>NC_056727.1:1174657857-1174975128 GCF_019279795.1 Protopterus annectens
AAAATTCAAGATGCTGACTCAACAGTTACTACCTATGCTAGGCAAAGATGCCTGGTTGATGACTCTAGACTTGAGGCTTACCTGCATTTCCCAATCAGGGAATCTTGCAGAAGATACCTCCGCTTCAAAGCAGGCTACTTGCATTACCAGTTTTCTGCACTGCCCTTTGGCTTATCTACTGCGCCCAGGGTCTTCACAGAGTGCCTGGCACCAGTAATTGCATTTTGCAGGCAAAGAAACATTCAAATATATCCATACCTGGACGATTGTCTAATTCAGGCAGAAAACAAGGAAATTCTTCTAAAGCATCTGGCGTTTGTAAAAAGGGTTCTAATTTGTCTAGGGTACACCATAAACAAAAAGAAATCCCAACTGGTACCCTCTCAAAAGATTACATTCCTGGGTGCAAGCTTGAATACAACTGCCCAGATTTTTTCTTATGCCAGAAAAGTAAATTCAATTGATGACTTACTTCAAACAGGTGGCCACAAAAACCCTGTTATCTGCAAGACAAATTCTGCAGGCCTTGGGGTACATGGCCTCCTGCATTCTTCTAATTCCGTGTGCAAGACTGCATATGAGGAAACTTTGTTTATGGAGTCAACATTGTCACAGCCTGGAAACAATGATTCCTATTATACCTTGCCTGGAAACAATGATTCCTATTATACCTTGCCTGCAACTAGAGTTCCTATGGTGGGCAGAGGCCTGCCAACAAAACAAAGGACTGCCATTCACTCTACCCCTGCTGCCCAAACCCTAACAACAGATGCATCAGACTATGCTTGGAGGGCTCATCTGGCAGGGAAAGTGCATTCAGGGCAAATGGAGCCCAATTCAAATGCACCTACATATCAATCAGAAAGAGATGCTAGCTGTACAGAATGCTCTGATGGCCTTCAAGGGCTACCTTCATCCAGGACAGCTACTGATAAAGACAGACAACACCACAGTTATGTGGTACATAAACAAGCAGGGGGGTACACATTCCTACCCCCTTTGCAGACTAGCCATGGCGTTGTGGGACACGGCCTTGACCTATCAGATACAACTACAAGCTCAATTCCTGCCAGGAAAGCTAAATACTCTGGCAGACAAACTAAGCAGAAATCTAATGGACCCACACTAATGGAAACTGGAACCACAAGTTTTCAACATGTTGACATGCAAGTGGAGGAACCCAGACCTAGATCTTTTTGCCTCACCCCAGAACTTTCAATTGGACAAATTCTGCACAAGAATTCATCACAAAAAAGCTTGGAAAGTGGATGCCCTATTAGTCTATGCTTTTCCCCCTCTGCCTCTGCTCCCCAACGTTCTACTAAAAGTCAAAGAGGACAAACCAAAAATTATTCTGATTGCTCCATACTGGCCTCACCAGCACTTGTACCTACTCCTGCACAATGTGTCACCTTCCTCCGTGGCACCTGCCTCAGACACCTTACCTACTGTCTCAGCAGAACTGCAAAATTCTGCACACTCAGCTCCAAACTTTGAATCTTGCAGTGTGGCTAATCAACTAATTTCACCCTTGGCATCCCTGAGCAAACCAGTCATGGATGTCATTTTGGAGGCTAGAAGACCTAGCACTAGAAAATCTTATGCTGACAAATGGAAAAGATTTGGTGCCTGGAACCAATCACAAGGAATAAGCACCGCAATGCCCAATATTCCTCATATTCTGCAATACTTAACTGAGATGCTTCACAAGGGCCTATCCTTTTCTTCTATAAAAACCCATGCCTCTGCCATTTCAGCTTATTACAACACTGAACCTCACTTCTTCTCTCATCCTCTGTTAAAGCAGTGTCTCAGAGGGGCCAAAAATTTAAGACCTCCCAGGAGAGCACCAATTCCTGCATGGGACCTCAGTTTTGATTTGGAAAAACTCAGTCTCCCTCCTTTTGAGCCAGCTGCTACTGCAGACCTAAAATTTCTCTCCTGGAAAACAGCTTTCCTTTTAGCAGTCACTTCAGCTAGAAGGATTTCAGAATTTACAGGCTCTTATGGCAGTGGAGCCTTTCATTATTTTTTATCCGGACAGGGTGGCTCTCAGGACCAATCCATTTTTCATGCCTAAGGTAGTATCCAGTGTGGCTCTTAATCAGACCATTCATCTGCCAACTTTCTTCCCCAATCCACAGAACAAGAGTGAGCGGATTCTGCATTCATTGGATGTACACAGACAACTTCGATTCTACTTAAACAGGACAAAATCTCTAAGAAAATCTGAACTACTGGTGGCATTTGCTGCAGGGGCAGAGGGAAAGGCTATTTCAATGCAGACTAATTCCAAATGGATAAGCCATTGTATTAGTTTCTGCTATATGCACCATGGTAAACCTATCCCCAAGGGGGATCAGGTCTCATTCCACCAGGGCTGCTCTGCAGCCTTTCTCAGAGGGATTTCTACCAGACACATTCTAGAAGCTGCTACCTGGAGCTCAGTTCATACGTTCACCGAACATTACCATTTACCTCTCTTCTCTAAATCCAGAGCTGGCTTTGCCACTGCTGTCCTGCAGGGCCTTATAGCTGCTCCTAATGCTGTATAAATCCATCCTCCCAACCATAGCTTTGGGATTCTACCCAAATGTAATGACTGCAACAGTGAAACACTAAGAACATAGTACAGTTGTGTACACTTACCATAAATGTAGATGATCGAGTGTATTCCGTGTTGCAGTCCTGGTTACCCACCCTCCAGCCCCGTTTTTTCTCTTATATACCTCTACTTTCTTTTACTATGCTTAAAAGCCTTTTTGGTGTATTTGCTTTGGTTTGGAGGTATATTTTTGTGTGTTTAATTTTATATATATATATATATATATATATATATATATATATATATATATATATATATATATATATATATATATATATATATATATATATATAAAATACTGCTTCTCATTTTTGGAGGCACCTGACATCTGGGGAAAGAAAAACTGATGTAATGGCGTCGGCTGCATGTTTTATACCCCTGACGTCATGGAAGAAGGGACAGCAACCGACTCAGGACCCAAGACTTTGTTAATCAGGCCGACTGAGGGCAACCTGCCAGCAGATTACCCAACTGTAATGACTGCAACAGTGAATACACTCGAACATCTACATTTATGGTAAGTGTACACAACTGTACTTTCTTCGGAATTCAGTGAGGCGTTTTCGCAGCCCCTGATGCCTGACTCTAACTTCGCAGGCTTCTACTGAGACTCTTTCAAAAGTCCTGTATGCCGCAGATGACTGTATTGTCTAATGAGCCTTCGGCTGTCTTTGCTACACAGGCACTGGCTTCCAAGGGTACTGCTCACACTTCGAAATTCACTTCAAGGCCTTCTCCCTGTCTTCCGATTAACACTCCAACAGCACAGAAGGATACTCTTCAGGCCAGACTTGGAGCTACTCCAAAGAAAACAGCAAAACGTCTCCATTCCACTACTACTCCCCATCCTCAAACTAGAATGCTTAAAATGGCGGAGGATCTTATCACTTTCATCCATGGTAATCAGGCCACTCCAGCCAAAAGGAGAAGGGAACCTTCTACAGACATCCAGTCGGATTTAGACTCTTCCTTCTCCAGGCATCCAATTGGATTTAGACTCGGAGGGATCTAACTCCTCTTTTCCAAGAGGAAAATCCTCTTACTGCCTATGAAGACTCGGCTGCAGAAGAATCTATGCCGTATGCATCACCTCCAGAGGATTTTTCCTTTGTGGAAACCCACCACACCCTCAGGGAACACTTCCAATGGGAATCAATGGATTTCCCTCAATCCAAGAAAAGACAGAGTTTCTGGACCTATCCCAGCACAGGCCTCTGGCCATCCCACCCATCTTGGAGGTGGTAGATAATGTTTACCAAGGATACAGCCTTACCCCTGACACCCTTCCACCTGCCCCCAGAAAACCTGACCGGTACTACAGGGTACCTGACTCGCATAAATTCCTCTACATAAATTCTATAGCAGATCCAGAGGTGATTACTCAGGGGCCTAAGGGAGTTAAGGCTACGTCTGCAAAAAATCCTACTCCCTCAGGCAAAGAATCCAGGGCCCTGGACAGATGGGGTAAAAAAAAGTATACATCTCTGCAACTTCAACTGTAAGGGCTCTCAACTGTCAGTTCCATATGTTAAAATATCAACAGCACACTTTGGAACTTTTGAAACAGAAAATTTCTGTTTTTCCAGATTTTGCCAACAATAGAGAGAGAGAATTAATGCACTCTTTATCTCAGGTGGCAAAGCACTCGTTGCACTGTGGATTTGATGCCCTAGAAGCTTCTAGCAGGGCAGCTGTGACAGGATCTGTTATCAGAAGACCTGCATGGCTGCAGGAACAACCTCTCCCTGATCATGTCAAAGCTAAAATCATGGATGCACTTCTTGACAAAGACCGCTTGTTTGGACAGAATACCGAAGAGGTACTTAAAAAGATGGAAGACAAAGCAAAATCGTTGCAGACTGCTAAAGATTTTCTTCAAGTACAACCTCCTAGGTTCAGCAGAAAATTTCCCTCTAAACACTGGTCCTTTCCTGCACCAAACAGGCAGGCGCAAGGCAAAACCCGTAGGGACAGACCCACCAGGAATCAAACTCAGGGCCAGCAAAGAACAAAACAGTGGCCCCCCTCAAACACTAGAGCAGGAGGGAGTTCAAAAGCAACCCTGTATGGAAAAAACTCTCAATGACTACCTTTCCTATCTCTGCCTGCCTCCACCACACCAAAAGGTAGGAGGAAGGCTATCTCTTTGCAGAGGAAATTGGAACTCTATAACAAAAGTTCAATGAGTCTTAAAAATCTTTGCTCAGGGGTACAAATTCAATTTCCAAGAACTGCCACCTCCAAGAGGCTCCCCAGACCTACCTCCAAACCAGTGGGCAGATGCACTAAAACAAGTGCAAACAGTAGAACCTGTACATCCAGAACAAGTTGCAAAAGGATTCTATTCCAGACTCTTCCTTGTTCCCAGGAAAGATGGGACTTGGCATCCCATGCTGGACCTATCCTTTCTCAATACCTTCTTGGTAATCCCAAAATTCAAAATGCTTACCTTACAACAGCTTCTACCAATGCTGCCAAACAAAGCTTGGATGGTCACCTTAGAACTAAAGGATGCTTACCTGCACATCACAATAAGGGAATCATGCAGAAAATTCCTGTGCTTCAGAGCAGGATCATTACACTTTCAATTCTCTGCTTTGCCCTTTGGCTTATCTACTGCTCCCAGGGTATTCACCAAATGTCTATCTCCTGCTATTGCCTTTTGCAGGCAGAGCAATGTACCGATTTACCCTTACCTGGATGACTGTCTCATCCAGGCAGACTGCAATGAACTGCTCCTGCAGCACCTCTCATTTGCAAAAACCTTATTCACTTTGGGGTTTACTATCAACGAAAGGAAATCAAAACAGACACCTACCAGAAAAATCATATTTCTGGGAGCCTTACTGAACCAGAACAGCAAATGTCCTTTCTGTCCCCAGAAAAACAAAGTTTCTTACCAAAATCCTTCACTACTCTGGCCTACCTAACCCAGCTTTCTGCGAGGTAGTTCCTATAAGCTCTAGGGTACATGGCCTCATGCATCCTCCTGGTACCTCTGACCAGGCTACACATGAAAACTCAGTGGTACCTAAAGAACCTTTGGTGTCGACACTACTCTGGCCTACCTAACCCAGCTTTCTGCCAGGTAGTTCCTACAAGCTCTAGGGTACATGGCCTCATGCATCCTCCTGGTACCTCTGACCAGGCTACACATGAAAACTCAGTGGTACCTAAAGAACCTTTGGTGTCGACACTCACAACCTTTGAACACCTACCTGCCTGTGATCCCTTTCCATAAGATCAGAGTTCCTCTGGTGGTCCCAGGTCTGTGCTTTGAACAAGGGACTTCCATTCACCCTCCGTCCACCAGACAAGATCATAACTACAGATGCTTCGGACATAGCCTGGGGCACCCACCTAGAAGGCAGATGCGCCCAGCGTCTCTGGGATGCACAAATACTACCCTTGCACATCAACCAAAAGGAAATAATAGCAGTACAAAACTCTCTGGTTTCCTTCAAACCCTACCTCAAACCAGGGGTTCATCTCATAAAAACAGACACTACAGTCATGTGGTACATCAACAAACAGGGAGGGACTCAAATCTTACCCTCTGTGCAGGCTAGCCATGAATCTGTGGCTAGCAGCCTCATCCATGGGACTACATTCTATAGCCCAAAACCTACCGGGCGTCAGCTACACCCTGGCAGACCATCTAAGCAGAAACGTGCTGGACCAACATGAATGGCAAATCCACAGACCTATTTTTCTGCAAATTACCCACACATGGGGGACCCCCCAGGTGGACCTCTTCACCTCTCATTTAAATCCCCAAGTACAGAAATTCTGCACCAGGGAGTACCATCACCTGGCCTGGAAGATCGATGCCCTGACCTTCCCTTAGAATACCCTCTTTCTGTATGCATTCCCACTTCTACCTCTCATTCCAAAAGTATCAATCAAGATAAGGGAGGAAAAAACAAGAGCAATACTCATTGCCCCAGATTGGCCCAGACAGCATTTGGTACCCACTGCTGTGCAGCCTTTCTCACCAGCCCCCCCTGGCAGCTACCTCTGATACCTCATCTGCTGTCCCCCCGGGGGGGGGGGGCAATGCTGCACCCAGACCTTCAGACACTCGAGCTCTCAGCATGGTTTGTTTTACCAAAACCAACAAGGAATCTGTGCTAAACAAGCAAGTCCTTGACATCATCACAGAAGCCAGAAGGCCCAGCACCAGAAAATCTTACGCTGGAAAATGGAAAAGTTTTTGCTCCTGGAGCCAGTCCAAGGGGGCAGACATACATCTGCCCTCCATTTCTCTTTTCTAGATTTTCTTGTTGAGCTCCTTAATAAGGGTCTCTCCTTCTCCGTAAAGATCCATGCCTCTGCCATCTCGGTACACTTTGATACAGAGCAGCCATTATTCTCCCACCCTCTTATCAAACAATTCCTTAGAGGAGCCTCTAATATCAGGCCTCCCAGAAGACAGCCCACCCCAGCCTGGGACCTGAACTATGTTTTAGAAAAGCTTACTCTACCTCCCTTCGAGCCTGCAGCATCCTCAGAACTAAAGTACCTCTCTTGGAAGGCTGCCTTTCTCCTGGCTATTACTTTTAGCCAGGAGAGCATCAATGAGAGCTTCAAGCCTTAATGACCATTGAGACATTTATCATCTTCCATGCAGACGGGGTCTCCCCGAGAACCAATCCCTCCTTCATGCCAAAGGTGGTTTCGGATGTTGCCCTAGACCAGGCCATCCACCTGCCCACTTTCTTCCCTAACCCTCAGAACAAGGGGGAAAGGATACTGCATTCTTTGGATGTGCACAGGCAACTCAGGTTTTATCTGGCTTGTACAAAGACATTCAGGAAAACTGACCAGCTGTTGGTCAGCTTTAAAACAGGGGCACAGGGGAAACCAGTATCCAAACAGACCATTTCCAAATGGATAGCACACTGCATCCAATTTCCTATTCCTTGCATGGAAAACCACTCATAGGACCATCAGAATCCATTCCACTAGGGCAACCTCTACTTCCACAGCATTCCTTAGAGGGGTCCTGGAAGCTGTCACATGGACTTCAGTCCACACCTTCACCAAACATTACCATCTGACCCTATTCTTAAAAGCTAGGGCTGGGATTGCCTTTGCAATTCTGCAGGACATGCTCACCCAATCTTAAGTTTCTAATAACCTTCCACCCTTCTCCTCAACTGTGGGGATCTTCCCAATGGTTAGGACTGCAGCAGTGAAACATGAAGAACATAGTACAGTTGTGTACACTCATCATAAATGTAGATGTTCGTGTGTGTTCACTGCTGCAGTCATGCTTTCCCTCCCTCCTTCCCCCTGATGTCTGCATTCCTTACAGAGAGACATTTCTGTGGGCGTCTCTGACCCCAGGACTACTAATAATTATTAAAATTGGACTTCTTTGGTTGGTTAAGGCAAGATAAACTGAGGCAATGGCATTCCCTGCTCTCCTTTATAGCTCGGACGACCTGACGTCACCCAGCAAGCGACAGCAGCCGACGCACAAAACTTTGACTCTGGTATTTAGACCGACTGAGGGCTACCACAGCATGGATAACCCAGTGGTTAGACTGCAGCAATGAACACACTCAAACATGTACATATATGGTAAGTGTACACAACTGTATTTTCTCTGATGTTTCTCCTTGACATTTCTCTTAAGACTTCACCTGCATTTCAGACCTTCTTCCTGGCTTATCAATGGAGCAGCAGTCTGTCTTTGTCTTCCTATACCAGTGCACAAAAAGGACAAGGGAAAAAAAAAACTTGAGTCTTTGATTATCTGTCTACTAGTCTGCCTCATGTGGGTTGGGTGACCCTGCAGTGGTCACTTGTCCCCCAGGTCACCCTCCTTTTTCCCTTGTCCTCTTGGTGTAGTTTTCAAAGCCACCGAAGACCAGGACTTAGCCACATTTGTTGCACGTGGAGCTTTTTTTCCCTGGGTCTCCGCTGAGAATGGGTATCTGTCCAGTCGGAATTCCTTGGTAATCAAATGCAAATAAAATAAAAAAATAAAATAAATGCTCTGCGGTCGTAGGAATCCCCTTATAGTGCAAGGGAGAACCACTTTTTTTTTTGTAGTCTTGGGAAAACTTTGAAGAGTTGTCACTTAGCAGTGATGGGATTGTAGATGTGGGGAACAGTGTGCCTGAAGGCCCAAACTTGGTAAGGGAGAAAATGTTTAGTGAGGAAAAACTTTGTCACCTCTTGCTATTTACATTGACATGGGATTCGCCAAGGAGCTGGTTGCTGCTTTTTCCTCATCTTCTCAAACTTCTAGGAGAAAAAAAAGAAAGGTTCCCCCTTATTCTTTCAGGATTTTACAGACAGAAGAGCAGTCTGTACAGCGAGAGAGTTGTACTTTAGAATATTCTGATTCTGAAAACAGTATTGCTTCATAATCTTCTGCTGAAGAAATTTCTTTCAATGATATTTTATCTTGTATGAAAGGCTTTCAGTGGGATCAGAATGAAATTCCTGTGGCACTAAATTGTCTAATGATTTGGTACCGATACCTAAAGTTGCATTTATTCCTCCTGTATTGCCTGCTTTAAAGAATGGTTTTCTCACTGCCTTGAGCCTCCCTGGTGGGCGGCCTTCAACCCTTAAGAGATTTCATTGATTTATGTAAAGTGTCCAAGAAACAGAAGTACCTGATGTTCTTCGTCTTCCCTTGCTGCAGTCCTGACAATTGGGTATAGTCCGCGTCCCAGTCGGCCCGAATACCAGAGTATAAGGCTGACGTCGGTCATGGCGCCTTAGACTGACGTCAGTACGTCAGGGTACTAATGCGCATGACCAACGTCATTTCCTCAGTCTTTTTTGCCGCATGGTCCGATGCAGAAGCAATTTTGCGAGTGCAGGTTGGCGTTCTGAGATTTTCCAAACCGGAGTTTCAGACTGAATACAGAGTTGGCTAAGTACCCGTTGGGAACATTTTGGTTTTTCTTGCCTCAGTATTTAACCGGATGTCAGAAAAGTGAATAACTGTATTTCTTGTGGGAAGCAGATTCCTCATAGGTATTAACATACATTGTGTATACCTTGTTTAGGGCCTGAGCACGACGTTGTTTGTTGACGCTCTTGTGCTAGATTTAACAAGCGCACTATTAAGAGGAGGTTGATTGTGCCAGGTTAGTGTTTGGGAAGCGTTGCAATTACACTATGCCGCCGGATGCTCCGGCGCCTGCTTCATCTAAGAAGCGCAAGGACAAAACAGTGAAGTCTAGGGGTGAGGAACCGGCAGTCCCGGACGTCGGTCCTTTAGAAGGCTCAAGGGAGCCAGAGGTTTTGCCAGGAGTCTCTATGGAGTCTCAGGCAGATACTTTACTGTTACAGGATGTGCCCTCTCAGGAGGTAGGCCTGGCTGAGGGGGCTTCTCAGGTAACTGTTCTTCCCTCTCTTCCCAAGGTAGTTAGAGCCTCTCCTTCTGTTGCCAAAGCTTCTTTTAGAGGAAGGCCAAGTTCAGCTTCTGTAGGGGCTTCTCCTAGCATTTCGGGCTCTGTGCCTAAGAAACATATGCTTAAAATGGCAGAAGATTTGATTACTCTGATTAGAGGTTCTATGCCCCCACCTGATAAGAGGCCTAGGGTGGAACAGGAGTTTGATAGTTTTGAACAGTGTTCACAGGCTTCAGAGTCTTCTGTGGAAGACTTGCAAGAGTTTCCTGCTTATTCTGATTCTGATGTGGATGATTCCACTCCTTCAAGCTTCTCCTCCTGAGGATTTTTCATTTTCAGAGACTCTTCACTCCATGAGGGAGCACTTTAAATGGGAAGGCCAAGATTACTCTGACTCCAGGAAAAGGCTTAGGGAATTCTTGTTTTCACCCCAGCATAGGCCCTTAGCTATTCCTCCTGTGTTGAATGTGGTGGAGGATGTTTCTGCAGAGGCTTCTCTGAACCCTGATTCCTGGCCTCCTGCTCCTGTTAAGCCTGATAGGTATTATAGGGTGCCCGAAGCTCATAAGTATTTGTTTAAGAGTCCCAGGGCGGACCCAGAAACTGTTTCTCAGGGGCCTAAAGGTGTTAAAGCTTCTGTGGTTAAAAATCCTGTACCCTCTGATAAAGAGGCAAGGGCTTTGGATAGGTGGGGTAAGAAAGTATATACTTCTTCCACTCTAGCCATGAGGGCGTTGAATTGTCAATTTCATATGCTGAAATATCAGAATTATCTCCTTTCACAATTGAAATCTAAGGTGGATGCTTTGGCGGAAGGTATTGAGTGTAAAGAATTGCTGGATTTGGTTCATGTGTCTGAACAAGTGGGTAAGCATTCTTTGCAGTGTGGTTTTGATGCTGTTCAGGCCTCCTCGAGGGTGGCTGCTACTAGTTCTGTTCTTCGCAGACATGCATGGTTGAAGGATCAGAATTTAGCTGAGCATGTTAAGACCAGGATTTTGGATGCTCCTTTACAGTCTGATGTGTTGTTTGGACACCTGTGGAAGCAGTTTTAAAGAAAATGGAGGACAAAGCTAAGTTTATGCAGACTGTCTAAGATTGTTTGCAGGTGCAGCCTCCGAAGTTTAGTAGAAATTGGCCTGCTAAGGGGTGGACATATCCTGCTTATGGTTCCCAGTCTAGGGGTAGGTCTAGACGTGGTAGGGGCAGGGCTCAAGGTTCGTTTAGGCCTAGATCAGACAGTTCACCTGCTCAGACTTCTGGTGAGGGCAGGGGTCAGTCCTTTCGTAAACAGAACCAATGACCTGCCTTTTCAGCTGCCAGTGGATTCTCGTCTGGCAGCTCCTTTGGGAGGAAGATTGTCTCTTTTCAAAGAAAATTGGGATTTAATCACTCAAGACAGATGGGTGCTGGATATCATTCATCACGGTACAGATTTTATTTCCACACAATGCCCCTTTCAAAGGCATGCCCGATGTTCCTCCTCCACAAAGAAAAGAGGCTCACAAGCAAGTTTCTCAGTTACTCCAGATAGGGGCTATTCAGCCAGTCCCTGTGTCAGAAAGGGGCTAGGATTTTATTCTCGCCTGTTCCTAGTACCAAAGAAGGGGAACACGTGGAGACCAATTTTGGATTTATCTATCCTCAACACTTATCTGGACATTCCCAAGTTCAAGATGTTGACGTTACAGCAACTGTTACCTCTGCTGGGCAAGGATCACTGGATGGTAACTTTGGATCTCAAGGAAGCTTACCTTCATGTGCCCATAAGGCTAAGTTGCAGAAAGTATCTGCGGTTTCGAACTGGAGATTTTCATTATCAGTTCTCTGCATTGCCCTTTGGCTTATCTACTGCGCCCAGAGTATTCACAAAGGTTCTGGCTCCAGTGATAGCTTACTTCAGGCTTCAAGGCATTCAAATTTATCCTTACTTGGACGACTGCCTGATTCTGGCTCAAGAAAAGGAACACCTTCTACAGCATCTGGAATATGTCATAGCAGTGCTAAGATGCCTAGGGTATTCTGTGAACGAAATAAAGTCCAGTCTAGTACCCTCTCAAGACATGTGCTTTCTGGGTGTGAGACTGAATACAGCAGCCCAGATGGCCTTTTTAACCCCGGACAAACAAAAGAGTCTGTCACTTTACTTCCATCAACTATCTCATCAGTCCGTGCTGACTGCAAGGACAGTCCTTCAAGCATTAGGGTTCATGGCATCTTGTATTCTGGTGCTTCCCAATGCCAAACTGCATATGAGGAAGCTGCAATGGTATCTCAGAAATGTATGGACACAGCACTGCCAAGATTTGGACACTGTCATTCAAATAATACCTTGCCTTCAAAAGGAATTCTTGTGGTGGGCTCAGGAATGTCACCTAAACAAGGGACTCTCTGTGACCCGGCCAGAGGCGAGTCAGATTTTAACGACAGATGCCTCGGACACTGCTTGGGGAGCTCATCTAAATGGAAAGTGGATACAAGACAAGTGGCCTGCCAGACTACAGCATCTACATATCAACATGAAGGAGATGTTAGCAGTCCAGTTTGCATTGATGGCTTTCAAGGAGTTACTTCTTCCAGGGCAGGTGTTGATTCTGACAGACAACACAACTGTCATGTGGTACATCAACAAGCAAGGGGGAACACATTCTTATCCTCTATGCAGGCAAGCAATGATTCTATGGGAGACTGCTAAGCCTGCAACTGACTCTTCAGGCAAGGTTTCTGCCAGGAGCACAGAACTCCCTAGCAGATGTATTAAGCAGACAAATCATGGATCCCCACAAGTGGAAACTGGATCTTCATGTATTTCAGAAATTGACAGTGTCATGGGGAACTCCAGACATAGATCTGTTCGCTTCTCCACTAAACCACCAGCTGCCAAAGTATTGCACAAAGGGGTTTCATCACACAGCTTGGAAAGTGGATGCTCTGTCTTTCAGTTGGAAAAACCTTCATGTCTATGCCTTTCCACCTCTACCTCTTCTTCCAAAGGTATTACTAAAGGTCAGACAGGACAGGCCAAGGATGATTTTGATAGCTCCAGATTGGCCTCGCAACATTGGTACCCACTTCTAAGGAGTCTTGTAAAGAAGCCTCCATGGCCTTAACCTCTGATTCCTCATCTGTTATCTCAGAAGGACGGTCATCTGCTCAATGTCAAGCTTCCATCTCTTCATCTCACAGCTTGGCATATTCTGTGTTGAGGCACGGTAGGTCTCAGCTTCCTCAACAAGTTTTAAATGTGATTATGGAAGCTAGAAGGCCTAGTACTAGGAGAGTGTACGCAGAAAAATGGAAGAGATTTTTATTTTGGAGTACAGCAAAGAATTTGGAGATTTCAGAGCCTAATTTGAGTGTGGCTCTTCAATATCTTACTGAATTATTGGACAAAGGTTTGTCTTTCTCTTCCATAAAGATTCATGCTGCAGCAATTTCTGCTCACTATGATTGTGACCCACCTTTGTTTTCGCATCCTTTGTTCAAGCAGTTTCTTAGAGGGGCAAAGAATATCAGACCCCCACGTAGAGCTCCTACTCCTGCTTGGGATCTCAATTTTGTGTTGGAAAAACTTACTCTACAACCTTTTGAGCCTGCAGCTACTGCTGAATTGAAATATTTGTCATGGAAGACTGCTTTTCTGTTGGCTATTACTTCTGCAAGAAGGGTGTCTGAGTTACAGGCCCTTATGGCAGTAGAGCCCTTTTTGATTTTCCATAAGGACAGGGTATCATTACGTACTAATCCTTCCTTTATGCCTAAGGTGGTTTCTAGTGTGGCTTTAAACCAAACTATTCATTTGCCTACTTTTTGCAGATCCTCAAAATAAAGGGGAAAAGATTTTGCACACTTTAGATGTACACAGGCAATTGCGTTATTATTTGAGCAGGACTAAAGATTTTAGGCAGTCTCAGCAGTTACTTGTTTCTTTTGCTTTGAGTTCACAGGGCAAGCCTGTGTCAAAACAAACTATTTCTAGGTGGATTGGCTTTTGCATTGCATTTTGTTATTCCCATCATGGCAAAGAGGTTCCAGCTGGGATTAGGCCTCATTCCACTAGGGCTACTGCCACTTCAACAGCATTTCTAAGGGGGGTGGCAACTAAGGATATTCTGGAGGCAGCTACTTGGAGTTCAGTGCATACTTTCTCTAGGCATTATCACCTGCCTATATACTCTAAGACTAGAGCTGGTTTTGCCACAGCTGTTTTACAAGGCATGTTGTCAGCTCC
This sequence comes from Protopterus annectens, assembly GCF_019279795.1. Lineage (NCBI taxonomy): Eukaryota > Metazoa > Chordata > Ceratodontiformes > Protopteridae > Protopterus > Protopterus annectens. The sequence goes on from NC_056727.1 coordinate 1,174,672,073, forward strand.
TGCTACTTTATGATTTGCCAGCCTCCCTTACCTCTGCTTTGGGATTCTACCCAATTGTCAGGACTGCAGCAATGGAAGACGAAGAACATAGTACAGTTTTGTACCTACCATAAATGTAGATGTTCGAGGATTCCATTGCTGCAGTCCAATTTACCCTCCCTCCTTCCCCTCTGTGTTTCAGGGTGGTTGTGTAGGTGAGTTTACATGCTTATATTTTGTGTATATATTACTGTATATATTGTACATGTTTTTTGGTGCAGGTTGTTTTTGGGACTTGTCTTTTTGGGTCTTCTGACATCTGGGGCAAGAAAAGACTGAGGAAATGACGTTGGTCATGCGCATTAGTACCCTGACGTACTGACGTCAGTCTAAGGCGCCATGACCGACGTCAGCCTTATACTCTGGTATTCGGGCCGACTGGGACGCGGACTATACCCAATTGTCAGGACTGCAGCAATGGAATCCTCGAACATCTACATTTATGGTAGGTACAAAACTGTACTTTTTTAATCCCAAGACAGACCCATCAGTTATTTCTTTATCCAAATCTCCTGCAGTTAAACAAGTTACTGCTACTAATCCCATTTCTATTGCCAGAGATGGGAAAGCGATGTATAATTTGTGGAAGAAAATTTATTTTTCTATTGGTTTAACTTCTAGAATTTTAAACTCTGATATGTTGGCTTCAGCATGATTGTCCTTAGATCCTTCCCTTTCTAACAGTACTCAAACAGCTTTTGAAAGGGTCTTCATTCTCATTTTTGTGCATGAGAAGCTTTACTGCATCGCCCTTTGAACCAGCTCATGAGGCTGAGTTAAGGTTCTTAACACAGAAGACTGTGATATCCTCTGGCATCTGTTAGGAGACTACACTTATGGTGTCAGCCGTGCTTCATTTTTCATAGCAACAGTGGTTCTTTGAGGACAAGTCCCACCTTTGTCTGAAGCAGTGTCAGAGTTTACTTTAAGCCAGACATCAATCTTCCAGTCTTCTTTCCTAATTCATAGAACAAGGGAGAAAGAGTTTTTAACTCTATGGGTGTGCACAGGCAGCCCGAATACCAGTTAGACAGTCTGAACTTTCAGGAAAGCTGACCAGCTGTTTATCTCCCATGAAAGTAAGAGGAAAGAACAACCGGTTATAAAGCTGCTCATTTCTAGATGGTTGTCCCATGCCTTTGATTTGTTATATTCACCACAGTGAGCCACATACAGAGACAGTGTTGTAACCCATTCAGCAAGGGCATTAGCTTCTTTTGTGGCTTTCTGGAAAGGGGTGGACTCTAGTGGCAGGAACTTGTTTCCTCTGTACACCATTTTACAAGTCATTGCAAACTGGATGCTTTTGCCAGTCTAGAACTGTCTTTGCTAGGACAATTTTGTAAAGGCACCTGGACTCTGTTGATGGGCTTCTCCCTTTTTTTGATTCTCCCCACTAAGGGTAATCTATCAAAATAGCTTGTGCTTCTGCAACAGTGATCCATGTATTGAACAAAGCACAGTTGTATAAGTAAACTTAACATAACAATTGAGGTTCTAATGGATTAGTTTTGGCCTTGTTTCCAGCACCCTATTTTATTTCTCCTAGTGTTCTTATCAGGGTGGGCTTATATTTTTTACCATTTTATATGTAGTTATGGAGTGTCATGAGTATTTTGGGATCTTTCTTCCTCCTTGGGCAAAAACAAATTATCTAAACTGTATTGTGTGCTCCAGCTGCATTTTACTGGAAGAGCCTCAAGCTCTCCTGGCAGATGTTCTTCATGTTTCACTGTTGCAGTCATCACATTTGGGTTATCCCTGCCAGGGTAGCCCTCAAGTCGGCCCGAATACCAGAGGCTTAGTATTTCTGCGTCGGTTGCTGTCGCTTCAGGACTGACGTCAGGTCGTCAGTAGTATAAAGTAAGGCAGCCGACACCATTAACACCAGTCTTTCTTGCCGAGGAGCCCGAAGCAGAAGCAGTTCCCACGAGTGCCGGTTGGCCTCTCCATGAGTTTCGCTTTCCGAATTGAAGTTGAAGTCTTCTAAAGCTAAGCACCCCGTTGGGGATCCTTTTTTCTTGCTCTAACCGATGTAAGAAAAAGTTAGGGTGGCCTAATGGTTAAGGTGCTTGCCTTACAAACACAAGGGATAATTGGCTAGGCTTACAATGGCTCGCAAGGGCAGTTAGCTTAGTACTAACCTATGAACAATTGTCTCGCCTGTGGAAAGCATGTATCACACCGAGACTTTTATTCTTACTGCATCACTTGCTTAGGCCCAGACCACGATGTCCCCCACTGTCGCTTTTCTGCTTTGTTCAACACCAGAACTATATGTCGTCGGGCCCTTATTGTAGCTAGGCATTTTCTCTCTGTCCTCTATTTCCGATTTGCTTTGGTAAGCCGTCCGACATCAGATCTTCCAAAAAAACCCTAAGGATAAAGACAGAGACAGACCACACAGGTCCAATCCTACTGACAACGCTTCCGCTAAGCTAGTCGTCAGTTCTCCGGTCCTCAGTGAGTTGCTTTCGCAGTCCCTGATGCCTGCTTTTGTGGATTCGCAGGCCACAACTGAGACCCTTTCAGAGTCTGGTATACCGCAAAACTCTTCATCGACTAAGGATCCTGCGGTTGTCTCTACCTTGGATTGGTCCAGAGCTGCTGAGCAGGCACAGGTTTCCGAGGAAGTACTTTGCACTACCTATTCTCTGCACAAACCGAAGACTTCTTTCGCGTCTTCTGTTCTTTGTAAAACTACTACCGAGTTTCTAAGGCCCAGGGTACGAACCACACCTAAGAAACCGACAACCCCATCTCAGGCACCTGCTTCCTTGCCTCCGTCTCAAATGCTTAAAATAGCGGAAGACCTTATGTTGATCAGGGGAAGCCAAGCTACCCCTTCCAAAAGAAAAAGAGATTTGTCCCCAGTAGTCTGATGACTCCGATGACTCTGAATATGAAGACATGCAACCCCTCTCTGCTTATGAGAATTCTGATGCAGAGGAATCCATTCCTTCAGCCTCTCCACCTGAAGATTTTTCCTTTGGGGAAACCCTTCATATTTTAAGGGAGCATTACCAATGGGAATGTCAGGACTACCCTCAGTCTAAAAAGAGACTCGGAATTTTTAGATCTTCCACAGCATAGACCCCTGGCCATTCCTGATGCTGTGGATGATGTTTTCATGGAATCTAGTTTAACTCCTGACACCCTCCCTCCCAGGAAACCTGACCGGTATTAGAGTCCCTGACTCTCTCAAATTTCTTTTCACAAATCCTACTGCTGACACTGAGGTTATCTCCCAAGGGCCTAAAGGAATTAAAGCAACTTCTGCTAAGATTCCCACCCCCTCAGATAGGGATTCCCGAGCATTAGAGAGATGGGGTAAAAAAGTATACACTTCTGCTACTCTTGCTATTAGAGCACTAAATTGTCAGTTCCATATGCTAAAATTCCAGCAGCATACCATGGAACTCCTCAAACAAAAAATATCAACGTTTCCTGCTTGTGCAGAAAATAGAGTTACAAGAGTTAATGCATTCTGCATGTCAAGGAACTAAGCACACCTTACACTATTGTTTTGATGCCCTAGAAGCATCTTGCAGGGCCGCAGTCACTGGTTCTGTCCTTAGAAGGCATGCTTGGCTTAAGGAACAGCACTTGCCAGACCATGTCAAATCTAAACCTTGAGATGCACCCTTGCAATTTGGCGTCAAGGCAGAGGAGATCTTAAAGAGGGAAGAAAAAGCTAAATCTATGCAGATAGTTAAGAATTTCCTGCAGGTCCAGCCACCCAGGTTTAGTAGACACTGCCCCTCCAAACACTGGTCCTTTCCTGCCCCCTCCAGGTCAGTTCAGCCCAGACCCCCCCCCCCCCCAGGCAGCCACAGGGAATGCAGAGATAAAAGCAGTGGAGTACCTCCACTTCTAAACCAGGGAGTGCAAAGCTCATCCCCTCATGGTAAGAACTCACAATGAGACTCCACTTCCACCCCCTCCCTCTGCCCACATGCACTTGCCCGTAGGAGGAAAACTCTCCTTCCATGCAAGCACCTGGGCCACCATAACCAGTGACCGCTAGGTCCTCAACATAGTGTCCCAGGGATACAAATTTTCTTTCCACACACTACCAACCCCAAAAGGGTTCCCAGATCTACCTCCAAACTAGTGGGCAGAGGCCAAAAAGCAAGTCCTTTCCCTGCTTTCCATGAGGGCAATAGAGCATGTTCCTGCAGAACAGATAGGCCAAGGTTTCTACTCCAGGCTCTTCCTGGTACCCAGAAAAGAGGGCACCTGGGCACCCCATCCTCTACACCCCATCCTCTATTTATCCATTTTAAACACCTTCCTGGTGATACCAAAATTCAAAACGCTCACCCTTCAGCAACCTACTACCTATGCTCTCCAAGGATGCCTGGCTAGCCACCCTTGACCTAAAAGAGGCCTTACCTACACATCCCAGTCAGGGAATCATGCAGGAAATATCTACGTTTCAGGGCAGGATCTCTGCACTTTCAGTTCTGTGCGCTTCCCTTTGGTTTATCAACTGCTCCCAGAGTTTTCACAAAATGTCTGGCTCCCGCCATTGCATTTTGCAGGCAAAGAAATATTCTAATTTACCCATACTTAGACTACCTAATTCAGGCAGACAGAAAAAGCTGCTCAAGCACCTGGCCTTTGTAAAGGACATACTGACCTCCCTAGGGTACACTATTAATGAAAAGAAATCCAAACTAGTACCCACCCAAAAATTTTTATTCCTGGGAGCAAGCTTGGACACAGCATTTCAGATGGCGTTCCTTACACCAGAAAAGCAAACTAACCTGACAGCCTATTTTTCTCAACTAGCCACCAGACCCCAGTTATCCGCAAGGAAAATCTTGCAAGTTTTGGGGTTCATGGCATCTTGCATTCTACTTATTCTGTATGCCAGACTGCATATGAGGAAACTTCAGTGGTACCTAAAAAGCCTTTGGTGTCAACACTCTCAAGACCTGGAAACTCTTATACCAATGATGCCTTGTCTAAGAAAGATTTCCTTTGGTGGGCAGCAGCATGCTACCACAACAAGGGACTGCCCTTCTCACCACCCCATGCCACCCAGACCCTCACCACAGATGCATCAGACTTTGCCTGGGGTGCACCTGAATGCCAGGTGCATACAGGGCCAATGGAGCCCACATCAAATACATCTACACATCAACCAAAAAGAGATGTTAATTGTCCAGCACGCATTCTCAGCTTTCAGACCCCTTCTCTCCCCAGGGGCTCTACTGATCAAAACAGACAACACCACAGTGATGTGGTATATCAACAAGCAGGGAAAGACTCACTCCTACCCTCTGTACAGGCTCGCCATGACCATTTGGCACACACAGCTTCAGCCATGCAACAACACCCGTTAGCACAATTCCTGCCAGGCTCTCTAAACTCTCTAGCAGACAACTTGAGAAGAAGTCTTCTGGACCCACACAAGTGGCAGCTAAACCAAAGAACCTTCACCCTTATAGCTCAGAAATGGGGCACCCCGAAGGTAGGCCTCTCTGCTTCCCACTCCAACCATCAGCTCAGCAAATTCTGCAACAGGGAGCCTCACTGCAGGGCCTGGAAAGTAGATGCTCTATCCTTCCAGTGGGTCAACCTCTCGGTCTATGCATTTCCTCCACTACCTCTTATTACCAGGGTGGTGCTTAAAATAAAGGAGGAAAAACCAAGGGCAGTCCTGATTGCCCCAGACTGGCCATGCCAGCAGTGGTACCCACTGCTGTGCAGCCTGTCTCCTCTGCTACCATGGCATCTCCTTCAGATTCCAACACTCCTGACCCAGAGGGAAGGAGAATTCATGCATCCCCAATTGCAGACCCTCAATTTGGCAGCCTTGCTTATTCCCTGATAACTGAACAAGCTGCCAATCTCAGTAAACCGGTTCTAGATGTTATACGTGGGGCCAAACACCCTAGCACTAGAAAGTCTTATGCTGACAAATGGAAAAGGTTCTGCACCTGGATCCAGGCTAAGGGAGCTGATACAGCACAGCCCTTCCTAACTCTCATCCTTGATTACATAGCTGACCTACTACACAGTGGTCTATCATTTTCCTGTATTAAAATTCATGCCTCTGCTATCTCTGCTCATTTCAGCACTGAGCAACCTCTTTTCTCACACCCTGTCATCAAACAGTTCCTCAGAGGAGCTAGCAACTTGAGGCCCACCCAGAAGAGCACCTACCCCAGCTTGGGACCTAAACTTTGTGTTAGAGAAACTCACCCTGCCCCCCTTTGAACCAGCAGCTTCAGCAGAGTTAGTTTCTCTCATGGAAGACCGCTTTGCTTCTGGCCATCACTTCAGCAAGAAGAGTATCCAAGCTACAGGCACGAATGGCTGTAGAGCCCTTCATCATTTTCCATGCTGACAGGGTCTCTCTCAGGACTAGCCCATCCTTCATGCCAAAAGTGGGTGTCCAGTGTGGCTCTCAACCAATCCATTCATTTGCCCAACTTTTTCCCTAACCCACACTGTAGATGTGCACAGGCAGCTCAGATTCTAAATAGACAACGACTAAATGATTCAGAAAGACTGATTAGTCAGCTTTGCTACAGGAGCAGAGGGCAAAGCTATATACAAACAAATGATTTCCAAATGGATAGCACACTGCATCCGTTCTGCTACAAGCAACATGGGAAAACCTCCCCCTAAGGGGGTCAGAACTCACTCAATCAGAGCAACCTCCACCTCTACGGCTTTCCTCAGGAGTCCCCACCAGGGACATCCTGGAGGCTGCAACATGGACATCTGTTAATACCTTCACCAAGCTTTACCACCTGTCTGTCTTCTCCAAATCCAGGGCAGGTTTTGCCATTGCTGTCTTGCAGGGCATCCTAGCCAGCCTCCAGTCTTCTTGACTGCCTCCACCCTTTTCCTCAGCTTTGGGAATCAACCCAAATGTGATGACTGCAACAGTGAAACTCGAAGAACATAGTACAGTTGTGTACACTTACTGTAAATGTAGATGTTTGAGTGTATTCACTGTTGCAGTCCTGGTTTCCCTCCCTCCATTCCCCTTTCTCTCTTTCTCTTGTTACAAGGAACTTTTTGGTATTTACTTTCTACTGGTGGGGTTCTTCCACCATATCCTGGCTCCCACTTGGGGACTCCTGACAGGGCAAGAAAATCTGATATAATGGGGTCTGCTGCCTTACTTTATACTACTGATGACCTGACATCAGTCCTGAAGCGACAGCAACCAACGCAGAAATACTAAGCCTCTGGTATTCGGGCCGACTGAGGGCTACCCTGACAAGGATAACCCAAATGTGATGACTGCAACAGTGAATACACTCTAACATCTACATTTATGGTAAATGTACACAGCTGTACTTTGGAGTGCATGGGAGGCATTCAAATCTTTCGGCAGCTGGCCTGGTGCAAGGGACTATTACCCAAATAACTTGGGCTACTGCAACGGTGATCCATTAGAAGAACTTTTCTACAGCTATTGTAAGTTTACTTACACAACTGTACTTTTTTTCTTAAAAAAACTGCTACTTTAAGCCATGCCCTGCCATGTTTACATTTTCTAGGAATACCTTCAGGTACACGAAACCCAGTTACTCATTTGCCAATTCTTCAAATTCAGGTCTATTCATATGCTTGATCCCAAGCACCCTATAAGTAGTTTCAGATAATGTTTGCAGTTTCTCATGTTTGTGTGTTTAAGAATAAGTAAAAGCACTATGAACAGCGTAAAACAAAAAGTGGTTTAAAAAATAGTGGCTATGAGGCAATAAAGTAATTGGAGTACTCCATGCAGCCTAAAATAGAAAAAGACTAAAGTGCTTGAAGTTGCCCAGTGTCAAACCTTCTGCTGGGACGCAATGCCCAGAGGTGCAGTCCTTTGTATACAGAAGTCCAAATCCCGAAAGGTTTGAGCTGCAGTGCCGTAACAATCGGCAGCCCTTGTGAGTCAGGGCAAAGGGACTGGGTTGGTCTTTAACCCCCCAACCAGTTTCAGTCTCCATTGCATTCTTTGTCACATCTACTCTCTAGCATAATTTCTTACATATGACAATACTGTAATTCTGTAACATTTTAACCATATAGACCCAGTCTAGTCTACAAACCTCCTTTCTCATAACTTCTGTACCCAGGTAAAATTATTCTCTTCTATTTCTTCTTCTGCTTACTTCTACCTTTCTTACACACCTTCCTCTTGCATTCCTTTTTCTCTCCACTGTCTTATCTGTTGAGGTATAATCCCAACTTATTTACTAGTATTCCCAGTGACTTTTCTCTGTCATCCAATACCACCCTGTTAACACTGTATCCCTAGCCAGTATTACCCAGTGCTGCATACTACTGATACTGCTATATGTCAGACTTGATGCACCTAAATGCCTCCAAATGTTAACAACCATAAAACAGTTTTTACTTGTTAGCAAAATGAATGTTAATAACTAAAATGGAACTCCAAACAATACATATTATGTGCTTATTGTATGTCTGTATGATCTGTGTCCGTGTTAGATTGCAAACTGTAGTTGTGTATTGCTTATCTTTTCCAATATCTAGTTATATATGTATCGTTTATTGTAGGGGGTTTTATTTCTTCCTAGTTGGTTAATGGCCGACAGATTTCTGAGGAAGTGAGAGGCATAGCTGCATGTTGTTGGCATCACATTGGTATTGCAAATGTCTTGGTTGAATGCTGTCTCGCAAAGGAAGCACATAGATGGTGAGCACAGTTGGAACAAGTATGGAGCCCTGCAGAGCAGCACAGTGGAGAATAGTACAAGGCAAAGAAGATACCCCTGCAACTACTCCCTGTATTCATCTGGGGAGTTAGAAGCAAAACCATTCCAAGATTACATACTAGTGATACTGTACTAACGTTTCAGTTAATCAAGTAGAACGGTTTGGTCTGCCAAGTCACATGCAAACAGCATGTCAGGGAAGGACCCAGGATACTTGTGCAAGGAAATCATTAAAGTGATGGCTGCCTGATTGTTGTCTTGCTGGGACACTGGACCAGAAGAAATTGTAGATGCGTCTCAAGTACATTTACAGTAGATGATATGTAGCCTTCTCAAGTACTTTGCATAAAAAAGAAAGAGTTGAGACTGGACAATAATTATCCAGATGGCCATTTTCCAGACCCAGATTCCCTTTCTGGGTAACAGGTGAAGCTGCTGATTGTGTTTCACTGTTGCAGTCATCACACTTGAGTTATCCTGCCAGGGGTAGCCCTCAGTCGGCCCGAAGGCTTAGTATTTCTGCATCGGTTGCTGTCACTCCAGGACTGACGTCAGGTCAACAGTGGTATAAAAAGGCAGCCGATGCCATTACATCAGTCTTTCTTGCCAAGGAGCCCAAAGCAGAAGCAAGTTTGCATGAGTGCCGGTCGGCCGCTACCTGAGTTTTTGTTTCCGAATTGAAGTTGAACTCTTCTAAAGCCAGGTACCCCATTGGGGATCCTTTTTTCTTGCTCTGATGTCAGAAAAAGTTAAAAATTGTATCGCCTATGGAAAGCAAATACCACACCAAGATTTCCATTCTTACTACGTCACCTGTTTAGGCCCAGACCACGATGTCCCTCACTGTCGGTTTTGTGCTTTGTTCAGCACCAGAACTATATATCGTCGGGCCTTTATTGTAGCTAAATATTTTCATACTCCATCTCCGTATTCCGAAATGGCTTTAGTAAGCCATCTGACTATGATCTTCCGGAAAAAAGTAAGGATAAAGACAGAGACAGACTGCACAGGTCCAAAAATGACGACGATACTTTCGTTAAGCTAGTCACCAGTTCGCCGGTCCTCAGTGAGGCGCTTTCACAGCCCCTGATGGCCCGCTTCTGTGGATTCACAGGCCGCTACCGAGACCAGTTCAGAGCCAGGTATGTCGCAAGACTCTTATTTGACTAAGGATCCTGCGGATGTCTCTACCTTGGATGGGTCTGGAGCCGCTGAGCAGGCACTGGCTTCCGAGGAAGATGTTCTTCGTGTTTCACTGTTGCAGTCATTACATTTGGGTAATCTGCTGGCAGGTTGCCCTCAGTCGGCCTGAATATCAAAGTCTTGGATCCTGCATTGGTTGCTGTCTCCTCTTCCATGACCTCAGGTCGTCAGGGGTATAAAACATGCATCCGACGCCATTGCGTGATGCCCGAAGCAGAAGCAGTTCGCAAGTGCTGGTCAGCAGACTCCTGAAATTTTCGCATTCGAGTTTCAGAACCGAAGTCTTCAATTAAAGCTAAGTACCCCATTGGGGAAACTTTTTCTTGCTCCTTACCGATGTCAGTAAAAGTTAATTGCATTACTTGTGGGAAGCAAATACCTCATAAGGATTTTCATTTGTACTGTATTCCTTGCCTAGGCCCAGATCATAACATGCCTTGCTGTCGGTTTTGTGCTAGATTTAACCAACGCACTATTAAGCGTCAGTATATTTTTGCATCAAAATATTTTGGATCCATATTTAATTACCCTGAAATGTCGTCAGATAGCAATCAGACTACCGGAGTTCACAAAAAACGCAAAGAAAGAGACAGACCGTCGAGGTCCAAAACTGACGATGAAGCTTCTAAGCCACTCGTCGGTTCGCCGGTACTCAGTCAGGCGCTTTCGTAGCTCCTGATCTCCACTACTTTAGAGTTGCAGGCTTCTACCGAGACCCATGCGGAGTCCGGTATGCCGCGGGATTCTCAGAGTATTGAACCCGTGGATGTCTCTTCCCTCGGATGGGTCCTGAGCCGCTGAGCAGGCACTGGCTTCTGAGGGTGTTTTCAGGCCTCAACATTTCTATGTGAAACCAATGCCAGCTTCAAAAACAACTTCTAAGTCTAAAAAACTGATGCATGAGCCACATGCTCAGGCCCCTATGCCTAAAAAACAGATAATCAAAATGGCTGAGGACTTAATTACCTTGATCAGGGGTTCCCACCCCCCCTGTTAAGAGGCCTAGGCATGACACTGATTATGAATCTTCAGATCAGGTTTCGATTTCTTCTGATTCCACTTCTGATCAGGAATTTTCTATACCACCTTATGAAGATTCAGATGCAGAAGAATCCATCCCGTCTGCATCTCCTCCTGAGGATTATTCTTTTGGAGAAACCTTCACACTTTAAGGGAGCATTTTCATTGGAAGGGTCAGGATTTCTCTGAATCAAAAAAGAGGCTTTGGGATTTCCTTCTTCCTCAGCATATAGGCCTTTGGCTATGCCTCCTGTAATAAGATGTTGTTGTTGATGTGTTTTCGGAATCAAGCATGGCTCCTGATTCCCTACCTCCGGCTCCTAGTAAGCCAGACAGATATTACAGGGTTCCTGACTCCCACAAATTTTTATTCAAAAATCCTGCTGCTGATCCTGAAACTATCTCACTGGGTCCCAAAGGTGTAAAGGCCTCTACAGCCAAAAATCCTACCCCCTCTGATAGAGATTCCAGGGTGCTGGATAGATGGGGAAAGAAGGTTTATACGTCTGCAACCTTGGCAGTTAGGGCCTTAAACTGCCAGTTTCATATGCTTAAATATCAACAGCATGTTATGGGCTTATTGAAACAGAAAATTATGTTGATTTCTGATTGTGTGGAAAATAAAGAATTGCAGGAATTTTTGCATGCAGCAGAACAGGTTGGAAAGCATACTTTGCAATGTGGTTTTGATTCATTGGAGGCCTCTTGCAGGGCCGCAGTTACTGGATCTGTGATTAGAAGGCATGCCTGGCTCAAGGAGCAAAATCTGCCTGATCATGTTAAAGCTAAATTGTTGGATGCACCTTTACAGCATGATACTCTGTTTGGTAATAAGGCAGAAGAGGTTTTAAAGAAAGGGGAAGGCAAAGCTAAATCTGTGCAAACTGTAAAAGATTTCTGACAAGTGCAGCCACCCAGATTCAGTAGGCACTGGCCAACTAAAAATTGGTCCTTTCCTGTGTCCAACAGAGCCTCACAAAGAAAATCCAGGCACTCAAAGGGCTCTAGATACCAATCACAGGGTTCTTACAGGTCTAAGCAGTGGGGTGCCTCTACCTCCAAAACTGGAGAAAAAGCACAACCCTACAGTAAACGGTCTCAATGACTTCCCTCTACCATCACCAAGCACTTATCTTTTGGCAGCCCCCTTGGGGGGAAAATGAGGACTTCATGCTCAAAATTGGTAGTTAATTACCCAGGACAAGTGGGTATTAAACATAGTATCCCAGGGGTACAGATTTCATTTCCATACTTTGCCAATTTCAAACGGTTGGCCAGATCTGCCACAAAATCTATGGGCAGAGGCTCAGAAACATGTTACCTCCCTCATGGATATGGGGGCTATTCAACCAGTCAGCAATACACAAATGAAGAACCAGAAACATCCAAGACACTCTGTAATCACCAAACGTAAAAACTTTTTAATACGAAGCTTTCAGGTCTACACCCTTCATCAGCATACAACTTAATGTCTATTCATCACATTTAAATGGAGAAACCTTACAGCCACATGAACAAACCAGCCATACAAAAGAAACTAATTAACATATCTCATTAAAATTCATATTTAAAAACACATATATATATAAAAAACATATAAAATGCTAAACATTTTCCCTCTGTTTTTTTAACTAATATTGGCTTCAAACTTACTTTATTATTCAAGCCAGGCATTTTATCCGCATGCAACCGTATAATCAATTCATATTCTTTCAGTTGTAGTAAATTATCCACATCTCCCCCCCTCATACCCATGTTCAAGACATAAATACATCTAAATTTAAAAGAATGTGAACTATAAATCATTAAATGTCTATACAGCCCATTAGTTTCAACTTTTCTCTTAATTTCAGATTTATGTTCTATTCTATCTTTTAGCCTTCTTATAGTTTTACCTACATAGAACGCATTGCATTCCATGCAGGTAGCTAAATGTATTATCCTCGTGGTGGTACAATCCGCACTACATCTAATGGAGAAATTCTCATGAGTTACAGGATGCTGAAAATTATCTTCCCCCTCATATATATCAGCGCAACATGTGCATTTAGAACACTTATGTGTTCCTATCCTATTACTTACAGATTTCTTTCCATTACCAAAATCCTTATAACAAAGCATTTGTTTAAGAGTTTGTCCATTTCTAAAGGCAAACTTAGGTGTCGGGCCTAGTACATGCTGCAACTCTGGCATTGCCATTAATATTACCCAATTTTTATGTATGATATTACATACATCCTTAGTATTACCATTAAATGTAGTGACAAATCTTAATGTATTATCAGTATAAGGCCTATCTAATTCTAATACCTGTTCAACTTCCTGACATTGATCAGAGGTGAAGACTGGACAATAGACATTTTTCCGTTTGTGTAATATTTCATTATAAATCTTATCTACATCATTACTACAATACCCATCATTAATAAATTCATCCCTCATGGCCACCATTTATTCAAGAAAACAAGCCTCTTCTGAGGTTAATCTACTCACTCTAATCATCTGTGATTTTAAAATACCTTTGTATACATGCAGCGGGTGCATACTAGTTGTCTTTAAATATCTGGTTGCATGCACTGCCTTCCTATGTATCATAGTCTCCAGATTGTTCACTTTTCTATAAATGTCAACATCCAAGAATACCATACTCTTATTTGAATAAGACATTTTAAACTCTAAGAAAGAAGTGGAACTATTAATATAGGTCAGAAAATTAAGTTCAATTTCACTACCAGTCCATACAAAAAAACAATCATCAACAAATCTACTATAACATTCTATATATTTACTATAAATCATTTCACTATTGAGTATGTATTGCTTTTCCCACATATATAGAACTAAATTGGCAAAAGTGTTGGCAACTGATGTGCCCATCGCCACACCTGTCAATTGTTGAAAAACATCCTTGCCAAATATGAAAATATTCTTCGTTAGTACTATATGTAGTAAGGAGCATATATTTTCAATTTCTCTAGGTTGAGAAACATTTTGCATTAATAAAAATCTCCTTATACTTTCTATACCATACTCAATAGGAATCACTGTAAATAACGAAACAATATCCAATGTAACAAAGGTATACTCATTTACAGTATTATTTCTGTACCATACATTAAGTTTCTGTAAAAAGTCTACAGTATCCTTAATTATACTCTCACATTTTGGTAGAAACTTAGCTAACATTAACTGTAGGTACTTGGATATTGGTTCGGTCACCCAGCCTTTACCCGAAACAATCGGTCTCAATGGGGGGTCTACTAGAGACTTATGTATTTTAGGTATCCCGTAGATTTGTGGAATTTTTGGACATGACACAGTAAAATAACTCAATAAATCTAGGCTAATATCTTGATTCAACTGCATTTCATAAATAGCTAAATTTACTTGGGATATCTGATCTTTCACTTCCAAGGAAGTCAACTTCTTAAAAGTACATCCATCAGATAGAAATGTGGAGAATTTGTTATTATACCATATTTTATCCATAAGCACAGTGGCACCACCTTTATCGGCCTGCTTTATTATAATATCAGTGTCATCCTTTAAAAATGTTAGAGCTTTGTATTCCTTATAAGACAAATTATATTTAGTATGTTTTTTAATACTGGTAGCGTATAAGGCCCTAAGCTCCAACTCAACCAGCTCAATAAAAGCTACTAAGACCGGGGACAATTCGGGCAAAAAAGTACTAGACCTTCTACATATTTGTTGTGTTGTACAAGATTGTTTAAACATCATTCGCAACATCACATTCCTAGCAAAGAGCTTTACATCAGTAATAATATCAACAATAGTATCCTTAAAAGAAGGTATGAAGCTCATACCATTCATTAATAAATCATAATAAACTGGCTCAAAAGTCTTACTTGAAATATTTAATGTACCTTTTTATCAATTTTCCAACAGCATCTGAAGCTACAAAACTTAGATGTTGCGGTATATAATTCCGCTCTTCTTCCTGAGATGGTAAGCTCCAGACTACTGCAGTAGTTGTTTGTTTGTTGGAAAAAAGCTGCAGCTGCTTAGCTGTTGTCAATGCCGAGATATTTTGCTCGGCATTTTCGGGCTGTCGTATTTTCTTTTGCTTACTTGCATCGGCGACTGCATAGATTTTTGCGTTGCATTGTTCCCTTGTGCTGCCCTTTCCTGTACTGTCACCTTTTCTGGCTGTTTCAGCCTGAAGGGTAAAAAAGAAGAAATATTGGATTGCTTAACTTTTTCTTTAGCCATTGGTAGCGTCTTGCCTAGTTGCGCGTTGTTCTCCATAACAGGCTCTCCCTTTGCATGTTCATTCTCTTCGAGCGGAGCACCGGAAGTGGCTTCAACTTCCTCAACAACTTCCGCTCGAGGTCTGGTCTGTCTTACAGGATCTTCCTTGGCTACAACTGAGGCAAAGCTAACACAGCTATCCACATTGACTGGTCGAGCAACATCCACTACTTCTGTGGTCTGTGATGTCATCGGGAGTTCGAAAACATCCAGCTGATCAAGTTTTTTATTTTTAGTTTCATCTAACATAGTTTTCACACTGTTCTTCCGATTATATTTTGTCTTATAAGGAATACAAAGCTCTAACATTTTTAAAGGATGACACTGATATTATAATAAAGCAGGCCGATAAAGGTGATGCCACTGTGCTTATGGATAAAATATGGTATAATAACAAATTCTCCACATTTCTATCTGATGGATGTACTTTTAAGAAGTTGACTTCCTTGGAAGTGAAAGATCAGATATCCCAAGTAAATTTAGCTATTTATGAAATGCAGTTGAATCAAGATATTAGCCTAGATTTATTGAGTTATTTTACTGTGTCATGTCCAAAAATTCCACAAATCTACGGGATACCTAAAATACATAAGTCTCTAGTAGACCCCCTATTGAGACCGATTGTTTCGGGTAAAGGCTGGGTGACCGAACCAATATCCAAGTACCTACAGTTAATGTTAGCTAAGTTTCTACCAAAATGTGAGAGTATAATTAAGGATACTGTACACTTTTTACAGAAACTTAATGTATGGTACAGAAATAATACTGTAAATGAGTATACCTTTGTTACATTGGATATTGTTTCGTTATTTACAGTGATTCCTATTGAGTATGGTATAGAAAGTATAAGGAGATTTTTATTAATGCAAAATGTTTCTCAACCTAGAGAAATTGAAGATATATGCTCCTTACTACATATAGTACTAACGAAGAATATTTTCATATTTGGCAAGGATGTTTTTCAACAATTGACAGGTGTGGCGATGGGCACATCAGTTGCCAACACTTTTGCCAATTTAGTTCTATATATGTGGGAAAAGCAATACATACTCAATAGTGAAATGATTTATAGTAAATATATAGAATGTTATAGTAGATTTGTTGATGATTGTTTTTTTGTATGGACTGGTAGTGAAATTGAACTTAATAATTTTCTGACCTATATTAATAGTTCCCCTTCTTTCTTAGAGTTTAAAATGTCTTATTCAAATAAGAGTATGGTATTCTTGGATGTTGACATTTATAGAAAAGTGAACAATCTGGAGACTATGATACATAGGAAGGCAGTGCATGCAACCAGATATTTAAAGACAACTAGTATGCACCCGCTG
The DNA here is from genome assembly GCF_019279795.1 of Protopterus annectens. Classification (NCBI taxonomy): domain Eukaryota; kingdom Metazoa; phylum Chordata; order Ceratodontiformes; family Protopteridae; genus Protopterus; species Protopterus annectens. The sequence continues at coordinate 1,174,688,634 of NC_056727.1, forward strand.
CATGTATACAAAGGTATTTTAAAATCACAGATGATTAGAGTGAGTAGATTAACCTCAGAAGAGGCTTGTTTTTTTGAACAAATGGTGGCCATGAGGGATGAATTTATTAATGATGGGTATTGTAGTCATGATGTAGATAAGATTTATAATGAAATAAATTATCTCGTCAGATCAATCAGGTTTTATGTCTCAGAGACATGCTTGGGATAATACTCTATCTTTAGAGACTATACTTCATCTCATTAAGAAAAATCCAAACCCTATATATGCTTTGATTATAGATGCATCAAATGCCTTTGACAGAGTATGTTGGAACTTTCTATTTCAAACTATGTTATGTTTTAATATTCCCTTATTCTTTATAAATTTTTTAAGTTTTATACAAGAATATGTTTACTAGACTATACATTAATGGTCAATGTTCTGCTCCGATAAAGATCACTAAAGGAACAAGACAGGGTTGTCCATTGTCCCCTTTTCTTTTCAACATTTACTTAGAACCTTTGCTATTGTTTATTACTCAAAATACTTTTCATAACATCCCTAGAATGCTTAATACTAATATTCATTTCTCTGCTTTTGCGGATGATTTAGTAATCTACTTTCAAACTCCATTATCTGATTACAGAAAAATAATGAATTCTATTGATTATTTTTCTTTGGTTTCCAACTATCTTTTAAATTCTACAAAAACTCATATTTTTCCCTTAAGTCATTTAGCACACAAATCTTTTTTGTTTCCAGACGATCATTTTCAGTTTACTTATAATATAAAATATTTAGGAATCAATTTAGAACACAATAATAAATCTTCCTTTCAAAATAATATTAATAAATTATGGAACTCTATATTGTCTGATATGGACAGATGGAAGCATCCAAACCTTTCATTTCTTTCAAGGGTGGCCATTATTAAAATGAATATTCTGCCTAAATTTCTTTACCAATTCTCATCATCTGATCAGATAATTTCAAAAAATTTTTTGAGTCTGTAAATAAAGCTTTGGCAAAATTCATATGGTTCCCTAAATCTGTTAGAATTTCCTATTCTAGATTGGCATTTTCAAGGACAAGGGAGGTTTGGGTTTACCTAATCTTTATCTCTATTATTTGATTGTCTCATCCAATAAACTTCTTACTATCTCTAAATTCAATAACATTTCTTATCCAAATCACTCTTTATGGATAAAATTATGGTATAATTATGTCATTTCTAATAATTTAAATCCTGAAGCTATTCCCTTTATCTCTCTGGATAGTTTATTTATTAAAAATATATCTACAGTATTTAAACAATAGATTAGAGATTTCCAAACCTTACTCAAAATGTGTAAACTAGAAAAGATCTCGCACCATGTTCAGCCAATTCATCTAAACCCAAATATATTATTGGACAATAAACTTTTGAACTTAACAAACTATCCTTTAATTAAAAATCTAAAAGTAGGAGATGTTTTGAAATATCTTGACTTGCCTTTATCTGACTGGCGTAAGTTATTGAAAGTAAACTGGAATTACTCACCAATTCTTACACAACTAAGAGCAATAATTAAAAACAAATTTGTATCTCTGGTCCCCATAGACTCACAATTGAAAAACCTTAACACGATTATCAGAATACTTTCATCATCTGATAAAATGCTCTCAAACTCATATAAATTAATTGATTCTTTAATGATGGACCACAACTGTCTTTTATCTAATGTTTGGTTGAATTATAATTCCCAATTGTCAGAATCTCAGAAAGTCCTGGCTATTAGACACACTAAGGAATTTATCCCTTTTAAAAAAATAGCATACACACAATTAATGATTAATAATGATGCCTACTTTACCCCAATCAAATTAAACAAATTTAACCCAAATAAGTCCCCTTCATGTTCATGCTGTTCTCATCCCCAAGCAGACCTCCTTCATATTCTATGGTATTGTCATTTTTCTCACAGATTGTGGACATCTTTGAAAGTCAGACTGCAGAAAATGGGATATCAAAAATCCACGTTGACGTGGGAATTTGCTATTCTACATATTCCATTGATTCATCTTTCAAAAGTTGATATTCATGTTATCATTTTTATTTGCTCATTACTAAAACTTTATATAATACAAAATTGGATTGATCGTTCTAAATTAAAATGGGTTACTTTCCAGAAAATGGCTTTTAAATTTATTGATGCTCAAAGATACTTAGGTGGAAGTCCAAAAAAAAAAGCTATTAGAAAGGTTGTGTTAGAAAAGGTTCTAAACATATTAAATAGTTAATGTTAAATATTTTTTTTTTTTTTTTTTTTTTTTTTTCTCTCAGGTTGCCTAACTTGTATATAGTGTACATATGGTGTATGTTTTATTTCTAAATAACTTATCAAAATCTCATGAAGGTTGTTATCACTAGATGAATCGTTATATGTTCATTTATGCCTTCTTATGTATCATCTTTTAATTGTCTTGCTATTCATATAATTAATAAAAATTTTTTTGAGAAAAAAAAAAGATTTATAATGAAATATTACACAAACGGAAAAATGTCTATTGTCCAGTCTTCACCTCTGATCAATGTCAGGAAGTTGAACAGGTATTAGAATTAGATAGGCCTTATACTGATAATACATTAAGATTTGTCACTACATTTAATGGTAATACTAAGGATGTATGTAATATCATACATAAAAATTGGGTAATATTAATGGCAATGCCAGAGTTGCAGCATGTACTAGGCCCGACACCTAAGTTTGCCTTTAGAAATGGACAAACTCTTAAATGCTTTGTTATAAGGATTTTGGTAATGGAAAGAAATCTGTAAGTAATAGGATAGGAACACAAGTGTTTTAAATGCACATGTTGCGCTGATATATATGAGGGGGAAGATAATTTTCAGCATCCTGTAACTCATGAGAATTTCTCCATTAGATGTAGTGCGGATTGTACCACCACGAGGATAGTATATTTAGCTACCTGCATGGAATGCAATGCGTTCTATGTAGGTAAAACTATAAGAAGGCTAAAAGATAGAATAATAGAACATAAATCTGAAATTAAGAGAAAAGTTGAAACTAATGGGCTGTATAGACATTTAATGATTTATAGTTCACATTCTTTTAAATTTAGATGTATTTATGTCTTGAACATGGGTATGAGGGGGGGAGATGTGGATAATTTACTACAACTGAAAGAATATGAATGGTTTATACGGTTGCAGGCGGATAAAATGCCTGGCTTGAATAATAAAGTAAGTTTGAAGCCAATATTAGTTAAAAAACAGAGGGAAAATGTTTAGCATTTTATATGTTTTTTATATATATATGTGTTTTTAAATATGAATTTTAATGAGATATGTTAATTAGTTTCTTTTGTATGGCTGGTTTGTTCATGTGACTGTAAGGTTTCTCCATTTAAATGTGATGAATAGACATTAAGTTGTATGCTGATGAAGGGTGTAGACCTGAAAGCTTCGTATTAAAAAGTTTTTACGTTTGGTGATTAGAGTGTCTTGGCTATTCAACCAGTAGCAGAGCAGGAAAAAGGACAAAGTTTTTATTCAGGACTGTTCCTGGTACCCAGAAAAGACGATGCCTGGCATCCAATACTGGACTTATCGATTTTGAACACGTTCTTGGACATTCCAGAATTCAAAATGCTGACTTTACAACAGCTACTGCCCATGCTGGGCAAGAACGCTTGGTTAGTGACTCTAGACTTAAAAGAGGCATACTTGACCTTCCCAGTAAGGGAATCATGCAGAAGATACCTCCGCTTCAAGGCAGGTTTCATGCATTACCAATTCTCTGCACTGCCCTTTGGCTTATCTACTGTGCCCAGGGTCTTTACAAAGTGCCTGGCACCAGTAATTGCATTTCGCAGACAAAGAAGCATACAAATCTATCCTTACTTGGATGACTGTCTCATTCAAGCAGAAAACAAGGACATTCTTCTTCAACATCTGGCGTTTGTAAAAAGGCTTCTAACATGCCTAGGGTACACAATAAACGAAAAGAAATCACAACTGGTACCCTCTCAAAAATTACATTCGTGGGTGCAAGCTTGAATGCAACTGCCCAGATGGCTTACCTTACTCCAGACAAAAGCAACTGACTTTATACTTCAAACAGATGGCAACAAAAACACAGTTGTCTGCAAGACAAATTCTGCAGGCTTTGGGGTTCATGGCATCCTGCATTCTGCTAATTCCACATGCAAGACTACATATGAGGAAATTTCAATGTTATCTAAAAAGTTTATGGAGTCAACATTGTCACAGTCTAGAAACAATGATTCCGCTCATTCCCTGCCTACAACAGGAGTTTCTTTGGTGGGCAGAGACATGTCGCCAAAACAAGGGACGGTCTTTCACTCTACCCCCTGCCACCTAAACCCTAACTACAGACGCATCAGATTATGCTTGGGGGGCCCACCTGGCGGGGAGATGCATTCAGGGCATATGGAAGCCAAAACAAATGCATCTGCATATCAACCAGAAAGAGATGCTAGATGTTCAGAATGCCCTGACAGCCTTCAAGGACTTGCTTCATCCAGGACAACTACTGATAAAGACGGACAATGGTACATAAACAAGCAGGGGGGGTACACATTCCTACCCCCTTTGCAGACCAGCCATGGCATTGTGGGACGCAGCCTTGACTTACCAAGTACATCTTCAAGCACAATTTCTGCCAGGAAAACGAAATACTCTGGCAGACAACCTAAGCAGAAATCTTATGGAGCCTCACGAGTGGAAACTGGATCCACAAGTCTTCAGCATGGTAACACAGAATTGGGGGAGCCCAGACATAGATCTATTTGCCTCTCCCAAAAATTATCATCTGGACAAATTCTGCACAAGGACTTATCACAGACAAGCATGGAAAGTGGATGCCCTATCCTTCAGTTGGAAAAACCTATCAGTCTATGCCTTTCCTCCTCTGCCTCTTCTCCCCAACGTCTTGCTAAAGGTCAGACAGGAAAAACCAAAAATGATCCTAATTGCCCTGGACTGGCCTCACCAGCACTGGTGCCCAATTCTAAGGAATATGTCTCAACTCCCTTCTTGGTACTTGCCTCAGATACCTCATCTACTGTCTCAGCAGAGCAATCAAATTCTGCACACTCAGCTCCAAACTCTGAACCTGGCAGCATGGCTGATCATGTAATTATTCAAACAACACCTCTCAGTAAATCTGTGATGGATGTCATTTTGGAAGCCAGAAGGCCTAGTACTGGAAAATCTTATGCTGATAAATGGAAGAGATTCTGTGCTTGGAACCAAACACAAGGAAACGGACACAGCAAAACCAAATATTCCTCAGATTTTACAATACTTGACTGAGATGCTTGACAAGGGCCTATCTTTTTCATCAATAAAAATCCATGCCTCTGCCATCTTGGCTCATTACAACACGGAGCCTCCCATTTTTTCTCATCCTCTGCTGAAACAGTATCTTAGAGGGGCCAAAAATTTAAGGCCTCCCAGAAGATCACCAACTCCTGCATAGGACCTCAATTTTGTGCTGGAAAAACACACCCTGCCTCCTTTTGAACCAGCAGCTACTGCGGATATAAAGTTTGTATCTTGGAAAACCACTTTCCTTTTGGCAATCACTTCAGCAAGAAGGGTTTCAGAACTAGAGGCCCTCATGGCTATGGAGCCTTTTATTACATTTTACCTGGACAGGGTGTCCCTCAAGACCAATCCTTCCTTTATGCCTAAGGTGGTATCCAGTGTGGCTCTTAATCAAACTATTCACCTGCCAACATTTTACCCAAATCCGCAGAACAAGGGGGAGCGGATTCTGCATTCACTGGACATACACAGACAACTAAGATTCTACTTAAACAGGATCAAATCTCTAAGAAAGTCTGAGCAACTACTGGTGGCATTTGCTGCAGGATCAGAAGAGAAGGCTATATCAAAGCAGACTATTTCTAAGTGGATAAGCCACTGCATTTGTTTCTGCTACTTGCGTCATGGTAAACCAGTGCCCAAGGGAATCGGGTCACATTCCACCAGGGCTTCCTCTGCCTCAGCAGCCTTTCTCAGATGAGTTCCAACCAAAGACATTCTAGAAGCTGCTACTTGGAGCTCTATTCATACTTTTACAAAGCATTATCATTTGCCTCTCTTCTCCAAGTCCAGGGCAGGCTTTGCCTCTGCAAGTTCTGCAGGACCTTATAGCTGCTCCTAATGCTATTTAGTTCCATTCTCCCATCCATAGCTTTGGGATTCTACCCAGATGTAATGACTGCAACAGTGAAACACGAAGAACATAGTACAGTTGTGTACACTTACCATAAATGTAGATATTCGAGTGCATTCACTGTTGCAGTCCAGGTTACCCACCCGCCATCCCCCTTTTTTCTATAACTTTCCTTTCTTTCACTATATTCTAAAGCCTTTGTGGTATATTTGCTTTTAGATGAAGGTAAAGTTTATGTTGCTAAAAGTACATTTACACAGATATATATGTATGTATGTATATATATATATATATATATATATATATATATATATATATATATATATATGGCTGCATGTTTTATACCCCTGATGACCTGACGTCATGGAAGAGGAGACAGCAACCGACGCAGGACCCAAGACTTTGATATTCAGGCCGACTGAGGGCAACCTGCCAGCAGGATTACCCAAATGGTAATGACTGCAACAGTGAATACACTTGAACATATACATTTATGGTAAGTGTACACAACTGTACTTTCTTCGCATTACCGATACTCAACACAAACCGACGATTTCTTTCACGTCTTCAGTTCTGTCTAAAACTACCGAGTTTCTAAGGCCCAGGGTATGAACTACGCCTAAAAATACGACGACCCAACCTCAAGCATCTGCTTCCATGCCTCAATCTCAAATGCTTAAAATGGCGGAAGACCTTATCTTGCTTATTAGGGGAAGCCAGCCTATGCCTTCCAAAAGAGAGAGAGACTTGTCCCCAGCAGTTTTATCTGACTAGGAGTCCAATGACTCTGAGGTTTCTGCATATGAAGAAATACAACCCTTGTCTGCTTATGAGGATTCAGATGCAGAGGAATCCATTCCTTCTGCCTCGCCTCCAGAGGATTTTTCATTTGGTGAAACCCTACATACTTTTAAGGGAGCATTTACAATGGGGGTGTCAGGACTATCCTCAGTCCAAGAAGAGACTCCGGGAATTCTTAGATTTACCACAGCACAGACCTTTAGCCATTCCTCCTGTCCTGGATGTTGTGGATGATGTTTTTATGGAATCCACTTTTAACTCCTGACACCCTTCCTCCTGCTCCCAGAAAGCCTGACACTCAACTTTCTTTTCAAGAATCCTACTGCTGATCTAGAGGTCCTCTCCCAAGGACCTTATAGAATAAAGGCAACCACAGCTAAGAATCCCACCCCCTCGGACAGGGATTCCCGAGCTTTAGACAGATGAGGTAAAAAAGTATACACCTCTGCAACTCTTGCTGTTAGAGCACTAAATTGTCAGTTCCCCATGCTGAAATACCAGCAACATGATATGGAACTCTTTAAACAAAAAAATTCTACCTTTCTGGCTAGTGCAGTAAGTAAAGAATTACAGGAGCTTATGCATTCTGCAAGCCAAGTTACTAGACACACCTTGCAATGTGGCTTTGACGCCCTAGAAGCATCCTGCAGGGCAGCAGTCACAGGTTCTGTACTTAGAATGCATGCTTGGCTTAAGGAACAGACCTTAGCAGACCATGTCAAATCAAAACTATTGGACGCACCATTGAACAAAGATAATTTGTTTGGCACCAAGGCAGAAGGTGTTAAAAAAAAGATGGAAGGAAAAGCTAAATCTGTGCAGACAGTTAGACCTCTTGAAGATCCAGCCTCTGAGGTTCAGTAGGCATTGCCCCTGCAAGCACTGGTCTTTTCCGGCCCCCTCTAGACCAGCTCAGACAAGACCTAGGGGAAGCAGACCCAACCCCCCCCCCCCCCCCCCCCAGACAACAGTCCCAGGGAATTCAGCGATCTAAGCAATGGAGTTCCTCCACTTCAAAAACTAAGCCACCCCCTTAAGGAAAGCACTCACAATGACTTTACACCTCCACTCCTTACCTCTGCCCACCTGCTTGTGCCCCTAGGAAGAAAACTCTCCTCCAATGCCAAAAACTGGGCCCCTCCCACCAATGACCGATGGGTCCTCAACATAGTGTCCCGGGGATACAAATTTTATTTCCACACACTACCTACCCCAAAAGGGTTCCCAGATCTTCCTCCAAACTAGTGGGCAGAGGCACAAAACTAAGTCTATTCCCTGCTCTCCGTGAGGGCAATACCGCCTGTTCCTGCAGACCAGATAGGCCAATTTTTCTATTCCAGGCTTTTTCTGGTACCCAGAAAAGAGGGCACCTGGCACCCAATCCTCGATCCATCAGTTCTAAACACCTTCCTGGTGATACCAAAATTCAAAATGCTCACCCCTCCAGCAGCTTCTTCCTACACTATCCAAAGATGCTTGGTTAGCCACCCTAGACCTAAAAGAGGCCTATCTACACATCCCAATCAGGGATTCCTGCAGGAAATATCTGAGTTTCATAGCAGGATCTATGCAGTTTCTGTTCTCTGCGCTTCCCTTTGGCTTTTCTACTTTTCCCAGAGTTTTCACAAAATGCCTGGCTCCAGCCATTGCTTTTTGAAGACAAATGATTATTCAGATTTACCCCTACTTAGACTGATTCAGGCAGTCAGGAAAAGTTGTTACAGCCCCTGGCCTTTGTAAAGCACCTACTGACCTCACTGGGGATACACTATAAATGAAAAGAAATCCAAACTAGTACCCACTCAAAAAATTGGATTCCTGGGAGCAAGCCTGGACACAGCATTCCAGATGGCATTCCTTATTCCAGAAAAACAAGCCTGTCTGACAGACTACTTCTCTCAACTAGCCACCAGATCCCAGTTATCCACAAGGAAAATGGCATCCTGCATTCTACTCATTCCGTATGCCAGACTGCATATGAGGAAACTTCAGTGGTACCTAAAAAGCCTTTGGTGTCAACATTCTCAGGACCTGGAAACTATCATACCTATAATACCCTGTCTAAGGAAAGATTTTCTTTGGTGGGCAGCAACATGAAAGCACAACAAGGGTCTTCCCTTCACACAACACCACGCCACCCAGACCCTAACCACAGACTCATCAGATTATGCCTGGGGTGCACACCTGGACGGCCGGTGCATTTAGGGCCATTGGAACCCAAATCAAATTCATCTGCACATCAACCAAAAAGAGATGCTAGCTGTTCAGCATGCTTTGACAGCTTTCAGGCTCCTTCTCTCCCTGGGGGGCCTCTACTGATCAAAACAGAACCCACCACAGTGAAGTGGTACATCAACAAGCAGGGAGGAGCTCACTCTTATCCCCTCTGCAGGCTCACCATGACCCTTTGACACACGGCTTCAGCCATGCAAATTCACCTGCAAGCACAATTCCTGCCAGGCTCCTAAAACTCTCTGGCAGACAACTTAAGCAGAAACCTCCTACACCCACACAAGTGGCAGCTAGACCACAGCACCTTTAACCTTGTAACCCAGAAATGGTGCACCCCGAAGGTGGACCTCTTTGCCTCCCACAACAATCACCAGCTCAGCAAATTCTGCACCAGGGGACCTCACAGCAAGGCCTGGAAAGTGGATGCCCTATCCTTCCAATGGGTAAACCTCTCAATCTATGCATTTTCTCCTCTACCTCTACTTTCAAGGGTACTAAAAGTAAGGGAGGAAAAACCAAGAGCAGTCTTGATTGCCCCAGACTGCCCACGCCAGGACTGGTACCCACTGCTGCACAGTCTGTGTCACCCTTGATACCATGGTACCTACCTCAGATACCAACTCCTCTGACCCAGCAGAACGGAGAATTCATGCATCCACAATTGCAGACCCTGAACCTGACAGCCTGGCTTATTCCCTGACCTCTCCTCCAGTTGCCAGTCTAAGCAAGCAAGTATTGGTTGTTGTACGTGAGGCCAGATGCACCAGTGCTAGAAAATCCTATGCTGACAAGTGGAAAAGGTATTGCACCTGGATCCAGGCTAAAGGAAGTGAAACAGCACAGCCTTCCCTACCTCTCATCCTGGATTACCTAGCAGACTTATTACACAGGGGCCTTTCCTTCTCTTCTATTAAAATTCATGCCTCTGCCATCTCTGCTTATTACAGCACAGAGCCACCTCTATTTTCTCACCCTTTCATCAAACGGTCGTAAGATGGGCCTACAATTTAAGCCCACCCAGAAGAGCTCCTACCCCAGCTTGGGACCTTAACTTTGTGTTGGAAAAGCTCACACTTAACACCCCTTTGAGACCGCAGCTTCAGCAGTTAAAATTCCTCTCTTGGAAAACAGCCTTGCTTCTGGCCATTACTTCAGCTAGAAGAGTTTCAGAGCTACAAACACTCATGGCAGTAGAGCCCTTCATCATTTTTCATGCTGACAGGGTCTCCCTCAGGACTAACCCAACCTTCATGCCTAAAGTGGTGTCCATTGTGGCTCTCAACCACTTTATTCATTTGCCCACCTTTTTCCCTAACCCACAAAACAAGGGGGAAAGGATTTGTATTCTCTAGATGTGCATAGACAGCTCAGATTCTGCTTAGATAGGACTAAATCTTTTACAAAAACTGACCAATTGCTAGTCCGCTTTGCAGCAGAGGCAGAGGACAAGGCCATATCCAAACAAACAATCTCCAAATGGATAGCGCACACTATCCATTTCTGCTACAAATACCACGGGAAACCACCCCCTAAGAGGTTAAGGACACATTCCACCCGGGCAACCTCCACCTCTGCAGCTTTTCTCAGAGGGGTCCCTACCAGGGACATCCTGGAGGCTGCAGCATGGAGTTCTGTTCATACCTTCACCAAGCATTACCACCATCCTATCTTCTCCAAATCCAGGGCAGGTTTTGCAACCACAGTCTTGCAGGCCATTCTAGCCAGCCCCCAGTCTTCTTGACTGCCTCCACCCTTTTCTTCAGCTTTGGGAATCAACCTAAGTGTGATGACTGCAACAGTGAAACACGAAGAGCATAGTACAGTTGTGTATACTTAGCATAAATGTAGGTGTTAGTGTATTCACCAATCCAGTCCTGGTTTCCACCCTGCATCCCCCTTGTCTCTCTCTCTTCCCCACTCCTTACAGGGATTTTTTAGTATTTACTTTCTACTGGTGGTGTTCTTCCACCATAACCTAGCTCCCTGTTTGGGGGCCCTTGACATTTGGGGCAAGAAAGACTGATGTAATGGCATCGGCTGCCTGATTTTATACCAGTGACGACCTGACGTCAGTCCTGGAGCGACAGCAACCGATGCAGAAATACTAAGCCTCTGGTATTCGGGCCGACTGAGGGCTACCCCTGGCAGGATAACCCAAGTGTGATGACTGCAACAGTGAATATACTCGAACATCTACATTTATGGTACTGTACTTTCATTACGAAGTTCATTTTACTTGTGATTATATTTTTAACTTTAGTTTAATTTCATTTTATTTCGGTTTTTATGCTGATTTTAGTTTCATTTTAGTTTAACTGTATTTAGTTTGTTTTATTTCATTTTACATGCATTTTTTAATAGTCTTATGTGGTTCTTACTCTCATAACTTATCTCATGATGTATTCCCTTTCTACAGTACAGGAGGCATACTTTTTTTAATAGTCGTATTTGGTTCTGACTCACAAAACATAGTTTGACAGATTCCCTTTCTGAGATACAGGTGGTGGCGCTGTTCCTGACAAAGCTCATTTTATTTATAACTTTAATTTTAGTTGAATTTCATTTTTTGTTTTTCAATTTTTCCCTACTTAACAGCAACGAAAAATTGAGAAGCAAGCATTCCTGAAGAATAAAAACACGCTCTAGTGTCCGTTTGGTCTGCAAGAGACTTTTGTAGAATAGAGGATTGCCTATTACAGTCTGACCCGCGTACTGTTTATAACTTGGTCTTTCTCCTATTTACTCAAGGCACATTTCTCATGAAATCTGGCTTTTAGAAAATTGTTTGTAATGGATGGTTGTCTTTCGGCTTTTCCCGGTTAGGGGTCGGCACAGTGGAACTCCGGTCCGCTAATGATTGGCAGTAGATTTTCACAAACACCGAGGTGCCAGCTCGACGTTCAACCTTCAGCGAAGGCACGCCCATTTACGCATGCCTTTTGAATGCCCACCCAACTGCGGGGAAGACATGCAGACTCCACACAGAAGGCACTCCCCGCACTCCAGGCGAGAATCGAACGGGAGAACCTCTTGCTGTGAGGCAACAACACTACCGCTGCACCACCGCGGAAGTGTATATGGTAACCTTTGCAAATAACTAAATGGAAAGCTCCCAGGGTTAATAGCCAAGAGTGGCATCACAAAAAATTTTTCAATAAAGGTGAATGCCCGCATCACACACCCACGCATCCTGATTGGTTATAAACCCGGAGACTCCCCCTTCTTTTACTATATATACGCTTACTCTCCTAATGATAAAATATATGGAGCGGCGCTTGAATGGCTTCTTGAAAACCAATAAAGGATCTTAAAGCTCTGCATCAGTGTATTTTTTTGACTCCCTAGATTCCACCATAGAAACTTTCTTATGAATTTTTTCACAGATGAGAAACTCCAGTTGAAACAAAAAGTTGCTCCGAAGGAGGCTTCAGCAATAGACCTTTCCACCAATTAAGACCATTGAATGAGCAACTAGCATAGCTGGACAGCTGGTCCCATACTTTTAGGGAATTACCTCTCTCTTTTTATAAATAAAGCAAAAAAAAAAAAAACTAGACTAAATTGGCAAACCTTGCTCCCACAGGTACATCAAAGTGGAGTGGCCAGTGAAAGCCTGATACACCGGAGCTGTCACGGGACTCTGTTCACAAGAAGTCCACCATGCGACCGCCCCGAGGTGGTCCTCATCCTCTTTTAGGCTTAACCTGCCACAGGGGGTGAGAATTTCTGAATTAGTCCCAGTGTTTTGAGAACTGATGTAATGCAGCCTTCCTTAAGTTCAGTTAGAAATACTCCATGTTTACGAGGTGAGGATTATAGATCAAGCACCTCTAGACAATCTAGAAGACTGGTGGTACAAGTATCCATTTTACAGGTAGTACTGCACTTACCGGAAACACTCCAGGTTGTCATTGTAACTGTAGAACCCTCACACCGTCTCAAGGATGGGCTGTACTCTGTAGGAATGCTGACACATTTCTGCTGACTGACTTGCAGGTCATTTTGTCTAAGTTACATTCTTCATGAGTTAAGTTCTTCTGGGTGGTGAAATAGGCTAGACTGCACAATTTCCATGTCTTCCAGAAAATGCAAATTGACCACTTTGTCAGTGCATTGTTTTACCACCTGTCTTGAATTGTGTTTATGTTGTACTTTGATACTGCAGCAGTTCAGAGAAAAAACAATACCTCAGAGTGAGAATGGTAAAGCAAAGGGTGCTTACCCCTACAGAAATGGCTCTAAGAGTTTTGCCAGTAATCTCTGCATGAAGCTAGCCTAGGCTTAGCTGTATCTGCTTAGATGCTGTGTACTTGAGCAAGTAGTTTCATTGCAAGTATTATGTATTTTTGTTAGCGAGTTTTTCTGTTTGGTCTTTCATGCATGTACAGATAATCCATGTCGTCATAAACAAAATATTGTCTAAAAATGATGAAGAAATACATGGTGATTTTTTTTTTTTGAGAAAATGTATGTGATCTGTTTAAAGATGTTTTCTTTTCATGAGGTCCTCTTGTGCAAGATTAGTAGATTCACTCTTGCCTACAGGTGAGGGAGTTAGTCCTGGAGGAATTTAACACCCTTAGGGTTGCTCATTTATAGTAATTATTTGGAGGAGTAACATAGGGGGGAGTTGTTTTCTTTGTTTTGATTTAAGGAAACCACACTGTAGTTTCTGTGTAAAAAGGTGATTATGCACCTGCTGAGCAGTTCTCTCTGGTTGGAGAGGTGGGCCTGGTTTTCAGTCATTTCAGAAATCAGTGGGTTGGGAGGGTGGCCTAATGGTTAAGGTGTTGGCCTTGCAAACACAAGGAGCAGGGTTTGAGTCTCACAAGGGATAATTGGCTAGGCTTAAAATGGCTCGCAAGGACAGTTAGCTTAGTACTAATCTTTTTACACGTTCCGTAGTCCTTTGAAAATCTTGAAGCTGTCTTGCAGTACACTTCTTTCATTTTTGTATTGATTATTGATAACTGATCAATCAGCAGAAATCATGTTATTGCCCGAAGTGAAAGACACCACCCCCCAACTCCATAACACTTGTATTTTTGCAGTACTCACAAAACTAATACAGGAAACTCGCTACTGAAGTTCAGTTCTGGTGTTTTGTATTTCTGCGTATAAAGTTACAGAGAAGGTGGCACTCTGCTAGAATAATTCCATCTGTGTTGCAAGCAAAATGCAAATGTGATTCTTTTTCAGAAGTCAGTGGTAAAAAGAGTGGAATACCATTAGTTTGCACAGTCATTGTCTACCTTTACACATCATTATTTATTTTTAAGAAGATAATGTAGTTTTAACTTTCCTTTTTTTGCTTGCATTTATAACCTTTTTCCTGAGTTTGCATTTTGAAATGTGTCATTGGGTTTTGTATTAATCAGTTACACTGTTTTCTTTCCCACCCCTTTCCTTCAGGTCTCAATCTGCACACAGGTAGCTCTAGGTATGGAGCATTTGTCCAACAGTCGTTTTGTGCACAAGGACCTGGCAGCACGTAACTGTCTGATCAGTGCCCAGCGACAAGTGAAGGTGTCTGCCCTTAGCCTTAGCAAAGATGTTTACAACAGGTACAGCCCTTTTTAAAGTGTTTATTGGAACAACTTGGGCAGCTACTGTTTTAATTTTAATTGTCATCAATTTTTTTTTCAACTTGGAATTATTTATAGGTGTGTTTGACTTGGTGCCTGTTTATTTTAGGTTATTTATTTATTGTACGTATTTGTTTACCAGATAAATCCACTAGCCCATTACCCCTCTTCAGGGGCAACTGGGAGTACTAGCTACTTAGGTGATCTGCTCAGTGTTGCATAGTAGGTAGTGGCGACTCTTCTGTATTAAACTGCCAGAACCATGTAATTATAACCATTTGTTTTCACAGTTACATAACACATTGAATCTTCAGACACATTGCACATAAACACATTGCACATAAATCAAGTGTCTTTGCCAGTGTTGTCAAGCTGACGTAGCCTAGCCATTACATAGTGGATGATTTCACTTGTCAGTTCCCATTTGCTACCCCTGGGGTACAGTACTGGACGTGATGGGTCCCCTGGATGTGTGTTATTGGAGAGGTGAGACAACTCTTTAAGGTTGCTGAGTTCTGCAGCCAGTCAGACCCAAACAGGATGGCATCCTTTAACTCCAATTCTTTTCTTCTTTACTTCTTACCTTAGGACTTTGTAATCTGTTACCAGATGTGGCTGTCACGAATGGAGGCTAGTCAAAAAGTTTTGGAGTGCCACTGGCTGCACTAAGTAATGTATAGGGTTTAGTGTAGCATGACCTGAAGCTGATTCTGTATGCACAAAATCCATTGTTGTCTTTTTCACCTGATTCAACAATTGGGTTATCAGATCTGACCTCAGCTTTTTTTTCCCCAAGTGCTTGGATCCAGGGCTTTAGATTTTCTGATATCATTTGTACAGTGTGAATAAAATGCAAGTTGAAAATGAAAATCCAGTAAATGTAGAGTGTATTCCCCTTTGTTAGAGACATTTTTGCAGAACACTGTTAAAGTAATTGATTAAGATTTGCTTCTGAGACCACTTTTGGAAGGAAATGAGGATTAGTTTACAATAATAATCAAGCTTCATGAAAAACAAGGTATGGCGGTTTGTAACAGAGTGCTTGTAACTCAGAAATCCTGCTAGTAGACTTGATTGCTACCAAATAGATCATTTGCCAAGTAAGGGATTTTAGATCCACTGAAGGAGTGGGTTCAAAAGGACTCCTAGTCAGAGTCTGAAGTATGTCAGGAATGTCTCAAGCAGGAGCTGGATTCCTGATTGTAGATCTTAGGATAAAGGTTCCCTTTAAAAAGGCTTTAGAAGCCTGGTTCTATCTCACATGGAAATTAGAAATGTCTGCTAACTGAACTTTGATAGCTGAAAAACTGGTGCCTTTGTGAAACAGCTCCACCAAAAAGTCCAACACAGAGGGACGAGGGGCTGAAAAGTAGTCCAGATCTGTGGAACAAGCCCATAAGGTAAATCTTTTCCATTTGCTGAGGTAGACCTTCTTGGTATTTGGATTTTGAAAGGATGATGAAATCTGAATGGCTGGAGCAGACTGCCTGGTACCTGTGGCCACCATTAAAATTAAAGATACTCTACAGTCAATTTCAGGATCTTTAGGTGTTGGTGAGGCTGACCCGGATGGGTGATATAGAAGATCAGGACACTGGTCCAACACCCAATGAGAATGTTTCAGATGAGACCATAGAAATGGAAATTAAACCTGCTACAGCTAAGAGGGGACAATGAAAATGACTTTGACCTTTTGCACCTCCTGGCTTTCTGAGGAAATTTTATCACAGGATAGGAAAGCATAATCTGAACATGGAAGTCCGTTGTGGGCTAGAGCATCTCTCTGTAACTGTTCCTGTGGAGGAATCAGAGCAAAGTACCTGCTGAATTTGTTTAGGTAAGAAGTGAATATTGCCGTAAGGTTGGCCCAAATGACTGAAAAATTAGCATTGCTACTGACTGACTGAGGGATCATTTGTGACAGGAGAATAGACCTGCTCAGTTTGTCTGCCAGAACATTGGAAATCCACAGGATGTGCATTGCAACTAGAAAGGGTTGGGAAGACATTACCCACTGCCACACACTCATGGATTCCTGGCACAGTGATATGAATGGGTTACTCCCTGTTTGTTGATATACCAGACTACCTTGTATGTCTGGATAGAAATCACATCCTTGGAGAGGGGAGTCCTGAAAGTTCTGCAATACTAGGAGGACTGCCCTCATTTCCAAGACTTTGATGTAAAGTCTAGCTTTCGTCAGTGACCAATAACTGTCTTCCCTTCAAAATGCACCTCCCAGTCCAGAAGGGAAGTGCCCATGGTTATGTTGGCTACCGGGGGCGATAGGGTGAATGATCACCCCCATGATAGTAAAGGGTGAGGTCAACCACCAATTGATGTTGTCCATGCATACTGATGTGAGACGTACTGGTGCATGAGAGGGGTGAGGCATCAAGGACAGTAGAACAGTGTGTCCACTGCAAGATTTTCATGTAAAGTCCTGCTTTGAGGTACTAGTGTGATTGAAGCATCCATTTAGAGGAGAGACCAAGGTATATTTTTTGCTAGGGGATTGTGATGATGGACCTCTGAGGGCATCTGATGCAGAATCTGTCTCTCTGACTAGTTGAGTTCAGGTTGCATGTGATGAACTCTGTGTTGGTATCAGCTGGCTGTTGAGAGGATTAATTGTAATCCCTATGTACAGAGTTAGGTGGAGCAAGAAGTCCCTGCACTGAATTGTCAGATCCCTGGTTAATATAGTGAGGAGTCAGTCATTCAGGTAGGGGAAAACTAGGGATACTTACAGCCTGAGATGCAGTGTCATGCATTTTTGGTGAATAACGTAGGCTGTGGTGATTATCCTCTGTACTCTGGAATCTTGGGTTATGACCTGTCAGGTTTGAGAATGCAGGGATAAGAGCCCCTTGACTGCCACCAGTGTGTGGCATTTGGGCAATCATTCAGGAGTGCTTGAATGGTTTATCATAGGAAAGAACTTCAAAATAATTGGTTCTGCAGACCCCTTGTGCCCCTGGAGTGACATACATAATTATCCCATCTGCTGGGGGGGGGGGGGGGTTGTCACAGGAGCATCCTGGCCAAGACCTTGGGATTTTTTACACCATAACTTCTTCCCACTTGTTCGGTTTCAGGAAAAAGTCCTTTTTGAGGTGGAAAAATGTATGCAAACTGCAGACGGGGTCTTGCCTTCCGTTTCTTCTCTTGCAAGTGTTTCTTTTATGTTAAGTCTAAAGCGGTTCCAACACTCAAAGGTATTAATAGTGGATGTCTTGAAGCCTTCCTTGAAATCACACAAGCACGCTGATGGATGACAGTGACTGTACCTACTGCCCTAGCTGTGCCATCAGCTGTATTAGCAGACGTGGTCACATTAGTCATGGCTTGAAGGTCAGGAAACAGAAACTGCTCTAACTTCTGGATGTCCCCAGGCAGGTTACCCAAAAAAGATTCTCACAGCTCCTTTGTCAAGTTCCTTTAGAACTGAGTCATGTGAGCCAAGTAGTTCAGCTCTCTACTTCAAATGTTGCCAAAGTGTGCATCTGTTTCACAAGTCTGGCCAGCACCCTAGATTCTCTATTAGGGGGATGAACAGATATGCTCTCCTCCATGACCACCTTCCTTGTGGCTGCCGCAACAACCATTGCATCTACTGGGGGACCTTTGCTCCAGTGGGACTTATTCCTAGGGTCCATTAAGATGTTACCTGGCTTGTGTGGGATCAGCACCACCACATTAGATTCCTTCCATTCTCACTGAGATGTTAGGTCTGTTAGCTCAACTGGTGGGACCACTCAGGAGTTAGAGCCAATCCCAAATCCCTGAAGGAACACCAAATTGTCTGGGGAGGGGGGTTTGGTGGACCAACCCACTCTTTGCTTCATCATCTCCAGAATGTCTCCAAAAAAAGTGGCTGAGCCATAGGCAGTCACATGACCAAATTGAAATCCCCAAGCAGTTGGCATTCCCAATCATGTGCACACTATTGCTAGCAGCAAAGTGCCTGATAGCTTTAGCACTGGCTGTGATAGTTGCACATGCAAGACCGCCACAACAGAATTGCTGACTCGTGTCCTTCTATAAATGTAGAGGAAAGATAGAGGTAGTAAAGTCAGAAGTGGAGAAGAGCAGGCAGAGGATAGGCAAGATTCATGCTGGTGGGCAGAAGGGATGTTTTGGTATGCATGTGTGACAGGTGCCCTTTATAGTTTTTTTTAGAGTAGCAGGGGAGGATAGTAGCAAGTGGGGGGAAGGAGGAAGGTATTGGGAAGAATGCAGGAGTAGACATCACAAACTGAGACCAACAGGGGAATGGTTGACATACGGGGGAGTAACAGCATTAAAGAAATGCAGACTGGCACAGAATGGAAAAGTGATGAAGGGGATGCATGGACTACAAACAGCATGGGGTGTGGCACACAGGAAAGGGGAACACCATGGTAGTGGATAAGGAAAGGGGTATGGATGGCATGCCTTGTATGGCGTAGAGGGCAGCCCACACAGATGTCAGTCTGTGCCTCTCTTCTGCAGCTGATATCTTGGACTGGTGCTCTCTCTATGGCCAATGGATGAGATTGGCAATGCAACTCTTTCAGCTTTACAAGACAGCACTTCATAGTACCAGTGTAGGTGTCTAGCTGCCAGCCTTTCTTGGTCTTCAACAGCTGCTAAAGTTGGCATTGGCTAACCTGGGAGTAACCTTCTAGACCACTGTTAGAGATGCCTTCATACCCCTTCTAAGTGGTGCCCACAGAAGCCACTGCATGCTCTCCAGAGCACCTACCACAGGGTGTCCTTTATCACCCTGTAGAAAGGCAGCCCTGAAGACTGGTGACAGTAGCAAGCACAGCAGCCAGCAGACCTAGGTCATAGCAGCCACTCCTCTGCCACAGCTAAATCTGTAAAAAGTTAAAAAAAAAAAAAAAAGAGAGAGAGAAAATACAGCAGATTTAGTATATGCATATGACAGTTTATTCAAACATCATAATGTAGATAGCTGCAAACTATTCCCAACTGACTGGAGAGATTGTCACTTTCCATTAGACACACTGCCTGACTAAATTTGATCTCAGCCACTGTAAAACCTCAAACTGGCAGTGCTGTAGATTTGTAACAGAAGACGGCAGTTACAGTAGTAGGTGATAGCCATAATGTACTTTGCCAAACAACCTACGGAATTCATACAGTGTAAAGTTGCCTACTTCTCACTAAACTTTGTCTTCCACTCATAGAAAACGTCCAGATAATGCTGCCACAGTTGACTGTTTTCCTGCCCTCAGAGAGGGTGATACCAGTGGCGTCAGCATCCTGACAAGCTGATGCCAGACGTCTGCCTTTTAGAGAGGAGAATGTCCTTACAGGCCCATTAGGTGCTACTTAGTCTCTTTGCAGCAGATGGAGGAAGATTTCAGTTTCCTGGCTGCAGCATGTGGGAGCCCTGCAGGTCAAAACAAGGAGGAAAATGCTAGCCGTGATGAACACACTGCCTCGTACTGCACAGCATGTGCTGCATATTGTCAGACAGTAGAGTCGCATAGTGCAAAGTATCAACATCATTGAGAGGCAGATCTCCAAGTATGAGTGTCAGTGCATTTGCTCAGTGTGCAACTAACAAACCTGAGTGCACATGGGGAGAGAGAGTATAGTTGTACTGTGTCCATTTTGCCATTGCTGCAATTCAGAGATGACTGTGTTAAGTCAGCTTAATACTGTAAAGGCAGGTCTGAGAGACCCATTGTAGGATGATTAAAAAGTGAAGTCACCATATTCAGGAAAGCAAAGTAAGAGAAGCTACTTAAGAATTTTGAATTTAGTAGTTAACAGTGTGTGCTGCCATGCAGGCATACTTATAGAAGACAGGATGACTTGCAGTGGACTTCAGAACTGCAGTTTGCATGCTAGTGCAAGGAAGCAATATGAGCAGAAGTTCAGCAGAGGAGTTTATGGGGTTAACAACATGAGGCATGGCAGGGGTCCTGTCATGCTGTTGGAGGAGGCTTACCCTGTCAGGAAATAGTGTACAATGTCAGCCCTTCTGTTGGGAGCACTCACTCTGTCAGGGAACAGAGAACAAGATCAGAAGAGGTTACAGTCCTGCTGTTTTGGGGAGCTCATGCTAATAGGTGAGCAAAGGCGGGGGGGGGGGTATTGTCTAATTGATATAGGGAAGGCAGCAGTGTAACACTTGTCCACAGACCAAAAGACACGCAATGGAGGAATATGAGGCCTCTTGTACATAGATCATATGTGCTGTCAACATAGTGCCTATGGACAGCAGGTAGTGGTGACGTGCTCATTGCTGCTGTCAGTATGACAAAGGGTTTGAATGGTGACAGCATGTTGGCAGACAGGGTATGTGGTTGCTGAATGGTGACACGGGATGGTGCTAAGACAGTGTTGACTGTTAAAGGCAGTGATGAGTGTAAATGCACACACACGTACGTGTAGCCTACAGTTGGGCATGTATTGTGTAAGGCCAAGCGATGCCAATTATGTATTCTAAATACTAGGGTTTTCCAGTATGCAGGAGATGTAGCTGCTGCACAGGCCATATGACATGCATATCCCTAAGAAAGGTAAAGCAAAAAATAAAAATAAAAAAGGGCTTCCAGAGCCATGCATGGCAGGGAGTGGTACAGGAAATTACTGTAGTGGACAGCCATAATAGGATAGCAATAGGAATATTTCACAGGGTCACCAGTGTGATGCCAAGTCCAAGGCTCAAGTTAGTGCAAGAGAGAAGACTACCACAGGAGGTGTACCACCAACACAGAAGCGTCTCAGAGATGGAGGATTCCAGTCATCCCTGTTGGGTTAGGTGAGAGACCCGCTCATACCTGGTGGTAACATGAGTGAGAGAGCTGGGCTGGTAACAACTGGGTGCCTGAACGGAATGTTCTTGGTTCATACTGTCATGTCCTCTTAGTGACTCACTTATGTGAATGGTTTTACTAGCAGAACACCCATGCATATCTCTTCTCCAGGAGCATTGGGACTGCAACCACAACAACCTGTACATAAGGTATTTGTATGCATATAAGTTATGGAGATAAGTGACGTGTCGTCCTGTGTGCCTGTGTTGGTAGAAGTAGCACACATGATCCAGTATTGCCACAAGTTTGTTCTTTCACGTTTCACTTGTAGAGGGTCCAGCACTACAGGGCAGAATATGCCTGGTATCTGTAGCTGACTGTGCATGGTTATGTCATCAGCAATGCTAACATTGCAGAGGGAAAACGCACACATCCTCCACAGCTGCCAGTAATGGTGCAGCCTCCACAACATCCAGCATCCCCCATGTTTAGTATTATGTTTTGTTCCCACCCAAGTTACACAGGAGTCACCAGCCCAAGTTACGTCAGTGAGCCATACTACCATTGAGGTGTGCACACCCAGTATATGGAAGAAACATCTATGTGGCCATCACCACCATGACTCCAGGGTCTTCCCTGACCTGGCTGTTAGCCTTGGCATTGATCATCGGATGTACAGGTCTGTGATCTGGGCATAGCCAGCTACTAATCCACCATGAGGAGATGCTGTATGTGTTGTCCGGCCTGAGTGAAGTGCAACCTCTGCATCCTGCAGGACATGGAAAGTGGCATGGCAGTTAGGGACCTGGAGCAGACATTGCTTCTAAGCTCTGTGGTGGCCATGTTGGCATCCACTTGTGCGTCCATGAGGTTAGTGCCAGGTGCCCACAGCGGCCATTGTAGGGACCAAAATTTTGATATGCATCCGCAAGTCAGTCTTTCACTGATCGCACATGTCTCTCTCTCCCGACTATGATCATGGCTTACACTGTTCATGCTTCACTGCAGGGAAACCACAACAGGCCAGCTACTCTTGAGTCACAGTTTCACGTCATCCCACTACCATGCTGGCCTCCTGACTGCAACTCCTAGCTGTGACCGTTCACAGGGTCGTAGGTGATGACAGTCAACAAATGGTGAGCCAGAGCAGGGTTCTGATACATACTCCCAATGTGATGCTTCAGCTATCACACAGGACACCTCTATTCCCACTGCTGTAGTAGGATCATACAGTTTGCCCAGCCCACATTCATCCCATAAAAGCTCCGCCCTGTCACTGAAATCATGAAAGTAGCTACCACATCCACCTCCCATAATTCTTCCACTTGTGGTAGCATTTTTGTCCCCTATTATTGTGCTTCACTCCTTTTGCATATCTGGCAGTAGTACGATATCCCAAAGTTGACTGCTTTTGTAGCACCATGTGTTCTATGGAATGACACAGACAACAAGTGGCTTTCTGTAGGTCCTCCTTACTGTAATGTACCAGCAGTGGTATGCAAGCTGCAAAAACAAACCTTCCGCACGTTTAAAAATGAACGGCATCATTAGTAGTGTGATGTACTTAATTTCCACCATGGTCTGGGAGATATAGATGGGGTCATCAGCCACCGATGTTCTTCGTGTTTCACTGTTGCTGTCATCACATTTGGTTTATCCCTCCCAGGGTAGTCTTTGGCCAGCCCGAATACCAGAGGCTTAGTATTTCTGCGTCTGTTGTTGTCGCTTCAGGACTGATGTCAGGTCGTCAGTATAAAGTAAGGAAGCCGATGCCATTACGTCAGTCTTGCTGCGGAGCCCGAAGCAGAAGCAGTTCACACGAGTGCCGGTCGGCTGCTACCTGAGTTTCGTCTTCCAAATTGAAGCTGAAGTCTTTCAAAGTTTTCCCCCAGAGGGCTTTTCCTTTGGGGAAAACCTTTATACCTTAAGGGAGCATTTCCAATGGGAAAGTCAGGACTACCCTCAGTTTAAAAAGAGACTCGGGGAATTTTTAGATCTTCCACAGCACAGACCCCTGGCCATTCTCCCAGTACTGGATGTTGTGGAGGATGTTTTCCTGGAATCCAGTTTGACTCCTGACACCCTCCCCCCCTGCACCCAGGAAACCAGACCAGTGTTAGAGTCCCTGACTCTCAAATTTCTTTCTAAAAATCCTACTGCTGACCCTGAAGTAATTTCTCAAGGGCCTAAAAGAATTAAAGCCCTAGAAGCTTCTTGCAGGGCAGCAGTCACCGGTTCTGTCCTTAGAAGGCATGCATGGCTTAAGGAACAGCCCTTGCCAGACCATGTTTAATCTACATTGTTGGATGCCTCCTTGCACAGAGACAACTTATTTGGCACTAAGGCAGAAGAGGTCAAAAAGCAAAATCTATGCAGACAGTTAAGGATTTCTTACAGGTCCAGCCACCCATGTTCACCAGGCATTGTCCTTCCAAGCACTGGTCCTTTCCTGCTCCCACCAGGTCAATTCAGACCAGACCCTGGGGAAGCAGACCCCCCCCCCCCAGACAGCAGCCAGAGATCTAAGCGGTGGACTTCCTTCACTTCAAAAGCAGGGAGTTCTAAGCCAACCCTTATGGTAAGAACTCGCAATGACTTGCCTTTCCCACCCCTTCCTTCTGCCCTCTTACCCCTGGGAGGAAAACTCTCCTTTCACACAAGCACCTGGGCCACCATTACCAATGACCCAGGGATACAAATTTTCTTTCCACATCCTTCCAACTCCAAAAGGGTTCCCAGATCTACCACCAAACCAGTGGGCAGAGGTGCAAAAGCAAGTCCTTTCCCTGCTCTCTATGAGGGCAATAGAGCACGTTCCTGCAGAACAGAAAGACCCAGGATGTTCTTCATGTTTCACTGTTGCAGTCATTACATTTGGGTAATCCTGCTGGCAGGTTGCCCTCAGTTGACCTGAATTCCAAAGTCCTGGGTCCTGCGTCGACTGCTGTCACCCCTTCCCTGACGTCAGGTCATCAGGGGTGTAAAAGATGCGGCAGACGCCGTTTTCTTTAGTCTTTCTTGCCGCGCAGTGCCCGAAGCAGAAGCAGTTCGCAAGTGCCAGTCGGCCGACTCCTGAGATTTTCGAGTTCGAATTTCAGATCTGAAGTCTTCTATAAAGCTAAGTACCCCGTTGGGGAAACTTTTTTCTTGCTCCAGATCCGATGTCAGAAAAAGTTAATAATTGTATTTCTTGTGGGAAGCAAATACCTCATAAGGACTTTCATTCTTTCTGTATTCCTTGCCTAGGTTCTGATCATAATTTTCCTGGGTTGTCGGTTTTGTGCTAGATTTAACCAATGCACTATTAAGCGTCGGTATGATTATGCTTTAAACTACTTTGGACGCAGATTTAATTATCCAGAAATGTCGTCGGAAAGCCATCCGACTACCGGAGTTCAGCCGAGGCCCAAAACCAACAAAGCTTCTCCTAAGGCAGTCGCCGGTTCGCTGGTCCTCAGTGAGGTGCTTTCACAGCCCCTGACAACCACTACTTTAGAGTCGCAGGCCGCTACCAACTCCCACGGGGAGTCGGCCATGCCGCTGGAAATTCAAAGTATTGGAGCCTCTGACGCCAATCCTTCAGATGGGTCCGGAGCCGCTGAGCAGGCACTGGCTTCTGAGGGTGTATTCAGACCCAAACACCTATACATTAAATGGACTTCAAAGGCAAAGACTAAAGCACCTTCAAAGACAAAGAAGCAACCTCAAGAGCCATGTGGGTAGGCCTCCATGCCCAAAAAACAAATGCTCAAAATGGCCGAAGACTTGATTACCTTGATCAGGGGTTCCCATCCCCCTCCTGATAAAAGGCATAGGCAAGAGACTGACTACGAATCTTCAGATCAGGTTTCCATTTCTTCTGATTCCTCTTCTGATCAGGAATATTCTTTTCCCCCCTATGAGGATTCCATACATACCATGAGGGAGCATTTCCACTGGGAGAGCCAAGATTTTTCAGAGTCTAAAAAGAGGCTCAGGGATTTCCTGTTACTACCTCAGCACAAGCCACTAGCCATCCCTCCTGTGTTAGACATTATAGATGTGTTTTAGGAGTCAAGCCTTACCCCTGACTCCTTGCCTCCAGCTCCTGTTAAGTCTGACAGATATTACAGGGTTCCTGACTCACATAAATTCCTTTTTAAAAACCCTGCTGCAGACCCAGAAACTATTTCTCAGGGGCCCAAGGGTGTTGAGACTTCCGCTGCAAAAAACCCTACCCCTTCTGATAGGGATTCTAGGGCACTGGATAGATGGGGAAAAAAGGTTTACACATCTGCCACCTTGGCTATAAGGGCCTTAAACTGTCAGTTTCATATGCTCAAATATCAGCAACATGTCATGGCATTGCTTAAACAGAAAATGTTAAATTCTGAATGTGCAGAAAACAAGGAAATGCAGGATATATTGCATGCAGCTGAACAAGTTGGAAAGCATGCTTTGCAATGTGGTTTTGATTCTTTAGAGGCCTCCTGCAGGGCCGCAGTTACTGGTTCTGTAATTAGAAGGCATGCTTGGTTAAAGGAACAAAATCTGCCAGATCATGTTAGTTAAATTATTAGATGCACCTTTACAGCATGATTCTTTGTTTGGTGTTAAGGCAGAAGAGGTGTTAAAGAAAATGGAGGACAAGGCTAAATCTATGCAAACGGTCAAAGATTTCTTACAAGTACAGCCACCTAGGTTTAGTAGACACTGGCCAGCAAAGAATTGGTCCTTTCCAGTGTCAGACAGACCTCAAAAGGGTAGACCCAGGTGCCCTAGAGGCAGAACCCAGGCTCAAGGTTCATACAGGTCATAGCAATGGGGTGCTTCTACCTCCAAAAGTGGAGAAGACAAATCACAACCTTACAGGAAACAGTCACAGTGACTTCCCCCTGCCTGCACCAAGCATTTATTTCCTGGCAGCACCCTTAGGGGGAAAATTAGCACTTTTTTCTCAAAATTGGCACATTATAACCCAGGACAAGTGGGTTCTAAATATCGTGTCACAAGGCTACAAGTTTCATTTCCATACCCTGCCAAAGACAAATGGCTGGCCAGATCTGCCAAAAAATCAATGGACAGAGGCACAAAAACAAGTCTCATCCCTCATGGACATGAGGGCCATTCAACAAGTGTCAGAGCAAGAGCGGGGACAAGGATTTTACTCAAGACTGATGTTCTTCGTGTTTCACTGTTGCAGTCATTACACTTGGTTATCCTGCTGGCAGGCTTACCCCTTAGTCGGCCTGAATTCCAAAGTCTAGGTCCGGCGTCGGTTGCTGTCTCCTCTTCCCTGACGTCAGTGTGCCAGGGATATAAAAGATGCAGCCGATGCCATTTTCTTCAGTCTTTCTTGCGTGGTGCCTGAAGCAGAAGCAGTTCGCAAGTGCCGGTCGGCCAACTACTGAGATTTTCGTGTTTATATTTCAGATCCTAAGTCTTCCTTAAAAGCTAAGTACCCCATTGGGGAAAACTTTTTTCTTGCTCCAAACCGATGTCAGAAAACATTAATAATTGTATTTCTTGTGGGAAACAAATAACCTGATAAGGACTTTCACTCTTATTGTATTCCTCGCCTAGGCCCCAACCACGACGTTGCTAGTTGTCGGTTTTGTGCTAGATTTAACCAACGCACTGTTAAGTGTCGGTACGATTTTGCATTTCACTATTTTGGCAGAAGATTTAATTACAATATGCCGTCGGATAGCCATCCGACTACCGGAATTCACAAGAAATGCAAAGAAAAAGAAAGGGACAGGCATCCAAGGTCCAAAACCGACGAGGCTTCTCTAAGCCATTCGCCAGTTCTCAGTGAGGCGCTTTCGCAGTCACTGACGCCCACTACTTTGGACTCGCAGGCCGCTACAGACTCCCACGTGGAGTCGACTAGGCCGCTGGAAGCTCAGGGTATTGGACCTTCGGAAGCAATTCCCTCAGATGGGTCCGGAGCCACTGAGCAGTCATCGGCTCCCGAGGGTGTTTTCATACCTACTCAATTATTCATTAAAGCGACTCCAGCTACAAAGGCAAAGACAAAAGCACCTTTAAAGACAAAGAAACAAGTACAACAGCCTCATGGTCAGGCCTCCATGCCCAAAAAACAGATGCTCAAAATGGCCGAGGACTTAATTACTTTGATCAGGGGTTCCCATCCCCCTCCTGATAAAAGGCCTAGGCAAGAGACAGAATATGAATCTTCAGATTAGGTTTCCATTTCTTCTAATCAGGAATACTCTCTTCCTCCCTATGAGGATTCTGATGCTGAAGAATCTATCCCTTCAGCCTCTCCTGAGGATTACTCTTTTGGGGAAACCTTGCATACCATGAGGGAACATTTCCACTGGGAGAGCCAAGATTATTCAGAATCTAAGAAAAGGCTCAGAGACTTTCTTTTACTCCCACAACACAGGCCCCTAGCTATTCCACCTGCGTTAGACATTGTAGATGATGTATTTTCAGAGTCCTGTGTGACCCCTGACTCCTTACCTCCAGCTCCTGTTAAGCCAGGCAGGTACTACAGGGTCCCTAACTCTCAAATTCCTTTTCAAAAACCCTGCTGCTGACCCTGAAACTATCTCTCAGGGCCCCAAAGGGGTCAAGGCTTCCACTGCAAAAAACCCTACCCCTCTCTGACAACAGAAACCACAAAACAATAAGCGTTTAGTCCACAAGATAAACTGTAACTCCACTGAAAAACGCTAATTGCATCCAACACGAAACTGCCACAGCGTGTAAAAACAGCAAGAAGGTTTAATCCACGATAAAATATTCAAAAACAAGTAGTGATGTACACTGATGTTAAGCGCTTTCACTCATCACAATATGAGCTTCATCAGAACAATTTAGCTACAGATGCCTTCAGTTTAAATAACAGATCTGGCGCCAAAACTTCTTAGTGTTTCTTAAAGCAACATATTTTCATGTCAAGCACATCCAAATATATATATGTATATCTACTACTCTTAATACATATGACTAAAACTAAACTACAATAAAAACATATTACATATATAAAGTTATATTTTTGTATGTACTTTGCATATAACAATATAAATGTAAATTTATTAACAAAATCAAGTACGTTTATCTAACAGAGGTTTAATTGATATACTTTCATTTAATCCAGGAAATGTGGTGGCATCTGTGTACAACTGCCACCACAATTCTCTGCAAGCTAATACATTCTTAACATCACATCCTCTAGGGTCAGAAATTACACTTTCTAAAATACCAAAGGTAAATTTATGCTCTATACCACATTTCTCTATGTGCCTGTATAATGCATTTATTGTCTTTTGACTTTATACTATATAAATGGGCATATATTCTTTTTTTAAAAAAACGCTCCGTTTTGCCTATATAGTATGCATAACATTCTGTGCACTTAGCCAGGTATATCACAAATTTAGTAGATCAATTCCCTTTCACAAACCATATCCTAGTGCAGTTGATGTTATTTAATATCAACCCTTCACTTTCATTAATGGCAAAACACTGATTACAGGCTCCACATCTAGTTGTGTGTTTGCCTTTGTTTTCTGTACCCTTGTGTTGTGTAGCCCCCTCTAAAAATCCTTTAATGTTCCTTCACATTTTGTACACAAAAGTGGGAATTGTGCCTACAACATCCTTAATTTCCTGATCTGCCATTATTACTTTCCTTGCACTGGATATAATTGTTTTGATGTGTTCTGTGTACGGACCATACTATCACACATGCTCTGTTGTAACTTTTCTCAATAATTTCTTTTCCCAAATTCGACTCTACTCCCTTTTTCTTAATTCCTAACAATGGAATATATTTTTTTCCCCTTTCACTTAGTACATAGTTGCACACATCATTCATCATCATACTGTTATAGTTACGATCTTTGAATAAATTTGTAATAAAACCCAACTCTGCAATCACATCCTCTATATCTGAAGTCATCCTTAAGGCCCTTATACATTGCCCCTTAAAAATGTTATATTTCATTTTACTAGGATGGTTGCTAGAATATTCTATATATGAGTTGGTAAATGTGCTTTTTCTGTAAATTTTAGATTTGAATTTACCAATTCCATTATATACAAATGTATCCAAATAAGCAACACCATTCGTACTGTAGGTGTGTGTGAACTTTAAAAATACACTGCTGTTATTAATGTATTCCATAAACTGATTGACACTATCTTCATCTCCATCCCAGAGAATGTAAATGTCATCCAAAAACCTCGAATTATACAGGCACATAGAGAAATGTGGCATAGAGCATAAATTTACCTTTGGTATTTTAGAAAGTGTAATTTCTGACCCTAGAGGATGTGATGTTAAGAATGTATTAGCTTGCAGAGAATTGTGGTGGCAGTTGTACACAGATGCCACCACATTTCCTGGATTAAATGAAAGTATATCAATTAAACCTCTGTTAGATAGACGTACTTGATTTTGTTGTTAATAAATTTACATTTATATTGTTATCATATGCAAAGTATATACAAAAATATAATTTTATATATGTAATATGTTTTTATTGTAGTTTAGTTTTAGTCATATGTATTAAGAGTAGTAGATATACATATATATATTTGGATGTGCTTGACATGAAAATATGTTGCTTTAAGAAACACTAAGAAGTTTTGGCGCCAGATCTGTTATTTAAACTGAAGGCATCTGTAGCTAAATTGTTCTGATGAAGCTCATATTGTGATGAGTGAAAGCGCTTAACATCAGTGTACATCACTACTTGTTTTTGAATATTTTATCGTGGATTAAACCTTCTTGCTGTTTTTACACGCTGTGGCAGTTTCTTGTGTTGGATGCAATTCGCGTTTTTCAGTGGAGTTACAGTTTACCCCCTCTGACAGGGATTCTAGGGCTCTGGACAGATGGGGAAAAAAGATTTACACTTCTGCTACCTTGGCTATAAGGGCTTTAAATTGCCAGTTTCATATGCTCAAATATCCGCAAAATGTTATGTCACTGCTTAAACAGAAAATGTTGATAAATTCTGAATGTGCAGAAAACAAAGAAATGCAGGATTTATTGCATGCGGCTGAGCAAGTTGGAAAACATACTTTGCAATGTAGTTTTGATTCTTTGGAGGCCTTCTGCAGGGCCGCTGTCACGGGTTCTGTCATTAGGAGGCATGCTTGGTTAAAGGAACAAAATCTACCAGATCATGTTCAAGCAAAATTATTAGATGCTCCATTACAGCATGATGCTTTGTTTGGTGCGAATGAAAATTGAGGACAAAGCTAAATCTATGCAAACAGTCAAGGATTTCTTACAGGTACAGCCTCCAAGATTTAGCAGACACAGGCCTACAAAAGAATTGGTCCTTTCCAGTGTCACCACAAAGGGGCAGATACAGACACCCAAGAGGCAGATCCCAGCCCCAAGGTTCATACAGGTCTAAACAATGGGGTGCTTCTACCTCCAAAAGTGGAGAAGACAAACCACAGCCTTACAGGAAACAGTCCCAATGGCTTCACCCTGCCTGCGCCAAGCACTCATCTTCTGGCAGTACCTTTAGGGGGGGAAACTAGCACTTTTTTCTCAAAATTGGCACATAATAACCCAGGACAAATGGGTCTTGGACATAGTGCCACAGGGCTACAAGTTTCACTTTCATACACTGCCAAGGGCAAATGGTTGGCCAGACTTACCAAAAAACCAATGGGCAGAGGCACAAAAACAAGTCTCATCCCTCATGGACATGAGGGCCATTCACTAAGTACCAGAGCAAGAGCAGGGACAAGGATTTTATTCAAGACTGTTCTTGGTG
Source organism: Protopterus annectens (assembly GCF_019279795.1). NCBI lineage: Eukaryota > Metazoa > Chordata > Ceratodontiformes > Protopteridae > Protopterus > Protopterus annectens. The sequence goes on from NC_056727.1 coordinate 1,174,719,965, forward strand.
CCCAGAAAGGACAAATCCTGGAGACCAATACTGGACCTATCTGTTCTAAACACATACCTGGATATACCAAAATTCAAAATGTTGACTTTACAGCATCTTGTGCCCATGCTGGGCAGGAAGGCTTGGCTTGTGACTTTAGACCTAAAAGAGGCATACCTGCATGTCCCAATCAGACAAACATGCAGACGATGTCTCAGATTCAAAGCTGGCTCAATGCACTACCAAATGTTCATCGTGTTTCACTGTTGCAGTCATTACTCTTGGGTTTTCCTGCTGGCAGGCTACCCTCAGTCGGCCAGAATTCCAAAGTCTAGGTCCGGCGTTGGTTGCTGTCGCCTCTTCCCTGACGTCAGTGCGCCAGGGGTATAAATGATGCAGCCGACGCCATTTTCTTCAGTCTTTCCTGCCGCGCGGTGCCCGAAGCAAAAGCAGTTCGCAAGTGCATTGCTGCTTGCAAAAGTGTCTTACTAGCAGATTGCAGTTTCTTGTGCTTCATGTCATCCTCTGTGGAGTGTTTCCTACGTTATGATTTACTGTTTTCTGATTTTTGGTTCAGTATAGTTTTGTTATAATGGTCATGATTTGGATGTTTTCAAGACTGTGGTTGCCTGTGTATGGGAATCTTTTGATTTCCCATCCCTGATCATAGTGATGATCATAGTGTTTCACTGTTGCAGTCATTACTCTTGGGTTATCCTGCTGGCAGGCCACCCTCAGTTGGCCAGAATTCCAAAGTCTAGGTCCGGCGTCGGTCACTGTCACCTTTTCCCTGACGTCAGTGCGCCAGAGGTATAAAAGATGCAGCCGGCGCCATTTTCTTCAGTCTTTCTTGCCGCGCGGTGCCTGAAGCAAAAGCAGTTCGCAAGTGCCGATCACCCGACTCCTGAGATATTCAAATCCGAATTTCAGAACCAAAGTCTTCATTAAAGCTAGGTACCCCGTTGGGGAAACTTTTTTCTTGCTCCAGACCGATGTCAGAAAAAGTTAACAATTGTATTTCTTGTGGGAAGCAAATACCTCATAAGGATTTTCACTCTTACTGTATTCCTTGCCTAGGCCCTGATCACAATGTTGCTAGCTGTCGGTTTTGTGCTAGATTTAACCAACGCACTATCAAGCATCGGTTCGATTTTGCATTTCATTACTTTGGCCGAAGATTTAATTATATAATGCCGTCGGAACAGCTGACAACCGGAGTCAACAAAAAAATGCAAGGAACAAGGGTAGGCATCCGAGGTCCAAAACCGATGACGAAGCCTCTACTAGGCCAGTCGCCGGCTCTCAGTGAGACGCTTTCGCAGCCCCTGGCCCCCACTACCTCAGAGCCACAGGCCCCTACCGACTCCCACGTGTAGGCGACTGGGCCTCTGGATATTCAAGGTATTGGACACTCGGAAATCACTCCCTCAGATAGGTCCGGAGCCGCTGAGCAGGCATCGGCTTCTGAGGGTGTCTTCAGACCTACACAACTATATATTAAGCCATCTTCAGCTTCAAAGACAAAGACTAAAGCAGCTCTAAAGACAAAGTAATAAGTACAGCATTCTCCTACTCAGACTTCCATGCCTAAAAAACAGATGCTCAAAATGGCCGAAGACCTAATTACTTTGATCAGGGGCTCCCATCCCCCTCCTGATAAGAGACCTAGGCAAGAGACAGAGTATAATTCTTCTGATCAGGTATCCATTTCCTCTGATTCCTCTTCTGAACAGGATTACTCCATGCTTCCCTATGAGGATTCTGATGCTGAAGAATCCATTCCTTCAGCCTCTCCTCCTAAGGATTATTCTTTTGGGGAAACGCTGCATACTATGAGGGAGCATTTCCACTGGGAGAGCCAAGATTATTCTGAATCTAAGAAAAGGCTCAGACTTTCTGCTTCTTCCTCAGCACAGACCCCTTGCTATTCCACCTGTTCTAGACATTGTAGATGTATTTTCAGAGTCTGGTCTGTCCCCTGACTCTCTACCCCCTACACCTGCTAAGCAAGACAGATACTACAGGGTCCCGGATTCTCATAAATTCCTGTATAAAAACCCCGCTGCTGAGCCAGAAACTTTATCTCGGGGTCCCAAGGGGGTTAAAGCTTACACTGCAAAAAACCCTGTCCCCTCTGATAGGGATTCTAAGGCTCTAGACAGATGGGGGAAAAAGTTTACACTTCTGCCACCCTGGCTGTAAGGGCTTTAAATTGTCAATTTCGTATGCTTAAATATCCGCAATATTTAATGTCACTACTTAAACAGAAAATGTTGACAAATACTGAATGTTCAGAGAACAAGGAATTGCAGGATTTATTGCATGCAACTGAACAAGTGGGAAAGCATACTTTGCAATGTGGTTATAATTCACTGGAGGCCTCTTGCAGGGCCGCTGTTACAGGTTCTGTTATTAGAAGGCATGCTTGGTTAAAGGAACAGAATCTGCCTGATCATGTTAAAGCAAAATTATTAGATGCACCATTACAGCATGATACTTTGTTTGGTATTAAAGCAGAAGATGTGTTGAAAAAAATGGAGGATAAAGCAAAATCCATGCAGACAGTCATAAAAGTACAGCCACCCAGGTTTAGCAGGAACTGGCCTTCTAAAAATTGGTCCTTTCCAGTCTCAGACAGACCACAAAGAGGCAGATACAGGCCTCCCAGAGGCAGATCTCAGCCCCAAGGCTCATACAGGCCTAAACAATGGGGGTGCTCCTACCTCCAAAAGCGGAGAAGACAAATCCCAACCTTACAGGAAACGGTCCCATTGACTTTCCTCTACCAGTTCCAAGCAGTTTTCTTTTGACAGCCCCCTTAGGGGGAAAACTAGCACTTTTTTCATCAAATTGGCAAATGGTTACCCAAGACAAATGGGTCCTGAACATAGTGTCCCAAGGCTACAGGTTCCATTTTCACACTCTACCAAGGTCAAAGGGCATGCCAGACCTGCCACACAATCAATGGGCAGAGGCACAAAAGCAAATTACAGCCCTCATGGACATGAGGGCCATTCAGCAAGTACCACAACAAGAGCAGGGGCAAGGATTTTACTCCAGACTTTTCCTAGTACCCAGGAAGGACAAAACCTGGAGACTAATTCTGGACCTGTCTATACTAAGTACGTTTCTGGAAGTTCCAAAATTCAAGATGTTGACTCTACAGGAGCTACTGCCCATGCTGGGCAAGAGGGCTTGGCTCGTAACTTTGGACCTAAAAGAGGCATACCTGCATGTCCCAGACAATCTTGCAGAAAATACCTCAGATTCATAGCTGGCTCATTGCATTACCAATTCTCTGCACTGCACTTTGGCTTATCTACTGTGCCCAGGGTCTTCACAAAATGCCTGGCACCATTAATTGCGTTTTGCAGACAAAAAGGAATTCAAATATATCCCTACTTGGACGACTGCCTAATTCAAGCAGAGAACAAAGACACTCTTCTAAAGCATCTGGCATTTGTAAAGAGATTACTAATTGGCCTAGGGTACACAGTAAACAAAAAGAAATCAAAACTAGTGCCCTCTCAAGAGATAATATTCCTGGTTGCAAGCTTAAATACAACTGCCCCGATGGCTTATCTCACGTCAGACAAGCAAAAACAACTGACTACGTACTTCAAGAAATTGGCAACAAAAACACACTTATCTGCAAGGAAAATCCTGCAGGCCTTGGGTTTCATGGCATCCTGCATTCTACTAATTTTATATGCCAGACTGCATATGAGGAAACTACAACGGTATCTGAAAAGTGTTTGGACTCAGCATTGCCACAGCCTGGAGACAGTAATTGCCCTCATTCCCAGGAGTTTCGATGGTGGGCAGGAGCCTGTCACCACAACAAGGGTCTGCCATTCAGTTTATCCACAGCCAGACAGACACTGACAACGGATGCATCAGATTATGCTTGGGGGGGCCATATGGCAGGATAATGTATTCAGGGCACATGGCCTGCAAACCAGATGCAACTTCACATCAATCAAAAAGATATGCTAGCTGTTCAAAATGCCCTGACAGCTTTCAAGGACCTGCTTCATCCAGGACAGTTACTGATAAAGACAGACAACACTACGGTCATGTGGTACATAAACAAGCAGGGAGGTACACATTCCTACCCCCTCTGCAGACCAGCAATGACCTTATGGGACACTGCATTGGCTTTTCAAGTTCACCTGCAAGCACAATTCCTGCCAGGAAAAACAAATACTCTGGCAGACGAACTAAGCAGAAACCTCATGGATCCCCACGAATGGAAACTGGATTCACAAGTCTTCAGCATAATAAGGATGCCCAGACATAGATCTATTTGCCTCCCCTCACAACTGTCAATTGCAGAGATTTTGCACAAGGATTTATCACAAGCAAGCATGGAAAGTGGACACCCTATCATTCAGCTGGAAAAATCTAACAGTATATGCTTTCCCCCCACTGCCTCTCCTTCCCAGAGTACTCCTAAAGGTCAGACAAGAGAAGCCAAAAATGATACTGATTGCACCAGACTGGCCACGCCAACGCTGGTACCCAATCCTAAAGAGCTTGTCTCAAGGTCAAGCATAGATATTGCCTCAAACGTCTCACTTGCTGACCCAACAAAACAATCAGATCCTGCACAGCCAACTCAGGACCTTAAATCTGACAGCATGGCGGATAATGTAGCCATTCAGAACACTCCTCTTTCAAAAGCTGTTATGGATGTTATCTTGGAGGCCAGCAGCAGGCCCAGTACCAGAAAATCTTATGCAGAAAAATGGAAGTGATTCTGTGCTTGGAACCAGGAACAAGGCATTGACACGTCTGTAACAAATATCCCTCAGATTTTACAATACCTAAATGAGATGCTGAACAAAGGCCTTTCTCATCAATTAAGATTCATGCCTCTGCCATTTCAGCACATTACAGTACGGAACCACCTATCTTTTCTCATCCTTTAATACGGCAGTACCTCAGAGGGGCCAAAAATATTAGGCCTCCAAGGAGAGCACCAATTCCGGCCTGGGACCTTAATTATGTTTTGGAAAAAACTCACACTGCCTCCTTTCGAGCCAGCATCAACAGCAGATATAAAATTCTTATCCTGGAAAACAGCTCTGCTCCTAGCAATAACCTCTGCAAGGCGGGTCTCGGAGTTAGAAGCACTCATGGCTGTGGAACCTTACATCACTTTTCATCCAGACAGGGTTTCTCTGAGGACAAACCCTACATTTATGGCTAAGGTGGTGTCCAGTGTGTCCCTCAACCAAACCATTCACTTGCCTACCTTTTACCCAAATCCACAGAACAAGGGTGAGAAAAGTCTGCATTCTTTGGACATACACAGGCAGTTGCACTTCTACTTGGACAGAACTAAAGCTTTCAGAAAGACTGAGCAGCTTTTAGTGTCATATGCTGCAGGATCACAAGGAAAGGCTGTCTCAAAACAGACTATTTCTAAATGGATATGCCATTGCATCCATTTCTGCTATTTTCAGCATGGCAAATCAGTGTCGAAGGGCATTAGGCCTCATTCCACCAGAGCAGCAGCCACTTCAGCAGCTTTCCTCAGAGGAGTACCAACCAAAGATATCTTAAAGGCTGCAACTTGGAGTTCAGTGCACACCTTTACAAAGCACTACCACTTGCCTCTCTAGTCCAGAGCAGGCTTCGCCACTGCAGTTCTGCAGAGCCTCATAGCCTCTCCTAATCCTATTTAGCCCAGCCACCCATCCTCAGCTTTGGGAATCTACCCAAGAGTAATGACTGCAACAGTGAAACACGAACATAGTACAGTTGTGTACCTACTATAAATGTAGATGTTAGAGTGTATTCACTGTTGCAGTCCAGGTTACCCACCCACCATCCCCCTTCTCTTTGCTGGGACTTATCTGCACTTCTCTATCCTATACAACCTTTTTGGTGTATTTGCTTATAGATGAAGGAAATGTTATTTTTGTGCATATTGGTATATTTTTCAGCCTACCAATTTGGGGGCACCTGACATCTGGGGCAAGAAAAACTGAAGAAAATGGCGTTGGCTGCATCTTTTATACCCCTGGCGCACTGACGTCAAGGAAGAGGCGACAGCAACCGACTCCGGACCTAGACTTTGGAATTCTGGCCGACTGAGGGTAGCCTGCCAGCAGGATAACCCAAGAGTAATGACTGCAACAGTGAATACACTCGGACATCTACATTTATGGTAGGTACACAATTGTACTTTCTCTGCACTGCCCTTTGGCTTATCTACTGCGCCCAGGGTCTTCACAAAGTGCCTGGCACCAGTAATTGCATTCTGCAGACAGAGGAATACAAGTATATCCTTACTTGGACGACTGCCTCATACAAGCAGAGAACAAGGACATTCTACTACATCATCTGGCGTTTGTAAAGAGATTACTACCATGCCTAGGGTACACAGTCAACGAACAGAAATCAAAACTAGTATCCTCTCGAGATAATATTCCTGGGTGCAAGCTTAAATAGAACTGCCCAGATGGCTTATTTCACGCCAGACAACCAATGGCAACTGACTACCTATTTCAAACTGTTGGCAACAAAGGCCCAGTTATCTGCAAGAAAAATACTGCAGGCTTTGGGCTTCATGGCATCCTGCATTCTACTAATTCCATATGCAAGACTGCATATGAGGAAACTTCAATGGTACCTAAAAAGTGGTTGGACTCAACATTGCCAAAGCCTGGAAACAATAATTACACTCATTCCCTGCCTGCAACAGGAGTTTCGATGGTGGGCGAAGCCTGTCACCAGAACAAGGGACAGCCATTCACCTTACCCCCAGCCATGCAAACATTGACAATGGATGCATCGGATTATGCCTGGGGGGCCCACATGGCAGGAAGATGTGTTCAAGGCACATGGTCCGCCAGCCAAATGCGTCTACATATCAATCAAAAAGAAATGCTGGCTGTTCAGAATGCCCTGACAGCCTTCAAGGACCTACTTCATCTGGGACAACTACTGGTAAAGACAAGACAATACCACGATCATGTGATAAATAAACAAGCAGGGAGGCACTCATTCTTACCCCCTCTGCAGACTAGCCATGACTTTGTGGGACACAGCATTGACTTGGCAAGTATATCTGCAGGCACAATTCCTGCCAGGAAGGATAAATACTCTGGCATACGAACCAAGCAGAAACCTCATGGATCCCCACAAGTGGAAATTGGATCCACAAGTCTTCAACATAACAAGGAAATGGGGATGCCCATACATAGACCTATTTGCCTCTCCTCACAACTGCCAACTAAAGAGATTCTGCACAAGGACTTATCACAGACAAGCATGGAAAGTGGATGCCCTATCTTTCAGCTGGAAAAACGTAATAGTATATGCCTTTCCTCCACTGCCTCTCCTTCCCAAGGCACTCCTAAAGATCAGACAAGAGAAGCCAAAAATTATACTGATTGCCCCAGACTGGCCCCGCCAGTACTGGTATCCAATCCTAAGGAACTTGTCTCAATGCTCAGCCCGCACTTTACCTCAAATACCTCATCTACTTTCCCAACAAAACAATCAGATCCTGCACAGCCAACTCAAGACCTTAAATCTGGCAGCATGGCGGATAATGTAGCCATACAAAACACACCTCTCACTAAAGCGGTGATGGATGTCATTTTGGAGGCCAGGAGGCCTAGTACTAGAAAATCATATGCTGGAAAATGGAAGAGATTCTGTGCCTGGAACCAGGCACAAGGAATTGACACAGCAGTACCAAATATTCCTCAGATTTTGCAATACTTAACTGAGATGTTGGACAAAGGCCTATCCTTTTCATCAATTAAAATTCATGCCTCTGCCATTTCGGCTCATTACAATACAGAGCCACCAATCTTTTCTCATCCTTTGTTAAGGCAATACCTCAGAGGAGCCAAAATTTAAGGCCTCCAGGGAGAACACCAATACCTGCATGGGACCTCAATTATGTTTTGGAAAAACTCACACTGCCCCCTTTTGAGCCAGCCGCTACCACTGATATAAAGTTTTTATCTTGGAAAACAGCTCTGCTCCTAGCAATAACCTCTGCAAGACGAGTCTCAGAGCTACAGGCCATCATGGCTGTGGAACCTTTTATCATTTTTTTATCCAAACAGTGTTTCTCTGAGGACAAACCCGACATTTACGCCTAAGGTAGTGTCCAGTGTGGCCCTTAACCAAACTATTCATCTGCCTACTTTCTATCCAAACCCACAGAATAAGAGGGAGAGAATTCTGCATTCTTTGGACATACACAGACAGCTACGTTTCTACTTGAACAGAACCAAAGCTTTCGGAAAGACTGAGCAACTACTAGTGGCATATGCTGCAGGATCACAAGGAAAGGCTATCTCAAAGCAGACTATTTCAAAATGGATAGGCCACTGCATTCATTTCTACTATTCACAACATGGCAAGCCAGTGCCTAAGGGCATTAAGCCACATTCAACCAGAGCAGCAGCCTTCCTCAGGAGAGTTAACAACCAAAGACATTTTAGAGGCTGCTACCTGGAGTTCAGTGCACACCTTTACAAAGCACTATCATTTACCACTCTACTCTAAATCCAGGGCAGGCTTTGCCACTGCAGTTCTGCAGGGCCTCATAGCCGCTCCTAATGCTGTTTAGCTCCAGCCTCCCAACCATAGCTTTGGGATTCAACCCAAGTGTAATGACTGCAACAGTGAAACACGAACATAGTACAGTTGTGTACACTTACCATAAATGTAGATGTTTGAGTGTATTCACGGTTGCAGTCCAGGTTACCCACCCACTATCCCCCTTCTCTTTGCTGGAATTTATTTGCACTTCTCTAATCTATACAACCTATGTGATGTATTTGCTTGTAGATGAAGGTATAATATATTTTGGTGCATGCATGTTTTATTGGCATATTTTTTAGCCTACCTTTTTGGGGGCACCTGACATCTGGGGCAAGAAAAACTGAAGAAAATGGCGTCAGCTGCATCTTTTATACCCCTGGTGCACTGACATCAGGGAAGAGGCGATAGCAACCGAAGCCGGACCTAGACTTTGGAATTCAGGCCGACTGAGGGTAGCCTGCCAGCAGGATAACCCAAGTGTAATGACTGCAACAGTGAATACACTCTAACATCTACATTTATGGTAAGTGTACACAACTGTAGTTTCTTGGTACCCAGAAAGGACACGGCCTGGAGGCCAATACTGGACCTATCTATTCTGAATACATTCCTGGATATACCAAAATTCAAAATGTTGACTTTGCAGCAACTACTGCCCATGCTGGGCAAGAACGCTTGGCTTGTAACTTTAGACCTAAAAGAGGCATACCTGCATGTCCCAATCAGACAAATATGCAGAAGATACCTCAGATTCAAGGCTGACTCAATGCATTACCAATTCTCTGCACTGCCCTTTGGCTTATCTACTGCGCCCAGGGTCTTTACAAAGTGCCTGGCACCAGTAATTGCATTCTGCAGATAAAGAGGCATACAAATATATCCTTACTTGGACAACTGTCTGATTCAAGCAGAGAGCAAGGACATTCTTCAGCATCTGGCGTTTGTGTAAAAACTTCTAACATGCCTAGGGTACACAATCAATGAAAAGAAATCAAAACTAGTACCCTCTCAAGAGATAATATTCCTGGGTGCAAGCTTAAATTCATCTGCCCTGATGACTTATCTCACACCAGACAAACAAAGACAACTGGCTACCTACTTCAAAATCTTCACAACAAAGGCCCAGTTATCTGCAAGAAAAATTCTGCGGGCTTTGGGTTTCATGGCATCCTGCATCCTACTAATTCCATATGCAAGACTGCATATGAGGAAACTTCAATGGTACCTAAAAAGTGTTTGGACTCAACATTTACACAGCCTGGAAACTATAATTACTCTCATTCCCTGCCTGCAACAGGAGTTTCGATGGGCAAAGGCTTGTCACCAAAACAAGAGACAGCCGTTCACATTACCCCCAGCCAGGCAGACACTAACAACGGATGTGTCAGATTATGCCTGGGGGGCCCACGTGGCAGGAAAATGCATTCAGGGAACATGGACCTCAAACCAAATGCATCTACATATCAATCAAAAAGAGATGCTAGCTATTCAGAATGCCCCAACAGCCTTCAAGAGCCTTCTTCAACCAGGACAACTACTGATAGACAGAGACAACACCACGGTCATGTGGTATATAAACAAGCAGGGGGGCACTCATTCTTACCCCCTTTGCAGACTAGCCATGACTTTGTGGGACACAGCATTGACTTACCAAGTACATCTCCAGGCACAATTCCTACCAGGAAGGAAAAATACTCTGCGGACGAACTGAGTAGAAACCTCATGGATCCCCACGAGTGGCAGCTGGATCCACAAGTCTTCAGCATAACAAGGAAATGGGGATGCCCCGACATAGATCTATTTGCCTCCCCTCACAACTACCAACTACAGAGATATTCTGCACAAGGATTTATCACAGACAAGCATGGAAAGTGGACGCCCTGTCCTTCAGATGGAAAAACCTATCAGTGTATGCCTTTCCCCCTCTGCCTCTCCTCCCCAAGGTACTCTTAAAGGTCAGACAGGAGAAGCCAAAGATGATACTGATTGCAGTTATAGGTGTTGTTCTCCAGTAACAATAAAGGTTTTCCTCTTAATAAAACGTGGAAACTCAATTTCAATATATTCAAGGTCCAAGTCCAACAGACCACTAGGTAAAACGTTTCAAGACACCAATTTATTTGACAGAAAAAACAGATTAAGCGCTTTCATCTCCCATGTGGAGACTTCATCAGAATCTGTTACACATACAAATCTTCAGTTTAAATACATCTAAGTAAAACACACTTAATTAATCTTGACTTCTAATAGGCTGGCCATTAATTGACACTAATTAACATTGAGTTAATGCTGAACCGAACCTTTGGTAATTTACACTTGAATGTTAATACAAAGTTGTAGAGGTTCATAGGAATTCATTATCTTAACATTTCATAATTTTGTTTCCAACTTATATAAATGTTGTAAAAATTAAATACAAGTAAAATCATCAAAGAAATTATGACAGGAAATACTCATTTCTTATTAATACATTAGTTTGGTGTATAAATACCAATAAATATATAAAAATATAAAGAGTGAGAAATATATATATATATATAAATAATAATAAATATATATGAACAATATGAGTGACCATCCCTACCACTCAAAGATGAATATAATAAAAGGACAAATGATTAGAGTAGCTAGAATGACTTCTGACAAAACAGAACTGATGGAAGAAATGGAAATACTACACAATATGTTCAAGGAAAGGGGATATCCTGACCACATGATTGAATCAAACAAAAAAGTTGTAACAGATAGATTGGATACATTATACAAACCCCTACTAACAAACATAGGTACTATTGGGGTAGAAAATACGTTTAGCACCAGAAAAGATGAGGAAGAGAAACTTCCTTTTTTGGTTTTGACACACTTTAATGGTGTCAGATGGATTAAAAAATGCATCAACGATGCATGGGGAATGTTTAGTAAAATGTCTAATAAGACAGATGTTTTCCAATTACCACTTAGATATGCTTTTGGAAGAACAGAAATTTGAAAAATATACTTGAGAAAAAGAATAACATTCCAAGTGGAGCAAGTAGTAAATATGGTACTTTTAGATGTGGTAGGTGTGCACAATGTGTTTTTTATGGCAGATACTAAAGAATTGGAACTACCAAATATAAATTTGAAATTGATAGGTAGTAAATACTACAGTTGTTACACAAAAGGGGTGGTATATTTGTGTTACTGTAAGAAATGTCTGAAATACTACATAGGAAAACTGAGCGTAATTTAAGCACGTATATATGAACACAGTAGAGATATTATCAAAATGAACGACAACAACGCCTTATTTAGACATACCCGGATATGTAGAGATGCAGATTTTAAATTTTGGATATTGGAAGAGGTGGTGAAGCAAGAGAGGGGGGGGGGGATTGGGAAACCAAACTGGAATTTAGGGAGATGGTTTGGCAGTTAAGGTTGGACGCATGTGGAAATTATGGATTGAATGACCACATGTCCATCAACCCAGCCCTTAAGATTCTCACTGATGATCCAAAGAGACATCGATAGATGGTTAACTGTTGTAACTTATGTAAACAAATAAATAAATAAAATATTCAGATTCAGTCCTTATGGAGTATGTACATATAATATATTTTATTTTTATTAAGGGTGTAGCTTAAAATATAGTTGTTAACACTATTTAAGGTACAAGAATAAATGTGGTTTTAACATACAATATTTTTATACTATATTTTTATACTATATATATATTTTACATACATTTTATATATATATTTTTATATTTTTATATATTTATTGGTATTTATACACCAAACTAATGTATTAATAAGAAATGAGTATTTCCTGTCACAATTTCTTTGATGATTTTACTTGTATTTAATTTTTACAACATTTATATAAGTTGGAAACAAAATTATGAAATGTTAAGATCATGAATTCCTATGAACCTCTACAACTTTGTATTAACATTCAAGTGTAAATTACCAAAGGTTCGGTTCAGCATTACCTCAATGTTAATTAGTGTCAATTAATGGCCAGCCTATTAGAAGTTAAAATTAATTGTGTTTTACTTAGATGTATTTAAACTGAAGATTTGTATGTGTAACAGATTCTGATGAAGTCTCCACATGGGAGATGAAAGCGCTTAATCTGTTTTTTCTGTCAAATAACTTTTTATCCAAATCCACAGAACAAGTGGGAAAGAATTTTGCATTCTTTGGACGTACACAGACAGCTTAGATTCTACTTGGACAGAACGCCTCTTCCATGACATCAGGTCGTCAGGGCTATAACACATGCAGCCGATGTCATTACATCAGCTTTTCTTGCGCATGGGAGCCTGAAGCAGAAGCAGTTCGCAAGTGCCAGTCGGCCGCTACCTGAAATTTTCATTTTTCGAGCTTCAGACCTGAAGTCTTCTCAAGCTCGTTGGGGATCCTTTTTTCTTGCTCTAACCGATGTCAGAAAAAGTTAACAATTGTCTTGCCTGTGGAAAGCAAATACCTCACAGAGATTTTCATTCTTACTGCAAAATTTGTTTAGGCCCAGACCACGATGTTCCTTGCTGTAAGTTTTGTGCCTTGTTTAACGCCTGAACTATTCGTCATTGGGCTATCTTTGTCGCTAAATTCTTTCGCTCTCATTCTCCGTATTCCAAAATGGCTTTGATAAGCCGTCCTACTACCAATCTTCCCAAAAAGCTTAAAAGATAGACAAACAGACCCCATAGGTCCAGTATGCCGCCAGATGCTTCTTAGACTATGGAACCTGCAGATGTGTCTACCTTGGATGAGTCTGGAGCCGCTGTGCAGGCATCGGCTACTGAGGGTGTATTCTGACCTTCTGATCACATTAAACAGACAGCTTCATTTTTGACTAAAACTACCAAGTTTCTCAGGCCCAGAGTTCGCACTACACTTAGAAAACTGGCTACCAAAGCACATGTTCAAGCCCCCTTGCCACAAAAACAAATGCTTACAATGGCTGAAGACCTTATAACTTTAATTGGGGAAAGCCAGCCTTCCCTCTGTAAAAGACAAAGAATTGATTTTCCTTCTGATTCTAAGACCATGAGTCCAATGACTGATCCCTCTGATTACCAGGACGTACCCTTCTCTACCTGTGAGGATTCAGATGCAGAGGATTCCATACCCTCTGCCTCCCCTCCAGAAGACTTTTCTTTTGGTGAAACCTTGCGTACTTTGAGAGCATTTCCACTGGGAATACCAGGACTACCCTCAGTCCAAAAAGAGACTCAGAATATTTAGACTTGTCTCAGCATAGGCCTCTAGCTATACACCCTGTCCTGGACATTGTAGATGATGTCTTCATAGAATCCAGTCTTACTCCTGATACTTTACCACCAGCTCCTAGAAAGCCTGACAGGTACTACAGAGTACCTGACTCTCTCAAATTTCTCTTTCTGAATCCTACTGTGGATCCAGAGACTATTTCCCAGGGACCTAAAGGCATTAAGGCTACTACAGCCAAAAACTCTACCCCTTCGGACAGGGATTCTAGAGCTTTAGACAGGGTAAGAGGGTATATACCTCTGCAACTTTGCCTTCAGGGCTTTGAATTGCCAGTTTCACATGTTGAAGTACCAGCAGCATATTATGCAACTAATTAAACAAAAAATGTTGTTGCTTCCAGATTGCACAGAAAATAAAAATTTACAAGGGTTAATTCATTCTGCAAACCAAGTTAGTAAACTTACTTTGCAGTGTGGTTTTGATGCCTTAGAAGCATCTTGCAGGGCTGCTGTCACTGGGGCCTGTACTGAGAAGGCATGCTTGGCAGAAGGAGCAAATCTTGCCAGACCATGTCAAAGCAAAATTGCTAGATGCTCCATTAAACCCAAAGTTTGTTTGACACAAAAGCAGAAGTTCTTCAAAAGATGGAGGAAAAAGCTAAATCTATTCAAACTCTTAAAGATTTCTTACAGGTGCAGCCACCTCGATTCAGTAGGCATTGGCCTTCTAAAAACTGTCCTTTCCAGTCCCTCCCAGGCATTCTCTATCCAAACCCAGGGGCAACAGGCCACCAAGACTACAGTCTCAGGGTATGCAGAGATCTAAACAATGGAGTGCTCCTTCTAAAACCGGGAGTGGTAAGCCACCCCCCACTTATGGAAAAAGTTCACAATGACTTGTCTGTCTTGCTTCCCAGCAAGGCCCAAGTACTTGCACCCCTAGGAGGAAAACTCACCCTGCATGTAAAAAGCTGGATGTCCATTACCCAAGACCGAATGGTCCTAAACATTGTGTCCCAGGGATACAGATTCCACTTCCATTCACTGCCAACCCCAAGTGGGTTGCCAGACCTTCCACCAAACCAGTGGGCAGAGGCTCAAAAGCAACTACTTTCTCTTCTCAGTATCAGGGCTATTCAACTTGTGCCAATAGAGCAAAGGGGACAGGGTTTCTACTCCAGACTGTTTCTGGTGGCCAGAAAAGAGGGCTGTTGGCGCCCTATCCTAGATCTGTCAATTCTCAACACCTTCTTGGTGGTCCCAAAATTCAGAATGCTGACACTGCAACAGCTTCTTCCTATGCTAGCCAAGGACGCCTGGCTAGTCACCCTAGACCTAAAAGAAGCTTACCTAGACATCACCATAAGGGAATCTTGCAGGAAACATTTACCTTTCAGGGCAGGCTCTATGCACCATCAGTTCTCTGCACTTCCCTTTGGCTTATCTACTACGCCCAGGGGATTCACAAAATGCCTGGCTCCAGCCATTGCATACTGCAGGCAGAGAAATATTCAAATTTACCCATACTTGGATGATTGCCTGAGTCAGGTGGACAGTCAGAAATTGCTACTTCAGCACCTTGCATTTGTAAAGAGACTTCTAACTTCTCTGGGGTACACCATCAACAAAAAGAAATCACAACTGGTGCCCAGCCAAAAGATTGGATTTCTGGGAGCAAGCTTAAACACAACTTCCCAGATGGCATTCCTACCAGAAAAAAACAGGTTTATTTGACAAACTACTTCAAACCAATGGCCACCAAAACCCAGCTATCTGCAAGAAAAATACAGCAAGCCCTAGTAGTACTTAAAAAGTCTCTGGTGTTAACATTCTCAGGACCTGGAAACACTGATTCCTATCATTCCTTGTCAAAGGGCAGAGTTCCTTTGGTGGGCAGTCATGCAACCACAAGGGACTTCCTTTCACTCAACCCCTCGCCACCCAAACCCTGACAACAGACGCATCAGACTATGCGTGGGGGGACTCACATGGCAGGCAAATGCATTCAAGGCAAATGGAGCCCAGGACAAATTCCCCTGCATATCAATCAAAAAGAAATGTTAGCTGTACAGAATGCTCTGACAGCCTTCAAATACGTTATCCTTCCAGGACAACAACTGATAGACGGACAACACCACGGTTATGTAGTACATAAACAAGCAGGGGGGGAACTCATTCCTACCCACTCTGCAGGTTATCCATGGCCCTGTGGAACATAGCCTTGAGCAACCAAGTGCACCTGCAAATTCAATTCCTGCCAAGCAAGCAAAATTCACTGGCAGATGACTTGAGCAGAAATCTATTGGACCCACATGAGTGGAAGCTGGAACCCAACTCTTTCAAACTTCTAATCCACAGGAGGGGGACTCCAGATGTGGACCTCTTTGCCTCCCTCAAAATCATCAGTTGAGCAAATTTTGCACCAGAAATCCCCACAGCCAAGCATGGAAAGTGAATGTCATAACTTTTACATGGGAAAACCTCTCAATTTATGCCTTTCCCCTCTGCCCCTCCTCTCAAAAGTACTACTCAAGATCAAACGGGACAGGCCAAGGACATTCCTTATTGCCCCAGTCAGGCCACGCCAGCACTGGTACCCACTCCTATGCAGTCTGACAACACTGCCACCTACATCAGACCCCCTCCCTGCTGTCCCAGCAGGAGGGACAGATTTTGAATCCACAGCTGCAAACCCTTAACATTTCAGCCTGGCTTATCCTTTGAATACACCACCAGCAACCCTCAAAAAACAGGTGATGGACATCATCCTTGAGGCCAGAAGGGCTAGTAGTAGGAAATCCTATTCAGAAAAGTGGAAAAGATATTGTTCTTGGAGCCAGTCTCAAGGAAAGGAGACACCTGTGCCCACCTTACCTCAAATCTTGGATTACCTAGCAGAGCTACTCCACAAAGGCCTGTCCCTTCTCATCTATTAAAATTCATGCCTCTGCCATCTCAGCTCATTACAATACTGAGCCACCCCTATTTTCTCACCCCCTCATCAAACAGTTCCTGAGAGGAGCTAACAATTTAAGGCCCCTGAGGAGAGGTCCCACCCTTGCCTGGGACCTTAACTTTGTACTAGAGAAGCTCACGCTTCTCCCTTTTGAGGCTGCTGCTACAGCAGAGTTAAAATTCCTCTCTTGGAAAATAGCCTTATTTCTAGCCATCACTTCAGCAAGAAGAGTGTTTGAGTTACAGGCAGTAATGGCTGTGGAACCCTTCATTGTTTTCCATGCGGACAGGGTTTCCCTCAGGACTAACTCATCATTTATGCCCAAGGTGGTATCCAGTGTGGCTTTAAACCAATCCATCCAGTTTACCAACCGTTTTCCCTAATCCTCAGAATAAAGGGGAAAGGATTCTGCACTCCTTGGATGTGCACAGACAGCTCAGGTTCTAGATTAACAGAACTAAACCTTTCAGAAAGTCTGACTGGCTTGCTAGTCAGCTTTGCTACAGGGGCAGATGTCAAAGCCATTTCAAAGCAAACCATATCTAATTGGATAGCACACTGCATCCATTTCTGCTACAAGCACCATGGAAAACCTACCCCACAGGGGATAAGAACACATTCCACTAGAGCTACATCTACCTCTACTGCATTTCTCAGAGGAGTCCCTACCAGGGACATCCTGGAAGCTGCAACCTGGAGCTTGGTACACACTTTCACCAAGCATTACCACTTGCCTATCTTTTCTAAATCCAGAGCTGGATTTGCCACAGCAGTCTTACAGGGCCTGATTGCCAGGCCTAATGCTTCTTAATCTACCTCCACCCTTCCTTAGTTTTGGGAATCAACCCAAATGTGATGACTGCAACAGTGAAACATGAAGAACATAGTGTAGTTGTGTACACTTACCATAAATGTAGATGTTCAAGTGTATTCACTGTAGCAGTCCTGGTTACCCTCCCTCCAGCCCCCTGATTGTCTTTGCTTTCAACTATCCTTTTTGGTTTGGCATATCTTATACTATGTGTATTTGCTTTTTGCTGGGGGTGTTCCACACCATATAATTGCTTCATATTTTGGGGGCACCTGACGTTTGGGGCAAGAAAAACTGATGTAATGGTGTCGGCTGCATGTTTTATACCCCTGACGACCTGACGTCATGGAAGAAGCGACAGCATCCGACACAGAAATCCTAAGACTCTGGTATTCAGGCCGGCTGAAGGCTACCTGCAGGCAGATGACCCAAATGTGATGACTGTAACAGAGAATACACTCTAACATCTACATTTATGGTAATTGTGTACACAACTGTACTTTTCCTTGACTGCCTTCGCCTATTTCCTCAGCTTTGGGAATCGACCAAAATATGACTGCAACAGTGATGCACAAAGAACATAGTTACAGTTGTGTACACCTACCATAAATGTAGATGTTCAAGGGTATTCATTGTTGCAGTCCTTGTTTCCCACCCTCCATCCCCTCTTCTTTCTTCTCTTTCCTTACAAGGGATATATTGGTATTTACTTTCTACTGGTGGGGTTCTTCCACCAGAACCTGGCTCCCACTTGGGGGCTCCCGACAGGTTAGGGCAAGAAAACTGATGTAATGGCATCGGCTGCCTTACTTTATACTACTGAAGACCTGATGTCCAGTCCTGAAGCGACAGCAACCGACACAGAAGTACTAAGCCTCTGGTATTCAGGCCGGCCGAAGGCTACCCTGGCAGGGATAACACAAATGTGATTACTACAACAGTGAATACACTCGAATATCTACATTTATGGTAAGTGTACACAACTGTACTTTCCAAGGCATGTCCTGCATTACCATCAACACACAGTTATGAACACCATTGTGAGTACCCTGCTACCAAAGTCCATAGAATAGCACATTGAGAATTGTGTGCCTGGCAATGCTTGCAGTTGCATTTTAGATGACGCTGTGGAAAGTCACCCTACGTGAAACACTGGTGTAGGTGATGCGGAATCATGGGAATGGTTTAGATGGTGCACAAGCAGATTGTATTATCCTGTGCACTGCACAAGCTGATGGAGGTGAATCCCTTTACAGTTGATATAATAGACACCTTGTGGAACATATGAGACCTTGGGTTCCTATTATATAATTGAAGATGCATTCCTTCGAATTCGTCTTAATCGAACTTGAAAGCACGAAACAGCAAAATAGCGAAACGACATACACGTGATGAAATTGCTTGGCCACCTCCGTTACTTTGCCGTTTTCCTCACTGTAGTGTGATCTTGGAGTTGGTATATTTAAGTAGGGGGGGGGGGCACAGCCCTCCATTTTATGTAATGTTTTGAAGGTTTTTTTGTTTTGTTTTCTTTCTTTTGTTTTTTTGTGGAACAGCGATCCCCCCCTTGGGAAACAAATCACTGATGTTCTTCGTGTTTCACTGTTGCAGTCATCACATTTGGGTTATCTGTCTGCAGGTAGCCCTCAGCCGGCCTGAATACCAGAGTCTTCGGATTTCTGCGTTGGATGCTGTCTCTTCTTCCATGATGTCAGGGGTATAAAACATGCAGCCAATGCCATTACATCAGCCTTTCTTCCCGTGCGGTGCCTGAAGCAGAAGCAGCTCACAAGTGCCTGTCTTTGATGGCAGTGTGGGTGCAGTCAGTGGCCCACAGGGCTTCAGGCAGTAGACTGTGTCATGAAAAGGTCTGCACAGTGGTGATAGTATTAGTTCTGTCCTTTGCTGTCTGTGGAAACCAAATGTTCTCCTCCACATGCTGCAGCATGACATCAAGGAAATGATGCAAGTTTTCTGAGGCCATTGCCTATGAAAATCCTAACATGTTCCTTGTCAGATGTTGAAAAGTCCCTATAGCAAGAATGGTTAATGCTACACTTTATGTCCAGTGTGATAGGCAATCCATGTATCCTAATTGATCCCATGTAAGGGCAGCACTATATTTCCTGTAGGATGTGTCTATCCACATTGTGGTCAACAGTGTCAAGATTATAGAGGTGATGGGTCTTGCAATTTACCTAAAATACCATCTGTGACTTGAGTGCAATGATGAGCAGTATCACGGACCAGTGACTTCAAAGTAGCCACTAACATGCTGAAGTGCTAATGCTGATACATTTCCTGCCATCATAATGTGAATAAGGCTCCTGCACAGTGGAAAACCCTAGTGTTTAGAATATATAATCATGGCTACTCATTGCAATAATTTTATGCATTTCTGAATCACACGAGTTCATTTGAACGTGTGATGGTTCTCATTAGCATGTTGGCACTTGTTTGCATTCCATTATGTAGTCATTTGTATACTTCAATATTCCTACAGTAATGCGATCTTTCTGCTTGTCTCTCTGAACCCCCCAACCATGTGCATCTTCGGTTGCCACACTATTTCTCATAAAACAGAATTGTATTTATTGCTAAGTACCTCCCCGGTTTATCAACAAAGTGAGGTTGCTGCTCAATGATTGTGCAAATAGCTCATCTTGTTAGGACTGTGCCTTTCATATTGCATATGATGACATGTAATAACTATGGGTTCAACGTCTGACATTTAGCTGCGAGAATTAAGGCTATGAGCTGCTAACAAGCTGTTTATACTGTAGTCCAGGGTTTAGTTTCCTCAACCTGCATTTGCCTTCTATACAACTTTGAGCAGGTCAGCTAACCAGACAGTGCTTTGGAGTAAGTGAGAAGTTGGACTAGGCTGTCAGTGGTTCTCCCGATGGCATACCTAGTAACTCTTGTAAATCAGTGTTTTCTCTAGAAATGACATATGGATGTTCTTCGTGTTTCACTGTTGCATTCATTACATTTGGATAATCTGCTGGCAGGTTGCCCTCAGTCGGCCTGAATAACAAAGTTTTGGGTCCTGCGCCGGTTGCTGTCTCTTCCGTGACGTCAGGTCGTCAGGGTTATAAAACATGCAGCCAACGCCATTTTAATCGGTCTTTCTTGCCGTGCGGTGCCCAAAGCAGAAGCAGTTCGCAAGTGCAGGTCGGCCGACTCCTGAAATTTTCGTTTTCGAGTTTCAGAACCGAAGTCTTCAACCTAAAGCCAAGTACCCAGTTGGGGAAACTTTTTCTTACTCCTTACCGATGTCAGTAAAAGTTAATAATTGTATTACTTGTGGGAAGCAAATACCTCATAAGGATTTTCATTTGTACTGTATTCCTTGCCTAGGCCCTGACCATAATGTGCCTTGCTGTCAGTGTTGTGCTAAATTTAACCAACGCACTAGTAAGCTTAAGTATATTTTTGCTTCTAAATATTTTGGCTCAAGATTTAACTGTCCAGAAATGTCGTCTGTTAGCAATCTGACTACCGGAATTCCTAAAAAAAAATGCAAAAAAAAAAGAGAGACAGTCAGGGTCCAAAACCGATGAAGCTTCTACTAAGCCAGTCGTCGGTTCACTGGTACTCAGTGAGGTGCTTTCACTGCCCCTGATGCTTGCTACTTTTGATTCGCAGGCCTCTACCAAAACCCATTCGGAGTCCAGTATGCCAAGAGACACTTCCAAGTATTGAACCAGCGGATGTCTCTCCCTTAGATGGGTCCGGAGCTGCTGAGTAGGCACTGGCTTTTGAGGGTGTTTTCAGGTCTAAAGATTTGTATATTAAACCAACGCCATCATCATCAAAAACAAGGCCAAAACCAACGCATGGGCCATATGTTCAGGCCCCTATGCCTAAAAAGCAAATTATCAAAATGGCTGAGGATTTAATTACCTTGATCAGGGGTTCCCAAGCCCCTCCTGCTAAGAGGCCTAGGCAAGGCACTGATTATGAATCTTCAGATCAGGTTTCCATTTCTTCTGATTCCTCTTCTGATCAGGAATTTTCTATTCCCCCTTATGAGGACTCTGATGCAGAAGAATCCATCCCTTCTGCTTCTCCTCCTGAGGATTTTTCTTTTGGAGAAACTTTGCATACCTTAAGGGAACATTTTTATTGGGAGAGTCAGGATTTTTCAGAATCCAAAAAGAGGCTTAGGGATTTCCTCCTTCTTCCTCAGCATAGGCCTTTGGCTATACCTCCTGTTTTAGACATTGCTGATGATGTTTTCTCAGAATTCAGCATGGCTCCTGATTCCCTGCCTCCGGCTCCTAGTAAGCCAGACAGATATTACAGGGTTCCTGACTCCCACAAGTTTTTTTTTAAAAACCCTACTGCTGATCCTGAAACTATTTCTCAGGGTCCCAAGGGTGTTAAGGCTTCTACTGCTGAAATTCCTACCCCTTCTGATAGAGACTCCAGGGCGCTGGATAGATGGGATAAGAAGGTTTACACATCTGCAGCCCTGGCTATCAGGGCTTTAAACTGTCAATTTCATATGCTTAAATATCAGCAGCATGTCATGGGCTTACTGAAACAGAAGATTGATGTTGATTTCTGACTGTGTGGAAAATAGAGTTACAGGATTTATTGCATTCTGCTGAACAAGTTGGAAAGCATACAAATGTACACCTCTGGTACCCTCCCTGATGGCCTAAGTGATCACCTTCTCACATATGTAATTAAGCACAAAGCCATTAATTCCCAGCAACCCTTACTCAGAAAGGTTAGAAACAATATAAACTTTGACCCTGCCAAATTTCAACAAGAACTAAACTCATGTAATTGGTCTATTCTAAAACACCTCCCCTTAGAGGAAGCAGTAGCATACTTTAACAAATTTGTTGAGATCCTTGATTTGCATGCACCATGCACCTGTTCGTTCAAAGAGAACAAAGGCAAAAACTGCGCCATGGCTTTCTAAAGAGTCTAAACTCAAAATTACCCTTAGAAAAAAAGCATGGGCTTTATGGCGTTCTTCTAAAACCCCCAAGATCACATTAAATACAGGCAATCCAGGAACAAAACTAAAAAGTCCATTTTACAAGACAAAAAACAATACTACTGTAATTTACAGACAGTAAATCAAAATAAACCCTCAGAAGTTTTGGGTAGGTTTAAATAATCTACTACATCCTGGACAAACTTCAACCCCAATCCCTGCTGCTACTATTGATAAAACCCCTGAAGATGTTTCTGACAGTTTTAACCCATTCTTTACTGAGACAATTCAAGCCCTAGCTAGCCAACTACCTCCTAGCTCCCCTGGTCCTGAAAGTAGCACCCCTAGAAACCTACTCGCATTCAGCTTCCATCCAGTTGCCACTTCACTTATCTGTACCTTGATCAAAAAATTAAAACCCACTACACTTTCTGCTGATCAACTCCCTGTCGAGTACCTACAAAAATCAGCTGATGCTGTTGCTTACCCCGTCTCAATATTAATCAATTGAACCATAGTAGAAGCTAAAATTGCCACCATCTGGAAAATATCCTATGTAATCCCACTTCACAAAGGAGGCAGCTCTACTGAATTCACCAATTATAGGCCAATAGCTATACTCTCTCCACTTGAAAAGATTATGAAAAAATATATTCATAGACCGCTCATGCACCACCTAATCCAGAATCACCTTATGGCAGGCACTCAGCATGGCTTCCGTCCTCATCACAGCACCACTTCAGCCCTCCTAGCTTTTACCAACACCATAAACCATAATCGCAACAGTAATTATATATCCTCAGCCCTCTTCTTGGATCTTTCCAAGGCATTCGATATGGCTGATCACCAACTTTTAATCCACACCCTGCAAACATTCTGCCTAGATAATAGAGCCCTTCAGTGGTTTCAATCCTACCTGAATGGCCGACAGCAGGCTGTCCTCTGGCAGAACAAACTCTCTAACCTTCTACCTAACACCCTTGGAGTACCACAAGGCTCTATACTATGGCCCTTGCTGTTCTCCGTCTTCATTAACGACGTTTATACTGTCATCCCAAAAGTCAGCTGTATCCAATATGCTGATGACTCTACTCTGATGTGCTCGCCCACATCTCCAATATAGTTATGGTCAGCTATCCAGACCACCTTTAATACAATACAAAACTGGCTTTCTGAACGTCGTCTGATCCTAAATCCCAAAAAAACTAAAATGCTGTTATTTTTACCAACACGTGGGTCTACCGCTTTCACCTTTACCATAAATTCAAATGATGGCACAATAATCTCCCATGACCCTTCTACAAAACTATTAGGTGTCATCATAGATAATAATATAAAATTCGACCTATATGTTAACCAAACTATCAAAACCATCAATAAAAACTAGGGTCACTTTACAGAATAAAAGCCTTCCTAACCCCTCCAGCTAAAATTGCCATAGCTCACTCTCACCTTCTTTCAACCCTTCTGTATGCATCACCTCTACTCTCGAATTTAAACAAGACTGTCCTTAAACTCTCAGTTTGCTACAACCACATTGCCAGGTTTGCCACTGGGCTGCCATTTAGGACACATCATTGCATCAATCTAAACCAGCTTGGGTGGCTTGAACTACCCAACCTAATCCAGTATAACCAACTGATTATGGCCTTTAAAATCCTCTATAATCCGGACAATACTCCTGCATTTAAAAATAATATCACCCCCTATAACAATCCTAGACCACTTCGATCCTCTAACAAACTACTAATTCAGACCATCAAAATTAATAACACAGCCGGTGACTCCCTCTTTGCAAACTCTGTAAGTAGATCCTGGAACTTTCTTCCAGCTGATATTACCTTACTTTTCCACCTTAGGTCAATTTAAAACTAGACTCAAACAATATTTGTCACTTAACTGGCTATGTCATTGTATCAAGCCTGGCTAACTCTGTCTAGAATGTGTAAAAATCTTTTAACCATCTTACTGGGTAATTAAATTTAATCCTGACTTACACTCTGGATTAACTCTAACCTGTGGAACTTGTTTAATTTGCTTACTTATGTAATCTCTGTAAATAGTCTGTTTGTAATATGTAATGCTGTATCTGCTTACCCTTGGAGCTTTTCTCCCCGGGCCTCCGCTGAAAATGGACATGCATCCAGTCGGACTATCCCGGTCAACAAATGTAAATAAAATAAATAAAATAAAATACTTTGCAATGTGGTTTTGATTCATTGGAGGCCTCTTGCAGGGCCACCGTAACTGGATCTGTGATAGGAAGGCATGCTTGGCTCAAGGAGCAAAATCTTGCCTGATCATTTTAAAGCAAAATTGTTGGATGCTCCTTTACAACAGGACAGTCTGTTTGGTAATAAGGCAGAAGAAGTTTTGAAAAAGATGGAAGACAAAGCTAAATCTATGCAAACTGTAAAAGGATTTCTTACAAGTGCAGCCACCCAGGTTCAGTAGGCACTGACCTAAGAATTGGTCCTTTCCAGTACCCAACAGAGCTGCTCAGGTCAAACCCAGACACCCCAAAGGTTCCAGGTTTCAATCACAAGGAACTTGCAGAACAAAACAATGGGTGCCTCCACCTCCAAATCTGGAAGTAGCAAGCCCCCCCCCCTTACGATAAACAGTCTCAATGACTTTCCTCTGCCATTTCCAAGCACTTATCTTTTGGCAGCCCCTTTGGGGGGGAAAATAGCACTTCATGCACAAAATTGGCATCTAATTACCCAGGACAAGTGGGTCTTAAATATAGTATCCCAGGGATACAGATTTCATTTCCACACATTGCGAATTCCAAACTGATGGCCAGATCTGCCTCCAAATCAGTGGGCAGAGGCCCAGAAACATGTTCTGTCCCTCATGGATAAGGGGGCTATTCAACCAGTACCAGAAAAGGAAAAAGGACAAGGTTTTTATTCAAGACTTTTCCTGGTACCCAGAAAAGACAACTCATGGCGTCCAATTCTGGACTTATCCAAATACTTTCCTGGACATTCCAAAATTCAAGATTCTGACTCTACAACAATTACTGCCTATGCTGGGCAAGGGTGCCTGGTTGGTAACTCTAGACTTAAAGAGGCTTACCTGCATATCCCAATCAGGGAATCTTGCAGAAGATACCGCTGCTTCAAAGCAGGCTTTTTGCATTACCAGAAGTTCATCGTGTTACACTGCTGCAGTCATTACACTTGGGTTATCCTGCCGTCAGGCGGTTCCCCAGTCGGCCTGAGTACCAAAGTCTTGGTCCGGCTTCGGTTGCTGTCGCCTCCTCTCTGACGTCAGTACGACAGGGGTATATAAAATGCAGCCGACGCCATTTTCTTCAGTCTTTCTTGCCGCGCGATGCCCGAAGCAAAAGCAGTTCGCAAGTGCCGGTCGGCAGTCTCCTGAGATTTTCATTCCGAATCCAGAACCAAAGTCTTCTACAAAGCTAAGTACCCCATTGGGGAATCTTTTTCTTGCCTCAGACCGATGTCAGTAAAAGTTAATAACTGTATTTCTTGTGGGAAGCAAATACCTCATAAGGATTTCCATTCCTATTGTATCCCATGCCTAGGCCCTGACCACGACGTCACTGGTTGTTGGTTTTGTGCTAGGTTTAACAATCGCACTATTAAAAGTCGGTTTGATTTTGCCCGACATTTTGGTAGAAAATTCAATTATACCATGCCGTCGGAACTTCTGATGACCGGAATACTCAAAAAGCGCAAAGACAAGGATAGGCATCCGAGGCCCAAAACTGACGAAGCCTCTTCTAGGCCAGTCGCCGGTTCTCCGGTTTTCAGCGAGGCGCCTTCGCAGCCCCTGACTACTGCTTCTGTAGAACCACAAGCCGCCTCTGACTCCCACGTGGAGATGGCTGGGCCTTCGGACGCACAAGTTCTTCAGCCTACCGAGACTAACCTTTCAGAGGGATCCGGAGTAGCTGAGCAACCCACAGCTGCAGAGGGTGTCTTCAGACCTACTCAGTTAAGCATTAAACCCTCAGCTAAGTCTAAGCCTCCTTTAAAGTCAAAGAAACAAATACAGCATTCATGCCTAAGAAACAAATGCTCAAAATGGCTGAAGACGTAATCACTCTGCTCAGGGGGTCCCATCCCCCTCCTGATAAAAGGCCTAGACAGGATGCAGACTATGACTCATCCAACCAGGTGTCCATCTCTTCTGATTCATCCTCAGACCTAGGATACTCTTTACCCCCTTATGAGGATTCTGATGCTGAGGAATCTATTCCATCAGCCTCACCGCCTGAGGACTACTCCTTTGGGGAAACTCTGCATACCATGAAGGAGCATTTCCACTGGGAAGGCCAGGATTATTCAGAATCCAAGAAAAGGTCCAGAGACTTCCTTTTATTACCTCAACACAGACCCCTTGCTATTCCGCCAGTGTTGGATATTGTGGATGATGTGTATACTGAATCCAGCTTAAATCCTGATTCCTTACCTCCAGCTCCTGTTAAATCTGACAGATACTACAGTCTCCCTGACTCTCATAGATTTCTGTATAAAAGCCCTGTAGCTGACCCTGAAACTATTTCTCAGGGACCCAAAGGAGTTAAGGCCTCATCAGCCAAGAATCCAGTTCCCTCTGACAGAGACTCCAGAGCATTAGACCGATGGGAAAAGAAAGTATATACGTCTCTTTAGCAATGAGAGCCTTAAATTGCCAGTTTCACATGCTAAAATATCAGCAATTTTTACTGTCTCAGTTAAAACAAAAAATGCTTCCAGTATCAGATCCTCCTAATTTTAAAGAAATGCAGGATTTATTGCATGCAGCTGAACAAGTGGGAAAGCATACTTTGCAATGTGGTTTTTATTCTCTAGAGGCCTCCTGCAGAGCAGCAGTTACGGGTTCTGTCATTAGAAGACATGCTTGGTTAAAAAAAACATACGTTACCAGATCATGTTAAAGCAAAATTATTGGATGCACCTTTGCAGCAGGATGTGTTATTTGGAGTTAAGGCAGAAGAGGTACTAAAGAAAATGGAGGATAAGGCAAAATCAATGTAAACAGTGAAGGATTTCTTACAGGTTCAGCCTCCTAGATTTAGCAGAAACTGGCCAGCTAAGAATTGGTCCTTTCCAATTACAGACAGACCTCAAAGGGGGAAGATACAGACGTCCAAGAGGTTGAGGTCAAACACAAGGTACTTACAGGCCTCGACAATGGGTTGCATCAGGCCAGAAAGAAGGGAAAGACAGGCCCCAACCATATAAAAACAGCTTCAATGACTTCCCACTACAGCTGCCAAACAAATCCTTCTTGGCAGCCCCCTTGGGAGGAAAACTGGCACTCTACCACAATTGGCAAATGATCACCAAAGACAAATGGGTTCTCAACATTGTATTTCAAGGTTACAGGTTCCACTTTCACACTCTGCCAAGGTTAGAAGGAATGCCAAATCTGCCACCAAATCAATGGGCAGAGGCTCAAAAACAAATTACAGCACCTCATGGATATGAGAGCTATTCAAAAGGTACCATCACAGGAGCAAGGACAAGGATTTTACTCAAGACTCTTTCTGGTACCCAGAAAGGACAAAGCCTGGAGGCCCATTCTGGATCTTTCATCTCTAAACACTTACCTGGATGTTCCGAAATTCAAAATGTTGACATTACAGCAGTTTCTTCCCATGCTGGGCAAGAAAGCTTGGCTCGTGACTTTGGACATCAGAGAGGCATACCTGCATGTCCCTATCAGACAAAACTGCAGAAGATACCTCAGATTCATAGCGGGTTCAATGCACTACCAATTCTCTGCACTGCCCTTTGGATTATCTACTGCACCCAGGGTCTTCACAAAGTGCCTGGCACCAGTAATTGCATTTTGCAGACAGAAAGGAATTCAGATTTATCCGTACCTGGACGACTGCCTGATTCAAGCAGAGAGCAAGGACATTCTTCTAAAGCATCTGGCATTTGTAAAAAAGTTAAGTTGCCTGGGGTACACAGTAAATGAAAAGAAATCAAAACTAGTGCCCTCACAAGAGATTATATTCCTGGGTGCCAGCTTGAACACAACGGCCCAGATGGCTTATCTCATGCCAGACAAACAAGGACAACTGACTCAATACTTTCAATTGATGGCAACAAAGACCCAACTCCCTGCAAGAAAAATTCTGCAGGCCTTGGGTTACATGGCATCTTGCATACTACTAATTCCATATGCCAGATTGCATATGAGGAAACTGCAATGGTACCTAAAGAATGTATGGTCTCAACACTGTCAAAGTTTGGAAACAGTTATACCACTAATCCCTTGCCTTCAACAGGAGTTTCAATGGTGGGCTCAAGCTTGTCACCTCAACAAGGGACAGCCTTTTACACAACCCACAGCCAGGCAAACACTGACAAACAGATGCATCGGATTACGCCTGGGGAGCACACATGGCAGGCAAATGTATTCAGTGCACATGGCCCGCAGAACAAAGGCATCTTCACATCAATCAAAAAGAGATGCTAGCTGTATAAAATGCGCTTATAGCTTTCAAGGACCTGCTGCATCCAGGACAACTATTACTAAAGACAGACAACACCACAGTTATATGTGGTACATAAGCCAGGGGGCACTCACTCCTACCCCCTATGCAGACGAGCTATGACCTTGTGGAACACAGCTATAAACCTTCAAGTTCATCTCCAAGCACAATTCCTGCCAGGAGACAAAAACACACTGGCAGACGACTTAAGCAGAAACGTCATGGATCCCCACGAATGGGAGTTGAATCCGCAAATATTCAGAATGATAACACAGGAATGGTGGAGCCCCGGACATAGATCTGTTTGCATCCCCAATAAACTGCCAGCTACAAAAATTCTGCACAAGGAGTTACCATCCACAAGCATGGAAAGTGGATGCCCTCTCATTCAGCTGGGAGAACCTACAAGTATACGCTTTCCCACCACTACCTCTCCTGCCAAAGGTACTCATAAAAGCCAGGCAGGAAGAGCCAAAGATGATCCTGATTGCACCAGACTGGCCATGCCAGCACTGGTACCCAATCTTAAGGAGCTTAGCACAAGAACCACCCTGGAATTTGCCGCTAATCCCACATCTGCTGATTCAGCACAACAAACAAATACTACACAGCCAGCTAAAGACCTTAAACCTAGCTGCATGGAAGATTCCTTAGTCAAGCAAGCAATGCCTCTATCCAAAGCTGTTATGGATGTCATTCTGGAGTCCAGAAGGTCTAGTACCAGGAAAGCCTATTCGGATAAATGGAAGAGATTCTGTGCCTGGAACCAAGCTCACAGCCTTGACCCTCTTGTCCCAAACATTCCTCAGATACTACAATACTTAACTGAGATGCTGTACAAAGGACTCTCCTTCTCATCCATCAAGATCCACTCCTCTGCCATCTCTGCTCATTACAACCTTTCCTCATTTTCCACCAGGACAAGGGTGTCTTTAAGAACCAACCCTACTTTTATGCCAAAGGTGGTATCCAGTGTGGCTCTAAACCAAACTATTCACCTGCCAACTTTTTATCCCAAACCACAGAATAAAGGGGAGAGACTACTGCACTCTTTGGACATTCACATGCAGTTACGCTTCTACTTGGACAAAACCAAAGCTTTCAGAAAATCTGAACAATTATTGGTAGCATATGCTGCAGGAGCACAGGGAAAAGCCATTTCAAAACAGACTATTTCAAAATGGATAGGACATTGTATACGTTTCTGCTACACATACCATGGAAAACCTGTACATAGCAGCATTAGATCTCACTCCACCAGGGCAACAGCCACTTCAACTGCCTACCTCAGGGGAGTACCTACCAAGGATATTTTGGAAGCAGCAACTTGGAGTTCTGTACATACCTTCACCAAGCATTACCATCTGCCTCTATACTCTAAATCCAGAGCTGGCTTCACCACTGCAGTGCTGCAGGGCCTTATAGCCACCCCTAATGCCTTATAGAACCAGCCACCCTTCTTCAGCTTTGGGATTCTACCCAAGTGTAATGACTGCAGCAGTGTAACACGATGAACATAGTACAGTTTTGTACCTACCATAAATGTAGATGTTCGAGTGTATACACTGCTGCAGTCCAGGTTACCCTCCCTCCTTCCCCTCTTACTGGCTGGTACATGCCTATGTCTTCTACCCTTACTACCTATGGGGAGTATTTGCTGGTAGCTGTAAGTTGTTTTTTGCTTTTCTTATGTATGTTTTATTAGCAATTAGAACTGCCTACCTATTTAGAGGCACCTGACATCTGGGGCAAGAAAAACTGAAGAAAATGGCGTCGGCTGCATCTTGTATACCCCTGTCGCACTGACATCAGGGAGGAGGCGACAGCAACCAACGCCGGACCAAAACTTTGGAACTCAGGCCGACTGGGGGAACCGCCTGACGGCAGGATAACCCAAGTGTAATGACTGCAGCAGTGTATACACTCTAACATCTACATTTATGGTAGGTACAAAACTGTACTTTCTCTGCACTGCCCTTTGGCTTATCTACTGCGCCCAGGGTCTTCACAAAGTGCCTGGCACCAGTAAGTGCATTTTGCAGACAAAGAAACATTCAAATTTATCCTTATCTGGACGATTATCTAATTCAGGCAGAAAACAAGGACACACTTCTACAACATCTGGCGTTTGTGAAAAGGCTTCTAACATGCCTAGGGTACACCATAAACGAAAAGAAATCACAACTGGTACCCTCTCAAATAATTAAATTCCTGGGTGCAAGCTTGAATACAACTGCCCAGATGGCTTACCTCACGCCAGACAAATTCAGTTGATGACATACTTCAAACAAGTGGCCACAAAAACCCAGCTATCTGCAAGACACATTCTGCAGGCCTTGGGGTTCATGGCTTTCTGCATTCTACTAATTCCATATGCAAGACTGCTTATGAGGAAACTTCAGTGGTACCTAAAAAGCTTATGGAGTCAACATTGTCACAGCCTGGAAACAATGATTGCTATCATTCCTTGCCTGCAACAGGAGTTCCTATGATGGGCAGAGGCCTGTCACCAAAACAAGTGACTGTCATTCATTCCCCCCCCCTGCTACCCAAACCCTGACTACAGATGCATCGGATTATGCTTAGGGGGCCCATCTGGCAGGGAGATGCATTCAGGGCGAATGGAGCCCAAATCAAATGCACCTACATATCAACCAGAAAGACATGCTAGCTGTACAGAATGCTCTGACAGCCTTCAAGGACTTTCTTCATCCAGGACAACTACTGATAAAGATGGACAACACCACAATTATGTGGTACATAAACAAGCAGGGGGGTACCCACTCCTACCCCCTTTGCAGACTAGCCTTGACTTGCCAAATACATCTACAAGCTCAAATCCTGCCGGGAAAGCAAAATACTCTGCCAAACGAGCTAAGCAGAAATCGTATGGACCCACACGAATGGAAACTGGATCCACAAATCTTCAGCATGTTGACACGAAGATGGGGGAGCCCAGACATAGATCTTTTTGCCTCTCCCCAAAACTATCAGTTGGACAAATTCTCCTCAAGAACTCATCACAAAAAAGCTTGGAAAGTGGATGCACTATCCTTCAGCTGGAAAACCCTATCAGTCTATGACTTTCTCTCTCTGCACTCCAAGGTTTTACTAAAAGTCAGACAGGAAAAAACGAAAATGATTCTGATTGCTCCAGACTTTCCTCGCCAACACTGGTACCCACTTCTCCGCAATATGTCACACCTTCCTCCGTGGTACCTGTCTCAGACACCTTACCTACTGTCTCAGCAGAACTATCAAATTCTGCACACTCCGCTCCAAACTCTGAATCTTGCAGGATGGCTAATCAACTAATTTCACCAGTCACATCTCTCAGTAAACCTGTGATGGATGTCATTTTGGAGGCTAGAAGGCCTAGTACTAGAATATCTTATGCTGATAAATGGAAAAGATTCTGTGCCTGGAACCAAGCACAAGGATTAAACACAGCAATGCCCAATATTCCTCAGATTCTGCAATATTTAACTGAGATGCTTCACAAGGGCCTATCTTTTTCTTCTATAAAAATCCATGTCTCGGCCATTTCGGCTCATTACAACACAGAGCCTCCTCTCTTTTCTCATCCCCTGCTACAGCAGTACCTCAGAGGGGCCAAAAATGTGAGACCTCCCAGGAGTGCACCAACTCCTGCATGGGACCTCAATTTTGTGCTGGAAAAACTCACCCTACCTCCTTTTGAGTCAGCTGCTACTGCATACATAAAATTTCTCTCTTGGAAGACAGCTTTTCTTTTAGCAGTCACTTCAGCTAGAATGATTTCATAACTAGAGGCTTTCATGGCAGTGGAGCCTTTCATTATCTTTTATCCGGACAGGGTGGCCCTCAGGACCAGTCCATCCTTTATGCCTAAGGTGTGGTATCCAGTGTGGCTCTTAATCAGACCATTCATCTGCCAACTTTTTTCCCAAATCGACAGAACAAGGGGGAGCGGATTCTGCATTCATTGGATGTACACAGACAACTAAGATTCTATTTAAACAGGACAAAATCTCTAAGAAAATCTGAGCAACTACTGGTGGCATTTGCTGCAGGGGCAGAGGGAAAGGCTATTTCAAAGCAGACTATTTCAAAATGGATAAGCCATTGTATTAGTTTCTGCTACATGCACCATGGAAAACCTGTCCCCAAGAGGATCAGATCCCATTCCCCCAGGGCTGCATTTACTTCTGCAGCTTTTCTCAGAGGGGTTCCTACCAGAAACATTCTAGAAGCTGCTACTTGGACCTCAGTTCATACGTTCACCAAACATTGCCATTTACCTTGCTTTTCTAAATCCAGAGCAGGCTTTGCCACTGCTGTCCTGCAGGGCCTTATAGCTGCTCCTAATGTTGTATAATTCTATCTTCCCAACCATAGCTTTGGGATTCTACCCAAATGTAATGACTGCAACAGTGAAACACAAAGAACATAGTACAGTTGTGTACACTTACCATAAATGTAGAGGTTCGAGTGTATTCACTGTTGCAGTCCTGGTTACCCACCCGCCAGCCCCCTATTTCTCTCTTACTATACCTCTTCTTTCATTTACTATGCTCAAAAGCCTTTTTGGTGTATTTGCTTTTAGTTGGAGGTATATTTTTTGTGTTCAAAATTACGTGTGTGTGTGTGTGTGTGTGTGTGTGTGTGTGTGTGTGTGTGTGTGTGTGTGTGTATATATATATGTATATATATATATATATATATATATATATATATATATATATATATATTTTTTTTTTTTTTTTTGCTTCCCATTTGGGGGGCACCTGACATCTGGGACAAGAAAAACTGATTAAAATGGCGTCGGCTGCATGTTTTATACCGCTGCCGACCTGACATCATGGAAGAAGAGACGGCAACCGACGCAAGACCCAAGATTTTGTTATTCAGGCTGACTGAGGGCAACCTTCCAGCAGATTACCCAAATGTAATGACTGCAACAGTGAATACACTCTAACATCTACATTTATGGTAAGTGTACACAACTGTACTTTGTGTTTCTTCACCAAAGGTGACCCTATATCAGCTCACGTTAAACCTGATTTAGGTATTTTTAATTTATCATTAGAAAGCAGTGCATTCTGGCACCCAGGATTCAGGACTTTTCTAGGTTGGTTGTACTTAGGAGAGTATTATTAAGTATTGGCTCCTTTATGTAGTGTGCGGGTCCAGTGATGGCTTTCCATTTCACTCTCTCATTCTTTACCTCCTGCCAAGGATAGCCCAACATCCGTCCAGTATACCAAAGCCTTCAGTTATTTCTTATAGGTGTCGTACATCACATGTATGCTCCCCATGCAAGGCATAGAACATAAGGGGGACGCACAGATGCACATACACTCAGAACTGAAAACACCCCAGGAGAAAAAGAACACCAAAGAGGGACAAGGAAACCACATGCATCCAAAAGGAGAACAAGGAAGAAGACAACCCCCTCAGCCAGGAGGGGAAACAAGGACAAGGCTAGAGCAAAGGGGTTAGGAGGGGAGTGAGTGAATACTGCAACAGTGAAGAGGAGGACATCCATTGGTGTAAGATTTTACACAACAGTACTTTGTCCTTCATATCACGGTTGCAGTATCCTTTACCTAAGGGAGAGTACAAGAGCTCAAGAGGAAGCATGAGAGGAGGAAGGCACAGAAGAGCCCTCTACAAACCCATGCAGGATAGCCCTGGCATAACCTGCTCTAGCCTTGGAAATTAACTTATAATGCTTGATGAAAGTATGAACAAAGGGTGAAGTAGCAGCTGTAAGGATAAAATTGGTATCCAGACCCTTAAATAAAGCACCAGAGAAGGCAATTGTCTTGGTAGAATGCATCTTTACTGATGAGAAAAGACATTTTTCTTAGAAATCCAGGAGATGGTTTGCTTAGAAGCAGCCAAACCCAAAGTCCTGGGGTGAAAGGAAACAAAAAGCTGCTCAGATTTGCAAATAACTTTAGTTTTATCCACATAATAACTCTGCTGTCCATGCTAATCCAAGATGTAAAGAAACTTCTCACTAGCATAGCAGACTGTGGGGAAGAAAAAAAGGAAGGAAGATGAATAGACTGATTAAGCGACAACTCATTAACCACCTTGAGCATAAAAGGAGTAGTAGTAACAGACACACACTGTGGAAAACAAAAAAAAGAATGGTCATAAGAGCCTGAAGTTCACACACACTTGTCTGAAGAGAGTGCCAAAAGAAGAACAGTCTTCTAAATGCCATGTTGTAAGGAAGGCAGCAGTGAAGAGGACATCTACTGTTATGGTGAGATTTCTACACAACTATACTTTCCCATGGAGGAGCTGATTGTGGTGGTCTATTTTCTTGCTAGTTCACCAGCTTCAGGCAGTGCTCTAGTGGCTGTTTTACTGATGAATTTTCGCTCAGAATTAGAGAATTCTCATGAAGTGATTGAGATGATTAACTTAGGATGCTCTTGGCACAGATTAATTCTGATATTTTAAGGACCCTAATTAAGATTTTCAGAATGCCAATACTGAAAGTGTGAAAATGGTGAATATATATCAATTCTAACATTATTATAAAACAGAGTATTCACCCTACTTCAAGATGCAGTGGTTTTGAGGTTAATATACCAACAGCAGGTGTATGGCGGGTGCAAAGGGGGAACCACCAGTACAACCATTTGTTGAATGCACTGTAGCAGGTTTTGAAGATTTGTGAAGCTGTGAGACTTGCAGTTGGGTATCTCTCACTCTTGGTGGAGGGTCAACTTGGTGCACATGTTTTTGCTGCCTCTTGACTTTTGCAGTCTAGTTCTTTTATTGTTCTGCTATACAATCTGGATTCAGTGTGTTTAGGAGCACACCACTGATGGTTGCAAACATTGCAAGGGTGTATAGAATTTAAGTAGTCCTAGTTGCTGATTGTCTTCTGTTTAGTCTAGTAAGAAGGCTTCAGGGATTTTCGCCAGTTTTTTTAAAGCGTCATCCTCCAGCATTTATCTGAGCTTTCTGGACATGTATGCTTTCTGTTTAGGAGCCCTTCATAGTAATCTCAAACAGGGCCTACCTGTGAGTGCCATAAGGAATGCTGTCTGTAGTTAAGTCACTGTCTAGAGCTGGTCACAAGGCAGATTGTTGCATCTAGGATCTGGTGTGGTACTGATGTCTGTCCCCTTCTCTTAATATTACCACTTGTGGGGTTTCATCTTGTTCAACGTGACTGACTGCTGGTTTAATTAGCCCTCCCGTCCTTTCTAGTACATTCCCTTAGCTACAGGAATGTGAGTATCATAGCTCTAACCTGCTTTACTTTTGGTAACTACTGCCAGGAAAGGCTTCCTTGGGTAAATCAGCCATAGTTCTACCTTTTACTTAAATGTTGTTCTCAAATCTGGCAAAGAGATTCTAACCCTTTTACTGTTTTTCCTGTCTGTCTCTGTATAGGTGAGTGATTGATGACTCTTACTACAAATGTGCATGCATGCATGCTTTATAATGCTTTGAGATTCCAAGCAAAAAGCTTCCTTCCTGCCAAAGCAAGTACCCTGGGCAACTTGAAGCCCCTCATGCAGGGAGTTGGTGATACTGTCCTAGCCTTTTGGATTTTGAATGACTTTACTGTCAAGACGATTGACTGTACCATTCAGGTTTTACCTAACAGGCATCTGTAACCTCACTATATTTTCTGTTGAATCAGTGGTTTGTTTATTTTGAGAAAGCTAGGCACCTGCAAGTCAGGAGTTGATGGTGATGAATATCTGTCTCAGTCAGCACATTTGTAGTTGTAGATGATGAATAAGTCTCCACAATATCAAGGCAGGAAAGCGTATGTTTGACCAGGTGTATTGTCTGCAAAGTGGTGCCCACTTAAATCAGGCAAACCAACCTCAAGACTGATAGTTGACAGAATGGCAAGAAATGAGGCAAAGAGCATTTAGCCTGGTACCTTGCAAACAAAGCCACAGATCCTGAGAACTGTATGTGCCTGTGTGGTGACCTCAGTAAAGTTAGAGATGACTTTGTGTTGTCTGTTACTTGCGTATGAAATGGAGTCACTACACAATGCAAAAATACATTTTAATAAAAAAAAAAAAAAAAAAATTGGGGAGGGGTTTAACACCTTCTCTGCAAAGTCTGGACCTCAGGTAATGAGAACTAATCCAAACTGGAAAATGTCTCCTGCAAAACTTTGATTCCTCTTTACAGTCTGTTCCCCTCATTTCACAGAGTTATTAACACTTGAGAGTGAGAGATATTTGTATTAAAAGCCAGGAGTGCAAAAGGTATGTGGTTAAAAATAACTTGTTTCAGAAATAAGTAAAATAAACATTCCCCTTTTTTTTTAAATCTGAGAGTCTTCCAGTTTTGCTTCTTTAAGTAGAAGGGGTTGTAACTCTTTTATTGGTGATTTTCTTTGATGCTGATCAGAGGGACATTAATTGCGGAGTTGAGGGGATACTTATTGTCATCTTGCTACCTGCACTAAAACCTAGTGGTCCAAATGGAGAGAGAAATCAGCAAGTAAAAGAGAATAGTATTGCTGGAATTGAATTCATCCTCAAGTCTTCACGATGTGGACACCGTTTTTCACAAAATCTCACCAAGGCGACACTGCTATATAGACTGTATTTTCCACAAAACCCAGGATAAAAGTGCCCAGTCCTGGTAGGCATACTGGTGCCAGGAATGGGGAAAAAATGACTGTGTAGAATCCTCAAGACACTGAAACATTCCCACAATGGGGGCCAGGCCCTGTTACAGAAGGAAGTAGTAGTCCACAAAAATTGATAGGCCAGGAAAGAACCATAAAGACAATAGAGTGGACTGTTGAGGATAAGAAAGATATTTATTGTTACTATTATGCAAGAAGCTCAGAATATCCAGATAGAAGATGCACAAAATGATTGAGAGAAATTAGAGGAAAGAAAAATACTTGCAGAAGAAAAAACTGTCAAGCTTTCAAATAAAAATTTGTGTTCAATAAAAAATTTGTGTTCAATAATGCAGATTTATGAAAAACATTATAAAGACCAAGAAACCTTGGGCCATTTGGAAAAAGAGATGACTGAGGAAGTGCAAAAATATAAAGAACAAAATCTAGAGATTTTTGAAAGATATAAAAAAGGAAATATGGACATGGGAAAGAGAGAGAGATCTAATATGGTGCAATATTTTTGCAAAGAAAAAGCCAAATTAATCAATACAAAAGAGCCCCCAAAGATATTCAAAGAGAAATACAGGCAAAGGCATCCAGATGTGGAACATTTCACAATACAAAACAAGATCACAAAGAGGGAATGTAGAACAGCCAAGATTAGTAAAGTAGAAGTTAAAAAAGATTGAAGCTGAAGTTATGGACTATTTGCAAAGTGAAGGATTTAGTGTAGAAAGTCTAACACAGGATATATCACAGCATAGTGGAACAATGAGTCCCCGAAGTAAGGAGAGTAAGCAGGAGACATTTGAAGAAGAAATATGGACTTGGGAAAGAGAGATTTAATATGGTACAATATTAATGCAATGGAGAAAGCAAAACTAATCATTACAAAAACAGCACCAAAGATGTTTGAAGAGAAATACAGGCAGTGACATCCGGATATGGAAAATTTTACAATATAAAAAATAAGAAAACAGAGGAAAAGTAAAAAAAAAAAAAAAGAGTATTAGTAATGGAGAAGTTCAAGAAATAGAAACTGACGTTATGGATTACCTGTGAAAGTGAAGGATTTAGTGTACAAAATCTAACTTTGACAGCAGCATAGCAGGATAGAGCAATGGATCCCCAGATGAGGGAGAAACGTTTAGCAGGAAACATCTGATCAGTTGCCATATGAAGATACTTTGGAGCTTTCCGTAGGAAACCAGTACAAAAATTAAGTTGGAGTTGCACAACAAGGGAAAGAACAGGAAACTGTGACAACTCTGACACAGTCAGTATTGTGAAGTGATAGGCCAGTGAGTTCACATGTGAAAGAGCAGCGGATGGCACAGGACAGTGGTCTGGAACTGTCTGTAGAATGCCTGCAGGAAATGGAGAACAAAGAATGTGCCCTCAGTGTAGAAGAAAATGATCTAAGAGAAAAGTTGTTTGATTTAATGGAGATGGACAGATGTATTAAGATCAAAGAAAGACTACAGAAATTCAATAAAGCCAAAAGTTAGAAGTTTTTGATAAAACAAATGAACACCGTGATTAGGACTGTTCATAGAGATTCATGCGATGTAACATAAGTAAATAGGATACATTACTGTGCAGCTAAATTAATAACAGATTAAGTCTTGCCACAAAAACGTAGGGCAGTAAGGGAAAGGAAGGGAAGAATCCAAATGCCATCATCTTTCCAGCAAATGCAGTGTACCTGCTTTCTTGTCAGGCTGCATCTTTTTTTTTTTGTGTATGACAGTTTTGTAGCTCAAAGTAAAGCTAGGTTGGAATTATAGTCCGGTGGCTTTCACCGTAGGAAGTCTATACATTTTCCACTTTATTTCAGGTATTTTTGCTTCATAGATTGTGCTGTTTGTATACTTAAAGGGAAAATGAAACATGACAGAAAAAGAGTGATACAGTGGTAAAAGAGTAAATAAAATATATAAATGGCATGCCGTACAGTACATGTTCATCTCATTTTCCCTTGTTTGACTTGAAGAATTTACACTTAAAGCTATCATCCTCAATTTCTTTCTTTTGTGAAAAGTTCTGGCCATGATTGAGCATGTTTCAGTAACCCAGAAAAGTAGGACTGCTGTAATACTGCATGTTAGGTGTCTGTCCTAGTAGAACCAGGCTTCAGTTTAGGCTCTCAGTCATTAAAATTGAAAATAACTCATTCATGGAGAGGACTAGGGTACAGGTCAGTGCACAGAATACAAAATGCCCCTTGTATTTACTGAGGGAGTGGCTGCATGGCACATCAGATGTTCTTCGTGTTTCACTGTTGCAGTCATTACATTTGGGTAATCGGCTTGCAGGTAGCCCTCAGTCGGCCTGATTAACAGTGTCTTGGGTCATGCATCGGTTGCTGTCCCTTCTTCCATGACGTCAGGTCGTCAGGGTATAAAACATACAGCCGACGCCATTACATCAGTCTTTCTTGCCGTGCGGTGCCCGAAGCAGAAGCAGTTCGCAAGTGCCGGTCGGCCGACTCCTGAAATTTTCGTTTTCGAGTTTCAGAACCGAAGTCTTCAACTAAAAGCTAAGTACCCCGTTAGGGAAACTTTTTTTCTTGCTCTTAACCGATGTCAGTAAAAGTAAATAATTGCATTACTTGTGGAAAGCAAATGCCTCTTAAAGATTTTCATTCATACTGTATTCCTTGCCTAGGCCCTGACCACGACGTATCTCGCTATCAGTTTTGTGCCTTATTTAAACCACAAACTATCCATCATCTGTATATTTATGCTTCTAAGTATTTTGGTGCTCTGTTCAATTATCCTGATGTATCTTCGGTCAGCCTTCCAACTACCGACATTCTGAAAAAATGCAAAGATAAAGACAGAGACAGGCCGCATAGGTCCAAAGCTGCCGACGACGCTTCTCCTAAGCCAGTCGCCAGTACTCAGTGAGGTGCTTTTGCAGCCCCTGATTCCTGCTACTTCTGATTCGCAGGCCTCTACTGAGACCCATTCGGAGTCCGGTATGCCGCGAGATGCTTCAACTTTGAACCTGCGGATGTCTCTACCTTGGATGGGACCGGAGCTGCTGTGCAGGCACCGGCTTCTGAGGGTGTATTCAGGTCTACTGACTTGCGTATTAAACCGCCATCATCTTCTTCAAGGCCTAAATCTCGAACCATGCCTAAAAAACTGACTCCCAGACTGCATGGTCAGGCCTCTATGCTTAAAAATCAGATGACAAGAATGGCTGAATACCTTATTACTCTAATCAGGGGAAGCCAACCTTCCCCCTCTAAGAAACCTAGGACTGAGTTTGTTTATGATATTTCTGACCAGAATTCTGAAATTTCCTCTGACCAGGATTTACCCATATCTACCTATGAGGATTCTGATGCTGAGGACTCCGTTCCCTCTGCTCCCCCCCTCCAAAGGATTTCTCTTTTGGTGAAACCTTGCATACTCTCAGGGAGCATTTTCGTTGGGAAAGTCAGAATTTCTTTGATTCTAAAAAGAGGCTTAGGGATTTCTTACTCCTGCCCCCAGCACAGGCCTTTAGCCATACCTCCTGTACTAGACATTGTTAATGATGCATTTGCAGACTCTGGCTTGGCCCCTGACTCTCTACCTCTTGCTCTCAGAAACCTGATATATATTACAGGGTCCCTAACTCTCACAAGCTCCTTTTCAAAAATCCTACTGCGGATCCTGAGACCATTTCACAGGGGCCCAAGGGCATTAAAGCTACTACTGCCAAAAATCCTACCCCCTCTGATACAGACTCCAGGGCGCTGGATAGATGGGGTAAGAAGTATATACTTCTGCAACTTTGGCCATTAGGGCCTTAAACTGCCAGTTTCATATGTTGAAGTATCAGCAGCATATTATTGGATTACTTAAACAGAAAATTATGTTGTTTCCTGATTGTGCTGAAAATAAGGATTTACAGGATTTATTGCATTCAGCTGAACAGCTTGGAAAACATACTTTGCAATGTGGTTTTGACTGTCTAGAGGCATCTTGCAAGGTTGCTGTAACTAGGTCTGTACTTAGAAGGCATGCTTGGCTTAAGGAGCAAATCCCTACCAGATCATGTTAAAACAAAATTACTGGATGCTCCCTTAAACCAGGACCGCCTGTTTGGCAACAAGGCAGAAGAAGTTCTTAAAAAGATGGAAGAAAAGGCTAAATCTATGCAAACTGTTAAATATTTTTTACAAGTACAACCTCCAAGATTTAGTAGGCATTGGCCTTCCAAGAATTGATCCTTTCCTGCCTCTTCCAGACCTTCTCAGTCGAAACCCAGATCCAGCAGTGCTCCCAGGCTGCAGTCCCAGGGTACGCACAGGACTAAGCAGTGAGGGGGCTCCACTTCCAAATCTGGGAGTAATGACTCCCCCCTATGGTAAACTGTCTCAATGACTTCCTTTTAAAATTTCCAAGCACTTACCAACTGACTGCTCCTTTGGGGGGAAAGATTGCTCTTCATGCAAAGAACTGGGAACTCATTACCCAGGCCAAATGGGTTTTAAATATAGTGTCCCAGGGATACAGATTTCACTTCCACAGGTTGCCAACACCAAGCGGGTGGCCAGACCTACCCACAAATCAGTGGGCAGAGGCCCACAAACAAATACTTTCTCTCTTAAGCATGGAGGCTATTCAGTTCGTACCAGAAGAGGAAAAGGGACAAGGTTTCTACTCAAGGCTTTTCCTAGTACCCAGAAAAGACAATTCCTATCCTGGACATGTCTACTCTAAACACCTTTTTGGAGATTCAAAAATTCAAAATGCTGACTCTTCACCAGTTGCTTCCTGTGCTAGGCAAAGATGCCTGGTTGGCAACACTAGATTTAAAAGAAGCATACCTGCACATCCCAGTCAGGGAATCTTGCCGAAGATGCGCAAGATTCAAAGCAGGCTACACGCACTATCAGTTCTCTGCACTG
Organism: Protopterus annectens; assembly: GCF_019279795.1. Classification (NCBI taxonomy): domain Eukaryota; kingdom Metazoa; phylum Chordata; order Ceratodontiformes; family Protopteridae; genus Protopterus; species Protopterus annectens. Next base: position 1,174,762,455 of record NC_056727.1, read on the forward strand.
CCCTTTGTGAATACCCTGGGCACAGTAGATAAGCCAAAGTGCCTAGCTCCAGTTTATTGCATTTTGCAGGCAAAGAAATATTCAAATATACCCATACCTGGAGGAGTGTCTAATTCAAGCAGAAAGCCAGGACATACTTTTGAATCATCTGGCCTTTGTACAAAGGGTTCTAACTTATCTGGGGTACACCATAGATGAAAAGAAGTCACACCTGGTACCCTGCCAACAAATTATATTCCTGGGAGCAAGCTTGAATACAACTTCCCAGATGGCTTTCCTCATGCCAGAGAAACAAATTCATTTAACCTACTTCAAACAAGTGGCCACAAAAACCCTGCTATCTGCAAGACAAATACTACAAGTATTGGGGTTCATGGCCTCCTGCATTCTTCTAATTCCATGTGCAAGACTGCATATGAGGAAACTACAGTGGTATCTAAAAAGCCCATGGTGTCAACATTCTCAGGATCAAGTAGTAGTGATTCCTATCATACCTTGCCTATGTCTAGAGTTCCTTTGGTGGGCAGAGGCCTGCCACCAAAACAAGGGACTACTTTTCACACCACCCCCTGCCACCCAAACCCTAACAGACTCATCAGACTATGCATGGGGGGGGGGGTTCACCTGGCAGGGAACTGCATTCAGGGCAAATGGAACCCAAGTCAAATGCACCTGCATATCAATCAAAAAGAAATGTTAGCTGTACAGAATGCTCTGACAGCCTTCAAGAGCTACTTTTTTCCAGGACAACTAATGATAAAGACGGACAAACACCACTGTTATGTGGTACATAAACAAGCGGGGGGGGGGGTACACATTCTTTCTCCCTCTGCAGACTAGCCATGGCATTGTGGAATACAGCCTTGAGCTACCAAGTGTGCCTACAAGCTCAATTCCTGCCAGGAAAATTAAATACACTGGCAGACGAACTAAGCAAAAACCTCATGGACCCACACGAGTGGAAAGTGGAACCAAGGATTTTCAACATGTTGACAAGCAAATGGGGGAGCCCAGATATAGACTTGTTTGCTTCTCCCCAGAACTACCAATTGGACAAATGTTGCACAAGGACTCCCCACAAACAAGCCTGGAAAGTGGATGCTCTGTCCTTCAGCTGGAAAAGCCTATCAGTCTATGCCTTCCCCCCTCTGCCTCTGCTCTCCAAAGTACTACTAAAAGTCAAACAGGACAAACCAAGGATGGTTTTGATTGCACCAGACTGGCTACGCCAACACTGGTACCCCCTCCTGCGCAGTGTGTCACCGTTATCCCCATGGCACATGCCTCAGACTCCTTCCCTGTTGTCTCAGCAGGAGAACCAGATTCTGCACCCTCAGCTTCTAACACTGAACCTAGCAGCCTGGCTAATTACCTAATCTCTCCTTTACCACCCCTCAGTAAACCTGTGATGGATATCATTTTAGAGGCAAGGAGGCCTAGTACTAGAAAATCTTATGCTGAAAAATGGAAGGTTCTGTGCCTGGAACCAATCTCAAGGGATGAGCACAGCAGCCCAATTTACCTCAGATTTTACAGTACTTAACTGAGATGCTTCACAAGGGCCTCTCTTTTTCTTCCATCAAAATTCACACCTCAGCCATTTCAGCTCATTATAACACAGAACCTCCTCTCTTCTCTCATCCACTGCTCAAGCAGTTCCTCAGAGGGGAAGGCTATTTCAAAGCAAACTATTTCTAAATGGATAGGCCATTGCATTCATTTCTGCTATAAGCACCATGGAAAACCTATCCCACAGGGGATCAGACCTCACTCCACCAGGGCTGCATTTACCTCTACAGCCTTTCTCAGAGGTGTCCCTACCAGGGACATCCTAGAAGCTGCTACCTGGAGTTCTGTACATACTTTCACCAAGCATTAGCATTTGCCAATTTTCTCTAAATCCAGAGCTGGCTTTGCCACTGCAGTCTTGCAGGGCCTTATTAGGTGGCCCTAATGCTATCAAAATTCCTCCCTCCAACCATAGCTTTGGGAATCTACCCAAATGTAATGACTGCAACAGTGAAACACGAAGAACATAGTACAGTTGTGTACACTTACCATAAATGTAGATGTTTGAGTGTATTCACTGTTGCAGTCCTGCTACCTCCCTCCAGCCCCCTAACTTCTTTTGGCTATACCTCTACTTTCCTTTACTATGCTTAAAAGCTTTTTGGTGTATTTGCTTTTTTGTTGGTGGTGTATACCATTGCATTTTTATATTTAATTGCTTCCCTTTAGGGGGCACCTGACATCTGGGGCAAGAAAAATTGATGTAATAGCGTTGGCTGCATGTTTTATACCCCTGACGACCTGACATCATGGAAGAAGGGACAGCAACCGACGCAGGACCCAAGACTTTGTTAATCAGGCCGACTGAGGGCTACCTGCAAGCAGATAACCTAAATGTAATGATTTCAACAGTGAATACACTCGAACATCTACATTTATGGTAAGTGTACACAACTGTACTTTATACTGACTTCTGTACCTTTTTAATAGTGATGCTACTCTTTAAGCCTTTCTCTTCCATTCTGTTTGTAAGCAGTTTGGCCTTTGCTTATTACAGGTGTCACCCTGCCGTACTTCATTCAGCAAAGTTTTTGGATTTTTCAGCAGTCTGCGTCTCCTTGCTTCAGTTTTGTTGGTTCACACTGCTGATCTACTTTTTTGTGGCTTTATTACATGCTATTTTTTTGTTTTCCACTTCTGGGAGCAGCACATCTGAGGACTTTGGGAAACTGATGTCTGTTACTACCAAGTCACAGAGCACAGTTATTTTGGGTTACACCACTCACAGTGTTGGTTTCTTTTTATTCAGAATTGACAAAGACTTGATACACAAAATGGCAGCTGCAAACCTACACTAAATTATAGTTTTGATGAGCTTGTAATTTTCTCTATGTAATGACTAGCTGTAGAAATGCTTTGTAGAGGGCACATATATCATCTTGTGATGTTCTTCATGTTTCACTGTTGCAGTCATCACATTTGGGTTACCCTGCTGGGGTAGCCCTCAGCCAGCCTTGAATACCAGAGACCTAGTGATGTTCATCGTGTTTCACTGTTGCAGTCATTACACTTGGGTTATCCTGCTGGCAGGCTACCCGCAGTCTGCCTGAATTCCAAAGTCCTGGTCCGGCATCGGTTGCTGTCGCCTCTTCCGTGACGTCAGTACGCCAGGGGTATAAAAGATGCAACCTATGCCATTTTCTTCAGTCTTTCTTGCCGCGCGGTGCCCGAAGCAAAAGCAGTTCGCAAGTGCCGGTCGGCCGACTCCTGAGATTTTCAAAATTGAATTTCAGATCCAAACTTTTTTTCTTGCTCCAGACCGATGTCAGAAAAAGTTAACAATTGTATTTCTTGTGGGAAGCAAATGCCTCATAAGGATTTTCATTCTTACTGTATTCCTTGCCTAGGCCCTGATCACGACACTGCTAGTTGTTGGATTTCTGCTAGGTTTAACCAATGCACTATCAAGCATCGGTACGATTTTGCTTTTCATTACTTTGGCCGAAGGTTTAACTATATAATGCCGTCGGAACAACAAATTCAAGCGCAAGGAAAAAGAAAAGGACAGGCATCCGAGGTCCAAAACCAAAACCAATGACTAAGCCTCTTCTAGGCCATTCGCCGATTCTCAGTGAGGCGCTTTCGCAGCCCCTGACAACCCGCTACCTCAGAGCCACAGGCCGCCTCAGACTCCCACGTGGAGGCAACTAGGCCTCTGGATACTCAAGGTATTGGGCCTTCGGAAACTAATCCCTCAGATGGGTCCAGAGTCGCTGAGCAGGCATCGGCTTCTGAGGGTGTTTTCAAACCAACACAGCTTTATATCAAGCCAACTTCAGCATCCAAGACAAAGACTAAAACAGTTTTAAAGACAAGGGAACAAGTACAGCATTCTCCAGGACAGACTTCTATGCCCAAGAAACAGATGCTCAAAATGGCCGAAGACCTAATTACTTTGATCAGGGGTTCCCATCCCCCTCCTGATAAGAGGCCTAGGCAAGATACTGAATATGATTCCTCTGATCAGGTTTCCATTTTCCCTGACTCCTCTTCAGAACAGGGATACTCTGTTCCTCCCTATGAGGATTCTGATGCTGAAGAATCTATCCTTCAGCTTCTCCTCCTGAGGATTACTCATTTGGGGAAACCCTGCATATCATGATGGAGCATTTCCACTGGTAGAGCCAAGATTATTCAGATTCTAGGAAAAAGGCTCAGAGACATGTTCATCATGTTTCACTGTTGCAGTCATTACTCTTGGGTTATCTTGCTGGCAGGCTACCCACAGTCGGCCTGAATTCCAAAGTCCTGGTCCGGCATCGGTTGCTGTCTCTTCTTCCCTGACGTCAGTGCGCCATGGGTATAAAAGATGCAGCCGATGCCATTTTCTTCAGTCTTTCTTGCCACAGGGTGCCCAAAGCAAAAGCAGTTCGCAAGTGCCGGTCGGCCGACTCCTGAGATTTTCGAAATCGAATTTCAGATCCGAAGTCTTCATTAAAGCTAAGTACCCCGCTGGGGAAACTTTTTTCTTGCTCCAGACCGATGTCAGAAAAAGTTAACAGTTGTATTTCTTGTGGGAAGCAAATACTTCATAAGGATTTTCACTCTTACTGTATTCCTTGCCTAGCTGCGGTGGTGGTGCTGCGGCAGCATTGTCGCCTCACAGTAAGACGTTGTCCTGTTCGATTCCCAGCTAAAGCGTCTTCTGTGTGGAGACGTGCGTGAATGGGCGTACCTTCGTTGAAGGTTGTGTCTCAGGCCTGGCAAGTTGGTACGTAAAAATCTACTGCCAATCATTAGCAGACCCGAGTTCTGCTGTGGCGACCCCTAACCGGGAAAAGCCGAAAGATACAACTGTATTCCTTGCCTAGGCCGTGACCACGACGTTGCTTGTTGTCGGTTTTGTGCTAGATTTAACCAACGCAATATAAAGCGTCGGTACGATTTTGCCTTTAATTACTTCGGCCGAAGATTCAATTATACTATGCCGTCGGAGCAACCGACCGGAATTTCTAAAAAAACGCAAGGATAAAGACGAGGACCAGCATCCGAGGTCCAAAACTGACGATGAGGCTTCCGCTAAGCTACTCTGCGCTTTCGCAGCCCCTGACGCCCGCTACCTCAGAGCCACAGGCCGCTTCCGACTCCCACGTGGAGCCAACTGGGCCTCTGGAAACTCAAGGTATTGGATCCTCGGAAACTATTCCCTCAGATGGGTCCGGAGCCGCTGTGCAGGCATCTGCTTCTGATGGTGTTTTCAGACCAACTCAATTATATGTAAAGCCATCTTCAGCTTCCAAGCTAAAGATTAAAGCAGCTCTAAAGGCAAAGAAACATGTACAGCATTCTCCAGGACTCCATGCCTAAAAAACAAATGCTCAAAATGGCCGAAGACCTTGTTACTTTGATCAGGGGTTCCCATCCCCCTCCAGATAAGAGGCCTAGGCAAGAGACAGAATATGAATCTTCAGATCAGGTTTCCATTTCCTCTGATTCCTCCTCTGATCAGGAATACTCTCTTCCTCCCTATGAAGATTCTGATGCTGAAGAATCTATTCTTTCAGCTTCTCCTCCAGAAGATTTTTCCTTTGGGGAAACCCTGCATACCATGAGGGAGCACTTTCATTGGGAGAGCCAGGATTACTCAGAATCTAAGAAAAGGCTCAGAGATTTTCTTTTACTTCCTCAGCACAGGCCCCTTGCTATTTCCCCTGTTATGGACATTGTAGATGATGTTTTTTCAGAGTCCGGCCTGTCTCCAGACTGTATACCCCCTGCACCGGTAAAGCCAGACATACTACAGGGTCCCAGATTCCCATAAATTTCTTTATAAAAACCCTGCTGCTGACCCAGAAACCATATCTCAGGATCCTAAGGGAGTCAAAGCTTCCACTGCTAAAAACCCTGTCCCCTCTGATAGGGATTCAAGGGCACTGGACAGATAGGGGAAAAAAGTTTACACTTCAGCTACTTTGGCTGTAAGGGCCTTAAATTGTCAATTTCATATGCTTAAATATCAGCAATACCTAATGCCACTATTAAAACAGAAAATGTTGACTAACTCTGAATGTCCTGAAAACAAGGAAATGCAGGATATATATTGCATGCAGCTGAACAAGCGGGAAAACATACTTTGCAATGTGGTTTTGATTCTTTGGAGGCCTCTTGTAGGGCCGCTGTAACGGGTTCTGTGATTAGGAGGCATGCCTGGTTAAAGGAGCAGAGACTGCCTGATCATGTTAAAGCAAAATTATTAGATGCTCCATTACAGCATGATACTTTGTTTGGTGTTAAGGCAGAAGAGGTGTTGAAGAAAATGGAGGATAAAACTAAATCTATGCAGACAGTTAAGGATTTCTTACAGGTACAGCCACCTAGATTTAGCAGGAACTGGCCTTCAAAACATTGGACCTTTCCAGTGTCAGACCACAAAGAGGCAAGTACAGATGCCCTAGAGGCAGATCCCAGCCCCAAGGCTCATACAGGCCTAAGCAATGGGGTGCTTCTACATCCAAAAGCGGAGAAGACAAATCTCAAACTTATAAGAAACAGTCCCAATGACTTTCCTCTACCAGTACCAAGCATTTACCTTTTACAAGCTCCCTTAGGGGGAAAACTGGCACTTTTTTCACAAAACTGGCACATGATCACCCAGGACAAATGGGTCTTGAATATAGTGTCTCAGGGCTACAGGTTCCACGTTCACACCCTGCCAAAGGCAAGAGGCATGCCAGACCTGCCACACAATCAATGGGCAGAAGCACAAAAACCAAGTTTTATCCCTCATGGACATGGGGGCCATTCAGCGAGTACCACTGCAGGAGCAGGGAGAAGGATTTTACTCACGACCTTTCTTGGTACGCAGAAAGGACAAAGCCTGGAGACCAATACTGGACCTGTCTATTCTAAACACTTTTCTGGACGTTCCAAAATTCAAAATGTTGAGACTGCAGCAGCTTCTGCCCATGCTGGGCAAGAAGGCTTGGCTCATAACTTTGGACCTAAAAGAGGCATACCTGCATGTCCCAATCAGACAATCTTGCAGAAAATACCTCAGATTCATAGCTGGATCAATGCACTACCAATTCTCTGCACTGCCCTTTGGCTTATCTGCTGCTCCCAGGGTCTTCACAAAATGCCTGGCACCAGTAATTGCTTTTTGCAGACAGAGGAATTCAAATATATCCCTACTTGGACGACTGCCTCATTCAAGCAGAGAACAAGGACATTTTACTAAAACATTTGGCATTTGTCAAAAGATTACTAATTTGCCTAGGGTACACAGTAAACGAAAAGAAATCAAAGCTAGTACCCTCTCAAGAGATAATATTCCTGGGTGCAAGCTTTAATACAACTGCCCAGATGGCTTATCTCACACCAGACAAAGGCAACTGACTTCTTACTTCGAAATGTTGGCAACAAAAACCCAGTTATCTGCAAGAAAAATTCTGCAGGCTTTGGACTTCATGGCATCCTGCATTCTGTTAATTCCATATGCAAGACTGCATATGAGGAAACTACAATGGTATCTAAAAAGTGTTTGGAGTCAACATTGCCACAGCCTGGAAAAATCAATTACACTCATTCCCTGCCTGCAGCAGGAGTTTCGATGGTGGGCTCAGGCCTGTCACCACAACAAGGGACAGCCTTTCACTTTACCCACTGCCAGGCAGACAATAACAGATGCATCAGATTATGCCTGGGAGGCCCACATGGCAGGAAAATGTATTCAGGTCACATGGCCCACAAGCCAAATGCATCTTCATATCAATCTAAAAGAAATGCTGGCTGTACAAAATGCACAGACAGCTTTCAAGGATCTCCTTCATCCGGGACAACTGCCGATAAAGACTGACAGTACTACAGTCATGTGGTACATAAGCAGGGAGGCACGCATTCCTACCACCTTTGCAGACAAGCCATGATTTTGTGGAACACAGCACTGACTTATCAAGTACACCTGCAAGCTCAATTCCTGCCAGGAAAGATAAATACTCTGGCAGACGAACTAAGCAGAAACCTCATGGATCCTCACGATTGGAAACTAGATCCACAAATCTTCAGCATGATAACAAGGAAATGGGGATGCCCAGACATAGATCTGTTTGCCTCCCCTCACAACTGCCAACTACAGAGATTCTGCACAAGGACTTATCACAAGCTAGCATGGAAAGTGGATGCTCTATCATTCAGCTGGGAAAACCTTACAGTATATGCTTTTCCTCCACTACCTCTCCTCCCCATGATACTCCTAAAGGACAGACAAGAGAAGCCAAAAATGATCCTGATTGCCCCAGACTGGCCACACCAGCACTGGTACCCAGTCCTAAAGAGCTTGTCTCAAGGCCCAGCCTGGACATTGCCTCAAATTCCTCATTTACTGACCCAACAAAACAATCCGATACTGCACAGCCAACTCAAAACCCTAAATCTGGCTGCATGGCAGATAATGTAACCATTCAGAACACACCTCTCTCCAAAGCAGTTATGGATGTTATTCTGGAGGCCAGGAGGCCCAGCACCAGAAAATCATTTGCAGAAAAGTGGAAGAGATTCTGTGCTTGGAACCAGGCACAAGGAATTGACATGCTTGTACCAAATATTCCTCAGATTTTACAATATTTAACTGAGATGTTGGACAAAGGCCTATCCTTTTCATCGATTAAAATTCATGCCTCTGCCATTTCAGTTCATTACAATACGGACCCACCTATTTTTTCACATCCACTACTAAGGCAGTACCTCTGAGGGGCCAAAAACATAAGACCCCCAAGAAAAGCACCAATACCTGCATGGGACCTCAATTTTGTCTTGGAAAAATGCACACTGCCTCCTTTTGAGCCAGCTAATACAGCTGAGATAAAATTATTTTCATGGAAAACCGCTCTGCTCTTAGCAGTAACTTCAGCAAGAAGAGTCTCAGAATTACAGGTACTAATGGCGGTTGAACCTTTTATAATTTTCCATCCGGACAGGGTTTCTCTGAGGACAAACCCAACATTTATGCCTAAGGTGTAGTGTCCAGTGTGGCTCTTAATCAAACAATTCATTTGCCCACCTTTTATCCGAACCCACAGAATAAGGGGGAGAGACTTCTACATTCTTTGGACATACACAGACAGCTACGCTTCTACTTGACAAAGCTAAAGCTTTCAGAAAATCTGAGCAACTCTTAGTGGCATATGCTGCAGGATCTCAAGGAAAAGCAATCTCAAAGCAGACAATTTCCAAATGGATAGCCCACTGCATTCGTTTCTGCTATTCTCAACATGCAAATCAGTGCCTAAGGGCATCAGGCCACACTCAACCAGAGCAGCAGCTACTTCAGCAGCCTTCCTCAGAGGACTACCAACTAAGTACATTTTGGAGGCTGCAGCTTGGACTTCAGTGCACACTTTTACAAAGCACTACACTTGCCTCTTTACTCTAAATCCAGAGCACTACAGTTCTGCAGGGCCTCATAGCCACTCCTAATTCTATTTAGGCCCAGCCACCCAACCTCAGCTTTGGTATTCCACCCAAGAGTAATGATTCCAACAGTGAAACACGATGAACATAGTACAGTTGTGTACCTACCATAAATGTAGATGTTCGAGTGTATTCACTGTTGCAGTCCAGGTTACCCACCCACCATCCCCCTTTTCGTTGCTGGGGCTTATCTGCACTTCTCTCTACTATACAACCTATGTGGTGTATTTGCTTGTAGATGTAGAATGTTTTATTTTAGTGTATGCTTTTTTATTGGCATAATTTCTTAGCCTACCCTTCTGGGGGCACCTGACATCTGGGGTAAGAAAAACTGAAAAAAATGGCGTTGGCTGCATCTTTTATACCCCTGGCGCACTGACGTCAGGGAAGAGGTGACAGCAACCGACGCCGAACCAGGACTTTGGAATTCAGGCCGACTGCGGGTAGCCTGCCAGCAGGATAACCCAAGAGTAATGACTGCAACGGTGAATACACTCGAACATCTACATTTATGGTAGGTACACAACTGTACTTTTCTTCTTCTACCTCAGCAGAGACCTCTTGCTATTCCACCTGTTCTAGACATTGTAGATTATGTGTTTTCAGAGTCCAGCCTGTCTCCCTAATCTTTACTTCCTGCACCTGTTAAGCCAGACAGATACTGCAGGGTTCCAGATTCTCATAAATTTCTATATAAAAACCCTGCTGCTGACCCAGACACTATTTCTCAGGGTCCCAAATGGGTCAAGGCTGCTACTGCAAAAACCCTGTCCCCTCATAGAGATTCTAGGGCACTGGACAGATGGGGGAAAAAAGTTTACACTTCTGCTACCTTGGCTGTAAGGGCTTTAAATTGTCAGTTTCATATGCTTAAATATCAGCAACACTTAATGTCTCTGTTAAAACAGAAAATGTTGACAAATTCTGAATGTTCTGAGAACAAGGAATTGCAGGATTTATTGCATGCAGCTGAACAAGTGGGAAAAAATACTTTGCAATGTGGTTATGATTCACTGGAGGCCTCTTGCAGGGCCGCTGTAACAGGTTCTGTTATTAGAAGGCATGCTTGGTTAAAAGAACAGACTCTGCCTGATCATGTTAAAGCAAAATTATTGGATGCTCCATTACAGCATGATACTTTGTTTGGTGTTAAGGCAGAAGGAGTGTTGAAGAAAATGGATTATAAAGCTAAATCTATGCAGACAGTGAAGGATTTCTTACAGGTACGGTCACCCAGATTTAGCAGGAACTGGCCTTCTAAGAATTGGTCCTTTCCCGTGTCAGACAGGCCACAAAGAGGCAGATACAGACGCCCTAGAGGCAGACAACAACCCCAGGGCTCATACAGGCCCAAATAATGGGGTGCTTCTACCTCCAAAAGCGGAGAAGACAAATCACAGCCATATAGGAAACAGTCCCAATGACTTCCCTCTGCCAGTGCCAAGCATTTATCTTTTGGTAGCACCCTTAGGGGGAAAGCTAGCACTTTTTTCACAAAATTGGCACATGATCACCCAGGACAAATGGGTCCTAAATATAGTCTCTCGGGGCTACAGGTTCCACTTTCACACCCTTCTAAAGGCAAAAGGTATGCCAGACCTGCTACACAATCAATGGGCAGAGGCACAAAAACAAGTTTCATCTGTCATGGACATGAGGGCTATTCAGCCAGTGCCACAACAAGAGCAGGGACAAGGATTTTACTCTAGACTTTTCTTAGTACCAAGAAAGGACAAAGCATGGAGACCAAATCTGGACCTGTCTATTCGAAATACTTTTCTGGACGTTCCGAAATTCAAAATGTTGACTCTGCAGCAGCTTCTGCCCATGCTGGGTAAGAAGGCTTGGCTTGTAACTTTGGACCTCAGAGGCATACCTGCATATACCAATCAGACAATCTTGCAGAAGATACCTCAGATTCATAGCTGGCTGAATGCACTACCAATTCTCTGCACTGCCCTTTGGCTTATCTACTGCGCCCAGGTCTTCACAAAATGCCTGGCACCAGTAATTGCATTTTGCAGACAAAGAGGAATTCAAATATATCCCTACTTGGACGACTGCCTTATTCAAGCAGTGTCCAAAGACATTCTACTAAAGCATCTGGCATTTGTAAACAGATTACTAATTTGCCTAGGGTACACAGTAAACAAAAAGAAATCAAAACTGGTACCCCCTCAAGAGATAATATTCCTGGGTGCAAGCTTAAATACAACTGCCCAGATGGCTTCTCTCACGCCAGACAAACAAAGGCAACTGACTTCTTACTTCGAAAGCATGGCAACAAAGACCCAGTTATCTGCAAGAAAAATTCTGCAGGCTCTGGGCTACATGGCCTTCTGCATTCTGCTAATTCCATATGCAAGACTGCATATGAGGAAACTACAATGGTATCTAAAAAGTATTTCGACTCAACATTGCCACAGCCTGGAATCATTAATTTCACTCATTCCCTGCCTGCAATAGGAGTTTCGATGGTGGGCACAGGCCTGTCACCACAAGGGACAGCCATTCACTTTACCCACAGTCAGGCAAACACTAACAACAGATGCATCAGGTTATGCCTGGGGGGCCCACATGGCAGGAAAATGTATTCAGGGCACATGGCCCCCAAGCCAAAGGCATCTTCACATCAATCAAAAAGAGATGCTAGCTGTACAAAATGCCCTGACAGCCTTCAAGGACCTACTTCATCCAGGACAGCTGCTGATAAAGACGGACAACACCACAGTCATGGTACACAAAACATGCAGGGGGGGGGCACACATTCCTACCCCCTCTGCAGACAAGCCATGATTTTGTGGAACACAGCATTGACCTACCAAGTACACCTGCAAGCACAATTCCTGCCAGGAAAAACAAATGCTCTGGCAGACAAACTAAGCAGAAACCTCATGGATCTTCACGAGTGGAAACTAGATCCACAAATCTTCAGCATGGTAACAAGGAAATGGGGATGCCCAGACATAGATCTTTTTGCCTCCCCTCACAATTGCCAACTTCAGAGATTTTGCACAAGGACTTATCACAAACAAGCATGGAAAGTGGACGCTTTGTCATTCAGCTGGAACAACCTTACAGTATATGCCTTTCCTCCACTGCCTCTCCTCCCCAAGGTACTCCTAAAGGTCAGATAAGAGAAGCCACAAATGATACTAATTGCCCCAGATTGGCCACGCCAACACTGGTACCCAATCCTAAGGAGCTTGTCCCAAGGCCCAGCATGGACATTGCCTCAAATTCCTCATTTACTGACCCAACAAAACAATCCGATCCTGCACAGCCAACTCAGAACCCTAAATCTAGCTGCATGGTGGATAGTGTAACCATTCAGAATACACCTCCCTGTAAAGCGGTTATGGATGTTATTTTGGAGGCCAGGAGGCCCAGCACCAGAAAATCTTATGCAGAAAAATGGAAGAGATTCTGTGCTTGGAACCAGGCACAAGGAATTGACATGCTTGTTGCAAATATTCCTCACATTTTACTATATCTAACTGAGATGCTGGACAAAGGCCTATCCTTCTCATCGATTAAGATCCATGCCTCTGCCATTTCAGCTCATTACAATAAAGACCCACCTATTTTTTTACATCCATTGCTTAGGCAGTTCCTCAGGGGGGCCAAATACATAAGACCTCCAAGGAGAGCACCAATACCTGCATGGGACCTCAGTTTTGTCTTGGAAAAACTCACACTGCCTCCTTTCGAGCCAGCCAATACAGCTGAGATAAAATTCTTATGGAAAACACACTGCTCCTAGCAATAACTTCAGCAAGAAGAGTCTCAGAGTTACAGGCATTAATGGTTGTGGAACCTTTTATTATCTTCCATCTGGACAGGGTTTCTCTAAGGACAAACCCAACATTTATGCCTAAGGTAGTGTCCAGTGTGGCTCTTAACCAAACCATTAATTTGCCTACTTTTTTCCAAAACCCATATAATAAAGGGGAGACACTTCTGCATTCTTTGGAAATACACAGACAGCTACGCTTCTACTTGGACAAAACTAAAGCTTTCAGAAAGACTGAGCCACTTTTAGTGGCATATGCTGCAGGATCACAAGGAAAGGCTATCTCAAAGCAGACTATTTCAAAATGGATAGGACACTGCATTTGTTTCTGCTATGCACAACATGGCAAGCCAGTGCCTAAGGGCATTAGACCACATTCTACCAGGGCAGCAGCCATCTCTCAGCAGCCTTCCTCAGAGGAGTACCAACCAAGGATATTTTGGAGGCTGCAACTTGGACTTCATTGCACACTTTTACTAAGCACTACCATTTACCTCTTTATTCTAAATCCAGAGCAGGCTTTGCCACTGCAGTTCTGCAGGGCCTTATAGCCACTCCTAATTCTATTTAGACCCAGCCACCCAACCTCAGCTTTGGGATTCAACCCAAGTGTAATGACTGCAACAGTGAAACACGATGAACATAGTACAGTTGTGTAACTACCATAAATGTAGATGTTCGAGAGTGTTCACTGTTGCAGTCCAGGTTACCCACCCACCATCCCCCTTTCTTTGCTGGGACTTATCTGTACTTCTCTATCCAATACAACCTATAATGGTGTATTTGCTTGTAGATGAAGGTATTGTTTATTTTAGTACATGATTTTATAAGCAATGTTTTTTAGCCTACCCTTTTGGGGGCACCTGACATCTGGGGCAAGAAAAACTGAAGAAAATGGCGTTGGCTGCATCTTTTATACCCCTGGTGCACTGACTTCAGGGAAGAGGTGACCGCAACCGACGCCGGACCAGGACTTTGGAATTCAGGCCAACTGCGGGTAGCCCGCCAGCAGGATAACCCAAGTGTAATGACTGCAACAGTGAGTACACTCGAACATCTACATTTATGGTAGGTACACAACTGTACTTTTCTGCGTTGGTTGCTGTCGCTTGGACTGACATCAGGTCATCAGGGGTATAAAGGAATGCAGCCGACACCATTACATCAGTCTTTCTTTCTGTGGAGTCTGAAGCAGAAGCAGTTCGCACGAGTGCCGGTCGGCCGCTACCTGAATTTTGTTTCCGAATTGAAGTTGAAGTCTTCGAAAGCTAAGTACCCCGTTGGGAATCCTTTTTCCTTGCACTAATCAATGTCAGAAAAAGCTAATTGTCTCGGCTGTGGAAAGCAAATACCACACTTCTACTGCATCACTTGTCTAGGCCCAGACCACAACGTCCCTCATTGTCGGTTCTGTGCTTTAACGCCAGAATTATTCGTCAGGCCCTTATTGTATCCAGATATTTCTGTTTACACTCCTCGAATTCCTTCTTCTGTAAGCCATCCAACAGCATATCTTTCAAAAAAATGTAAAGATAAAGACAGAGACAGACTGCACAGGACTAAACCTTCCGATTATGCTACCGCCAAGCTTGGTTGTCAGTCCTCCGGAATTCAGTGAGGTGCTTTCGCAGCCCATGATGCCCTCTTCAGTTAATTCGCAGGCCTCTACCGAGACCCTTTTGGAGTCTGGTATGCCGCAGAATGCTTCTTCATCTAAGGATCCTGCAGTCATCTCTACCTTCGATGGGTCCGGAGCCGCTGTGCAGGCACTGGCTTCCGTGGAAGTCCTTTGCAATACCGATTCCAGACATTAACAGACCTCTTCTTTCCTGGCTACCATTCTTTCTAAAACAACTGAGTTCCTTAGGCCCAGGGATCGAACCACCCCCAAGAAACCGAAGGAACCAAGTGAAAACAAAAAAGAAAGGAAAAGTGTAATGATTAACTTGGACAATAAAGTAAATAGGGAAATAGTTATTGATTCTGACAAAGTGACTTATTCCTACAATGGTTTTAAAATTTTTAACCTAAGTGGGACTAAGATTAATGAACACTTTCACCTTTTTGAAAAAGGTTTTAAATTGGTTCCAACAGTTAGATTTGATGTTTGTGATACTCTCATAGAGTTAAAACTGTACACTAGAAAATTAAATTTTGCATTAATGTTTGAGCAGACCAATGGCTATGATACAACTAGCTTTAGAAAGGCTAGTACATTTAATCCTCCTCTCCACCCGGCTTTACAGGTGTTTGAAGAGACATGTGCATCAGATTTATAGGAACTGAGTGTAGATAAAAAATTAAGAAAAAGTGTTTGTTTAAGGCTAATTTGACCACAAGGGAAAAACACATCTTGGAGGACTTGCTCAACGACAGGGGGAATCGAATTATGAAACCCGATAAGGGGGGTGGTATGGTCTTGGTCAACACTTTTGATTACTCTAGTAAAATTTTGAACATTCTGGGGGACGTTGATGTCTACATTCCAGTTTCTACGAATGAGATCAACATCTCTTACAGGAAAATAGATTTAGACATAGAATAATTCATCATAGAAGGTAGACTGGATGAAAAGATTGGTATTATGTTGACCATTAAGAAACCAAGACTAACGACTTTCTTTGGAATTCCAAAGATCCATAAAAGTACAACTGACCCTCCATATAGGCCAGTTGTCAGGGAAGTGGTCTAAGACACATGCTATTGCATCTTTTTTGGACCACACACTTAAACACATCCCTGATCAGTATGAGCATATGTTGAAGGATTCTTGGGATTTTTTACGTGGTTTGACACTGCAGTCTTATGAAGGTGAGATGTACTTTTTAACCATTGATGTGGTTGACCTATTCACCTGTATTCCAACTGATGAGGGTTTAGATTACCTTTGGCTACTTTTGAAGGACAGTAAGTCTACCTTGAGCTTTGATATTGACCTGTTGATAGAACTAATGAGAATTGTGTTGGAAAACAATTTTGTGTATTTTGAGGGGGAAACTTTCAATCAGGTTAGAGGCGTAGCTATGGGGGCAGCTTGTGCCCCCATCTACGCCAACCATGTCCTTTTACAATGGGAGTTGCAGCATTTGTTTCTTTCAGATTTTTACAACAATAACATCAAATTATACCGACGCTTCTTGGACGATTTGTTTATTATTTGGGAAGGACCAGCGAACACTATTGTGGAGTTTGTTGAGTTTTTAAATTCCACCACTAGATTCTTAAAATTTACATTTAATTTTGACCAGGGTGGAATTGATTATTTAGATGTGAGGTTAGATAAAATGAATGGGGGACTGAAATCAAGAATTTATAGGAAAAATACTTTCAGTAATTCCTACCTCCCCTACAACAGTGACCACCCCTGGAAACAAAAAAGGAGTATAGTCAAGGGCCAAATGGTCAGAGCGGCCAGGATGACATCAGAGTGGGATGATTTTTTAATGGAAATTGATTTTATTTCTGATTTGTTTAGTTCAAGGGGTTACCCCGATAGGTTAATAAAGGAAGTGTCGGAAGAAATTATAAATGGTCGTTCAACTAGATATTCTCCTATTTTGGGGAAACCATTGGAAACTGTAAAAGGTCATGAAGTGGATAGTGAACAAGCTTTTAAAAGAGCTATGGTTCTTCAACACAGTAACATTACAAGGGAAGTTAAGGACCTCATTCAGAGAAATTGGAAGATGTTAAAGCACAATAAGGACTTGGTGCACAAAGTAGGTGACCATCCTAACTTTGTTTATAAAACAGGAACAAATCTGAAAAGGGTGTTCGAAAGTAACAATTATAGATGTACAACTACTTTGGATAAGGGAACTAGTAGGTGTGGTAGGTGTGGGTATTGTAGATGCATTTTGGATGAAGTACCCATCACCTTAAAAAATTATGGCAACAGTAGGATTTGCTTAAAGAAGGGTAACTGTCATACTAAGGGTATTGTGTACTTAGCCCTGTGTAGAGACTGTCCTAGTTTCTACATAGGGAAGTCAGAGAGAGCGTTGAACAAACAAATTTATGAACATTTATATAACATAAAAAAATGGAATATTAATAATGCATTAAGTAAACATTTACAGATGGAGCCTAAACCCACTGGCTTTTGTTTTGGGATTCTTGAACAAGTACCTATTGACCCTAAAGGGGGAGATTGGGAGAATTGGCTATGGTGTTAGGGAGACCTATTGGCAAATTAGATTGAATGCCACCCACCCACGGGACTAAATGAGCATATTTCTATTGAGCCTTATTTGATTAAAAAAGCAGATGATTTATCAAAATAATTACCTAAAACAACCACTGAAACAATTATTAAAGTAACATTTTGATTGTATTGTTTAACATAATTTTAAAGTATTTTAAATTTTTGACATCCTTTTCTTCTTTTTTTAGATAGAACTGTTATTTTGTGTTATTTTATACTACTTTGATTCAAAGTTTTATCAAGTTTATTAATGTTTGGTAAACAAAGTGAATTTATTTATGTTTTTAAACTTGACAGTTGTAAAAATGTGCATGGTTACTTTAAATTTAGGTCAGACTGGTTTTGGCGCCTTCTTTTAAAATGAAGTTATTTAAAGATGGCTGATTGAACAGTTACACTGTTTTTACACTTGAAAAAGCCCTACAGTTGAGTTAGGGTGAAAGCGCTTGTGGAATTTATACAATAAACTTTTTATGGACTTGCAACCTGTGTGTGCTGACACGATCGTTTTATTGGATTAGTTCTTTCTAAAACAACTGAGTTCCTTAGGCCCAGGGGTCGAACCACCCCCAAGAAACCGACTTCCAGCCATTCTTTGATGCCTGCTCCCTTGCCTCAGTCACAAATGCTTAGAATGGCAGAGGATCTTATCATGCAGATTAGGGGAAGCCAAACCACACCCTCAAAAAGAAAAAGAGATCTGTCTCCAGAAGTTTCTTCTGAACAAGAGTCAGATGTATCTGACTATGAAGACATGCAGGAGGATTCTGATGCAGAGGAATCTATTCCTTCAGTCTCTTCCCCCAGAGGATTTTTCCTTTGGGGAAACCCTGCATACTTTAAGGGAGCATTTCAAATGGGAGACTCAAGACTACCCACAGTCTAAAAAGAGGCCCAGAAAATTCCTGGACCTTCCACAGCGCACGCCCTTAGCTATGTCCCCCCTGTCCTGGATGTGGTAGATGATGTCTTCCTTGAATCCAGCTGGACTCTAGATGCCCCCCCCCCTCCCGCTCCCAGAAAGCCAGACAGGTACTACAGAGTCCCTGACTCACAAATATCTCTTTAAAAACCCAACTGCGGACCCTGATGTCATTACTCAAGGCCCAAAAAGGGGTTAAAGCTACTTCAGCTAAGAATCCCACCCCCTCAAACAGGGATTCCAGCGCTCTGGACTGATGGAGTAAAAAAGTATACACCTCATCTACTCTTGCTCTCAGGGCACTCAGTTGTCAGTTCCATATACTTAAATATCAGCAACATACCTTGGAACTCCTTAAAAAAACCTTTCCTGCATGGGCAGAATCTAAAGACTTACAGAAATGAATGCATTCTGCTGGTCAGTAACTAAACACACTACTTTGCACTGCGGTTTTGATGTCCTAGCAGCTTCTTGCAGGGCAGCAGTCACTGGCTCTGTCATTAGAAGACATGCATAGCTTAAGGAACAGCCCCTGCCAGACCATGTCAAATCAAAACTGTTGTATGCACCCCTTGCACAAAGGTAACTTACTTGGTACTAAAGCAGAAGAGGTGTTAAAAAAGATGGAAAAAAAGCAAAATCTATGCAGACTGTTAAAGATTTCTTACAGGTGCAGCCCCCTAGGTTCAGCAAGCATTTTCCTTCCAAGCACTAGTCCTTTCCTGCACCTAGTAAACAGGGCCAGCCTAGGCCCTGTGGAAACAGACCTCCAAGACAACAGTCCTATGGGTTGCAGAGATCTAAGCAGTGAACTGCCTCCACTTCAAAACCAAGGAGTTCTAAGCCACCTCCTTATGGCAAAAACTTACAATAACTCACCCCCTACCGACCTCGCCTCTGCCCACCATCACATACCCCAAGGAGGAAAACTCACAATGACTCACCTCCTCCCTACCTCACCTCTGCCCACCATCATCACATACCCCTAGGAGGAAAACTCCCTTCACTCAAGCACCTGGACCACCATTATCAAGGACCAATGGGTTCTGAACTTTGTGTCTCGGGGGTACAAATTCTCCTTCCACACCCTTCCAACCCCCAAAGGGTTCCCCGATCTACCACCAAATCAGTGGGCAGAGGCTCAAAAGCAAATCCATAACCTACTCTCCTTGGGAGTGGTAGAACACATTCCTGCACAGCAGATAGAACAAGGCTTCTACTCCAGACTTTTTGTGGTACCCAGAAGAGAGGACACCTGGTGCCCCATCCTCGACCTGTCCATTCTAAACACCTTCCTGGTGATCCCAAAATTCAAAATGCTCACCCTCCAGCAGCTGCTACCCATGCTGTCCAAGGACGCTTGGCTAGTCACCCTAGACCTAAAAGAAGCCTACCTCCACATTCCCATCAGGGAGTCCTTCAGAAAATATTTTCCCTTCAGGGCAGGATGTCAACACTTTCATATATCTGCACTTCCCTTTGGCTTCTCTACTGCTCCCAGAATTTTCACAAAATGCCAGGCCCCGGCTATTGCTTTTTGCAGACAAAGAAATATTCAAATTTCTCTCTACTTAGACGACTGCCTTATTCAAGCAGACAGCCAGGAAAAGCTGCTCAAAGACCTGGCCTTTGTAAAGGGCCTGCTTACATCTTTAGGGTACACAATCAACAAAAAGAAATCCAAACAAGTACCCACCAAAAGGATAATCTTCTGGGGGCATGTCTGGACACAGCATCTCAGATGGCATGCCTAACACCAGAGAAACAGTTTCCTATCAGCTTACTTCTCTCAGTTGGCCACCAGGCCCCAGCTTTCTGCAAGGGAAATCTTGAAAGCCCTGGGGTTCATGGCATCTTACATACTCCTTATTCCATATGTCAGACTGCATATGAAGAAACTTCAATGGTACCTAAAGACCATTTGGTGTCAACACACTCCAGATCTGGAAACTCTGTTACCTATTATTCCTTGCCTGAGGGAGGAATTTCTTTGGTGGGCAACAGCCAGCTCCCACAACAAGGGACTGCCCTTCTCCCCACACCCTGCCCCACAGACCCTCACCACAGATGCCTCAGGCTATGCTTGGGGGTGCACACATGGATGGCAGGTGCATACAGGGCCAATGGAATCCCCAGCAACTCCAACCTGCACATCATTCTAAAAGAAATGATGGCTGTGCAGCAGGCCTTGATAGCTTTCAAACCCCTTCTCTCTCCAGAGGTTCTCCTGATCAAAACAGACACCACAGTAATGTGGTACATCAGCAAGCAAGGAGGGACTCACTCCTACCCACTGTGCAGGCTGGCCATGACCCTTTGTTTCACAGCCTTTTCCTTGCATCTACACCTGGTAGCACAATGCCTGCTGGGATGTTCATCGTGTTTCACTGTTGTAGTCATTACATTTGGGGGTTATCCTGCTGGCAGGCGACCCGCAGTCGGCCCGAGTTCAAAGTCTTGGTCCGGCGTCAGTTGCTGTCGCCTCTTCCCTGACGTCAGTGCGCCAGGGGTATAAAAGTTGCAACCGGCGCCATTTTCTTCAGTCTTTCTTGCCGTGCGATGCCCGAAGCAAAAGCAGTTCGCAAGTGCCGGTCGGCCGACTCCTGAGATTTTCAAAATTGAGTTTCAGAACCGAAGTCTTCAATAAAAGTAAGTACCCCATTGGGGAAACTTTTTCTTGCTCCAGACCGATGTCAGTAAAAGTTAATAATTGTATTTCTTGTGGGAAGCAAATACCTCAAGGATTTTCACTCTTACTGCATTCCTTGCCTAGGCCCTGACCACGACGTTACTAGTTGTCGGTTTTGTGCTAGATTCAATAAACGCACTATTAAATGTCGGTTTGACTTTGCTTTACATTATTTTGGACGAATATTTAATTATATAATGCCATCGGAACAACTGATGACCGGAATGTATAAAAAACGCAAAGACAAAGAAAAAGACAGGCATCCGAGGTCCAAAACCGACGACGAAGCCTCTTCTAGGCCAGTCACCGGTTCTCAGTGAGGCATTTTCGCAGCCCCTGACACCCGCTACCTCAGAGCCACAAGCCCTAACCGACAGCCACGTGGAGACAACAAGGCCTGTGGAAACTCAAGGTATTGGGCCTACGGAAACTATGCCCTCAGATTGGTCTGGAGCCACTGAACAGGCATCGGTTTCCGAGGGTGTTTTCAGACCTTCACAGCTTACAGTTAAGGCTACTACAGCAGCAAAGGCAAAGTCAAAAACACCATTAAAGACAAGGAAACAAAGGCAGCATTCTCCAGAATAGTCAGCCATGCCAAAGAAACAGATGCTTAAAATGGCCGAAGACCTTATTACTTTAATCAGGTGTTCCCATCCCCCTCCTGACAAAAGGCTTAGGTAAGACACTGATTATGATACCTCTGATCAGGTTTCCATTTCCTCTGAGTCTTCTTCTGATCAGGGCTATTCTCTCCCTCCCTATGAGGACTCTGATGCTGAAGAGTCCATTCCTTCAGCTTCACCGCCTGAGGATTATTCTTTTGTGGAAACCCTGCACACCATGAGGGAGCATTTCCACTGGGAAAGCCAGGATTACTCAGAATCCAAGAAAAGGCTCAGAGATTTCCTTTTATTGCCTCAGCACAGGCCCCTGGCTATCCCTCCTGTGCTTGATATTGTAGATGATGTTTTTTCTGAATCCAGTCAGTCTCCAGACACTCTACCCCCTGCTCCAGTAAAACCAGACAGATATACTACAGGGTCCCTGACTCTCATAAATTTCTTTATAAAAACCCCACTGCAGACCCAGAAACTATTTCTCAGGGTCCTAAAGGGGTTAAAGCTTCCACTGCCAAAAATCCTGTCCCCTCAGATAAGGACTCCAGAGCTCTGGACAGATGGGGGAAAAAAGTTTACACTTCTGCTACTTTAGCTTAGAGCTTTAAACTGTCAGTTTCACGTGCTTAAATATCAACAGTATCTCATGTCATTGTTAAAGCAGAAAATGGTTACAAATATAGAAAGTCCTGACAGTAAAGAAATGCAGGATTTATTGCATGCAGTTGAACAAGTGGGAAAGCATACTCTGCAATGTGGTTTTGATTCATTAGAGGCTTCTTGTAGAGCCGCAGTTACAGGCTCAGTAATTCGAAGGCATGCTTGGTTAAAAGAACAGAGTTTACCTGACCATGTTAAAGTAAAATTATTGGATGCTCCACTACAGCATGATACTTTCATTGGTGTTAAGGCAAAAGAGGTTTTAAAGAAAATGGAGGATAAAGCAAAGTCAATGCAAACAGTGAAAGATTTCTTACTGGTTCAACCACCTAGATTTAGCAGAAACTGGCCTTCGAAAAATTGGTCCTTTCCAGTGTCAGACAGGCCACAAAGAGGCAGATACAGATGCCCAAGAGGCAGATCTCAGCCCCAAGGCTCCTACAGACCTAAACAATGGGGTGCTTCAGCCCCCAAAGGAGGAGAAGACAAATCACAACCTTATAGTAAACAGTCACAATGACTTTCCTCTGCAAATGCCAAGCTCTTACCAGTTGGCAGCACCTCTAGGGGGAAAGTTAGTACTTTTCTCAAAAAATTGGCACTTGATCACCCAAGACCAATGGGTGCTGAATATAGTTTCTCAGTGGTACAAGTTCCACTTCCACACGCTTCCAAAACCAAAAGGTATGCCAAACCTGCCACAAAACCAATGGGCAGAGGCACAAAAACAGATTGCTGCTCTTATGGATATGGGAGCTATTCAAAAGGTTCCACAAGAAAAACAGGGGCAAGGATTTTACTCAAGACTTTTTTTAGTACCCAGAAAAGGCAAAGCCTGGAGACCAATACTGGACCTGTCAATCCTGAATACTTTCCTGGATGTTCCAAAATTCAAAATGTTAACACTTCTGCCCATGCTGGGCAAGGAGGCTTGGCTAGTTACTTTGGATCTCAAGGAGGCATACCTGCACATACCAATCAGACAATCGTGCAGAAGATACCTCAGATTTATAGCAGGCTCAGTGCATTACCAATTCTCTGCACTGCCCTTTGGCTTATCTACTGCGCCCAGGGTCTTCACAAAATGCCTGGCACCAGTAATTGCATTTTGCAGACAAAAAGGAATACAAATATATCCCTACTTGGACGACTTCCTTATTCAAGCAGAGAGCAAGGACATTCTTCTAAAGCACCTGGCGTTTGTAAAAAGATTGCTAACTTGCCTAGGGTACACAGTAAACGAAAAGAAATCAAAACTAGTGCCCTCTCAAGAGATAAGATTCCTGGGTGCAAGCTTAAATACAACTGCCCAGATGGCTTATCTCACACCAGACAAACAAAGGCAACTGACTCATTGCTTTCAAATGATGGTGACAAAGACCCAGCTCCCTGAAAGAAAAATTCTGCAGTCCCTGGGTTTCATGGCATCCTGCATTCTACTAATACCATATGCAAAACTGCATATGAGGAAACTACAATGGTATCTGAAAAGTGTTTGGACTCAGCATTGTCACAGCCTAGAGACAATCATAACCTTGATTCCTTGTCTATAACAGGAGTTTTGATGGTGGTCCCAGGCCTGTCACCACAACAAGGGACAGCCTTTCACCTTACCTACAGCCAGGCAGACAATAACAACGGATGCATCGGATTATGCCTGGGGAGTACATATGGCAGGAAAATGTATTCAGGGCATGTGGCACAAGGAGCAGGTGCATCTTCACATCAATCAAAAAGAGATGCTAGCTGTACAGAATTCCCTGACTGCCTTCAAGGATCTAATACATCCAGGACAACTACTAATAAAGACGGACAATACCACAGTTATGTGGTACATAAGCAAGGGGGCACACATTCCTACTCCCTATGCAGACAAGCCATGAATTTGTGGAACACAGCACTGACCTACCAGGTACACCTGCAAGCACAATTCCTGCCAGGAACAAAAATACACTGGCAGACGAACTAAGCAGAAATCTCATGGATCGTCGTGAATGGAAGCTAAATCCACAAGTGTTCAACATAACAAGGAAATGGGGGACGCCCAGACATAGATCTTTTTGCCTCCCCTCACAATTACCAAATACAGAAATTTTCCACAAGGACTTATCACTCTCATGCATGGAAAGTGGATGCTCCATCATTCAGCTGGAAAAACCTGACAGTCTATGCCTTCCCTCCGATGCCTCTTCTCACCAAGGTGCTTCTAAAAGTCAGACAGGAGAGGCCAAAAATGATACTGATTGCACCAGACTGGCCACGCCAGCACTGGTACCCAATCCTAAAAACTTTGTCCCAAGGCCCACCTTGGCCTCTACCTCAAGTCACACATCATCTGACACAGCAAAACAATCAGATTCTGCACAGTCAACTCAGAACCTTAAACCTGGCAGCATGGCAGATAATGTAGCCACTCAGACTGCACCTGTCTCTAAAGCTGTTATGGATGTAATTTTGGAAGCCAGGAGGCCCAGCACTAGGAAATCTTATGCAGAAAAATGGAAGAGATTCTGTGCTTGGAACCAGGCACAAGGGCTCAACCCACTGGTCCCTAATATATATCAGATTTTGCAATACCTGACTGAGATGTTGGACAAAGGCCTATCCTTTTCATCTATTAAAATCCATGCCTCTGCCATTTCAGCTCATTACAATACGGATCCTCCTATCTTTTCACATCCTCTACTATGACAGTACCTCAGAGGGGCAAAGAATATAAGACCCCCTAGAAGAGCACCAGTACCTACTTGGGACCTCAATTTTGTTTTAGAAAAACTAACACTGCCTCCATTTGAACCCGCCAGCACAGCTGATCTAAAATTCTTGTCATGGAAAACTGCTCTGCTCCTAGCAATAACTTCAGCAAGAAGAGTCTCAGAGTTATAGGCATTGATGGCCGTGGAACCTTTCCTCATTTTTCATCAGGACAGGGTTTCTCTTAGGACAAGCCCAACATTCATTCCAAAAGTGGTCTCCACTGTGGCCTTAAACCAAACCATTCATTTACCTACTTTCTACCCAAATCACCATAATAAAGGGGAAAGACATCTGCACGCTTTGGATATGCACAGGCAGCTACGATTTTACTTGGACAAAATAAAAGCTTTCAGAAAAACTGAGCAACTGTTTGTAGCTTATGCTGCAGGATCACAAGGAAAGCCTATTACAAAGCAGGCAATCTCCAAATGGATAGGACACTGCATCTGCTTCTGTTATGCACAACATGGCAAATCTGTGCCTAAGGGCATTAGGCCTCATTCTACCAGAGCAACAGCCACTTCAGCAGCTTTCCTCAGAGGGGTACCAACCAAAGACATCTTAGAAGCTGCAACCTGGAGCTCAGTGCACACTTTTACCAAGCAATACCACCTTCCTCTCTATTCCAAATACAGAGCAGGCTTTGCCACTGCAGTTCTGCAGGGCTTGTTAGCCTCACCAAATCCAATCTAGACCCAGCCACCCAACCTCAGCTTTGGGATTCTACCCAAGTGTAATGACTGCAACAGTGAAACACATGAACATAGTACAGTTGTGTACCTACCATAAATGTAGATGTTCGAGTGTATTCACTGTTGCAGTCCAGGTTAACCCACCCACCATCCCCCCTCTTTGCTGGGACTATTCTGTACTTTTCAACTCTATACAACCTATGTGGTGTATTTGCCTGTAGATGAAGTAAATGTTTATAGTAATATATGCTTGGTTGTTTGGCATATTTTTATCTATTCAGCCTTCCTATCTGGGGGCACCTGACATCTGGGGCAAGAAAAACTGAAGAAAATTGCTTCGGTTGCAACTTTTATACCCCTGGCGCACTGACGTCAGGGAAGAGGCGACAGCAACCGACACCGGACCAGGACTTTGGAACTCGGGCCGACTGCGGGTCACCTGCCAGCAGGATAACCCCCAAGTGTAATGACTGCAACAGCGAATACACTCTAACATCTACATTTATGGTAGGTACGCAACTGTACTTTCTCTCAACTCCCTGGGAGACCAATTAAGCAGAAAACTGTTGGGCCCCCACAAGTGGTAGCTCAACAGAAACACCTTCTTACTAATAACTCAAAAATGGGGAACCCCTGAGGTCGACCTCTTTGCCTCTCACACCAACCATCAGCTCAGCAAATTCTGCACCAGGGATCCATCACTGCATGGCATGGAAAGTAGATGTCCTGTCCTTCCCCTGTGTAAACCTCTCGGTCTGTGCCTTTCCTCCCATACCTCTCATTCCCAAGGTACTGATCAAAATAAGGGAGGAAAAACCAAGGACCATTTTTATAGCTCCAGACAGCACTGGTACCCCTTGCTGCGCAGCCTGTCCGCACTGCCCCTATGGAATCTTCCTCAGATTCCCAACCTCCTAACCCAGAAGGCAGGGGAATTCCTGCACACCCCCCCCCCCCAATTGTAGACTCAATTTGGCAGCTTGGCTTATAACCTGACTCCTGACCAATCTGCCCTCCTCAGTAAACGGGTTCTGGATGTTATCCGAGAGGCCAGACACTCTAGCACCAGAAAGTCTTATGCAGGTAAATGGAAAAGGTTCTGCATCTGGATCCAGGCTAAGGGAGCCAATGCAGCACAGCCCTCCATCCCTCTCATCCTGGATTACTTAGTTGACCTACTACACAGTGGTCTCTTTCTCCTCTATAAAATTCATGCCTCTGCTATTTCTGCTCATTTTCCCACTGAGCAGCCTCTTTTTCCACACCCTCTGATCAAACAGTTCCTCAGAGGGGCTAACAAATTGAGGACCCCCCCCCCCCAGAAGGGCACCAACACTGGCTTGGGATCTTAACATTGTCTTGGAAAAGCTCACCCTACCTCCTTTCGAACCAGCTTCTTCTGCAGAGCTAAAATTTCTCTCCTGGAAGACAGCTTTCCTCCTAGCTATCACTTCAGCCAGAAGAGTCTCTGAGCTGCAAGCACTCATGGCAGTGGAACCCTTCATAATCTTCCATGCAGACAGGGTATCCCTCAGAACTAATCCATCCTTCATGCCCAAGGTGGTAGCCAGTATGGCTCTCAACCAATCCATCCATTTGCCAGCCTTCTTTCCTAACTCTGAAAACAAGGGGAGAAGGATTCTCCACTCTCTAGATGTGCAGAGACAGCTCAGATACTATCTGGACAGGACTAAACCTTTCAGAAAGTCTGATCAACTGCTGGTTAGCTTTGCTTCTGGGGCAGAAGGCAAAGCCATCTCCAAGCAAATCATTTCCAAATGGATAGCACACTACATCCATTTCTGCTACAAACAGCATGGCAAGCCTTCCTCCAAGGGGGTCAGGACCCACTCCACCAGAGCAGCCTCCACCTCTGCAGCATTCCTCGGAGGAGTCACCACCAGGGACATCCGTGAGGCTGCCACCTGGACATCTGTTCACACCTTTACCAAACATTACCACCTGCCTCTCTTCTAAATCCATGGCAGGTTTTGCCTCTGCAGTCTTGCAGGGCATGCTAGCCAGCCCCTAGCTTCCTTGACTGCCCCCACCCATTCCCTCAGCTTTGGGAATCTACCCAAATCTGATGACAGTGAAACACGAAGAACATAGTACTGTTGTGTACACTTACCATAAATGTAGATGTTCGAGTGTATTCACTGTTACAATCCTAGTTTCCCTCCCCATTACCCCTTTTTTTCTTTTGGTTACCTTTTTTCCTTGTTCTCCTTTGGTTACCTTTTTTCCTTGTTCTCCTTTCCTTAGAAGGGACATATTGGTATTTCTTTTCCACTGGTGGGGTCCTACCACCAGAACCTGGCCTCCTACTTTGGGGGCTCCTTACCGGTTAGGGCAAAAAAAACTGATGCAATGGCATTGGCTGCCTTCCTTTAGAACCCTGATAACCTGATGTCAGTCTTCAAGCGACAGCAACTGACGCAGAAATACTAAGTCTCTGGTATTTAGACCGGCCGAGGGCTACCCCAGCAGGGATAACCCAAATGTGATGACTGCAACAGTGAAGACACTCTAACATCTACATTTATGGTAAGTGTACACAACTGTACTTTTTGTTTCTAATGATGTCTGTTGATACACGGATTAAGTTAAGCCATAGCTTGCTTGCCTTATTAAAAAAAAAGAAAAAAAGTCAATGCAAGTATTTAGATTGTAGAACCAGATGATTAAAACAGCAGTTAAGAATTTCATTCTGCAGTGACTTGCACATAGGGCTTCTGCCTGGAAGAGTTCCATTGTTTACATTTGTGGCAGTGGAAACTCTCTCTCCAGTACTTTTGGTTGTATATTATTGTCATTTTTTTGTAATTGTTGCTCTATCCATAAGTTTTTTAGACTGATCAGTTTTCATAGTTCTGTTCTACCTTGTTTTCTTCCAACTCCTTAGATCTCATCTTTTGTTTCTGGGGTCCTCTGCTCTTGCCTTTTATTTCACCGTTGAGCAGTTACTTAGTTGATTGACTCTATCTTTATTTGCTTTTTAGTGAATATTATAATTTCCGTCAAGCACTGCTCCCCCTTCGATGGATGCCAACTGAAGCCATAGTAGATGGTGATTTCTCCACTAAGTCAGATGTATGGTCATTTGGTGTGCTCATGTGGGAAGTGTTTACACAAGGAGAAATGCCCTACTCCAAACTTAGTGATGAAGCTGTACTCTCAGGTATGTGTAATCTCAGATCAATCACTCACTGTTACTTCAGGTGTTTGTTATGAACTAAAATGAGTTTATAGTAAACTAAAATGAGTTTGATTGCAGTAGTATCTTAATTTTTGATTTCTGGTTGTAAAGCCATTATCTTAAATTCACAAATGTGTGTGTACCCGGATTAAAATAAGACCGCTAGAAATCTACCTAAATGTATTAACTGCATTCCATTTTGGGTGAGGGAGGGAACAGAATAAATATAGATGCAACCAGGAGCACGATAATAGAGGCATTTATTTATTTATTTATTTTTTATTTATTTTACATTTGTTAACCGGGATAGTCCAGCTGGATGCATGTCCATTTTCAGTGGAGGCCTGGGGAGAAAAGCTCCAGAGAGACAATTTTACAGAACATACAGACAAACTTGGGTACATATTTCATCTAGATCCATTAGGGTATCTAGTTATTGACACTTATAGGTATAAACTACAGACATATACAGTTTACAATAGTCAATAAACAGTTTTACATTGTTCATACTAACACCGTTACATGTATGTCATCATATCTCTGATGTGGTATACATTTATATGCAGGTAACAGATAGGACTCTAGTTTAGGACAATAGTTACAACAGTGCTGGAGTGGATCAGGTATTAGTCTGGAGTTGAAAAGGGACATAGCCATTTGCTGCTGAGGTAGTTGTAGATAGCTTTTTTAAATGTAGGTAGGGAGGTTATCAGGGATATGGATGTAGGCAGGGAGTTCCAGATTTTGGCCACATAAGAAGAGTAAAGGAAGTCACCAGCATGGCAGTTGGATCTAGTAACAGCTAACTGTAATTTGTCACTTGCCTAGGACAGGAATATTGTTGGACAATGTTAGCCAGTGAAGGTGATATATTTTGTAGATAGAGTAGCTTGTGAGTAGTAACCAGCTGACTATGAATAAGTAAGTTTGGTAGTTCAAGCCAGCCCATTTGCTTTAGGTTAATGCAGTGATGTGTTCTGTAGGAGCTGCTGTTCGCAAATTTGGCTATCTGATTATAGAAGGTTGTCATTTTATTGATTTCTGTTTTGGATAAGTTAATCAAGATGGGTGAGGCATACAGTAGTGTTGAGAGAAGGTGTGTGCGTGCAATTGTAGTTCTAGCATTTATGGGTCAGGAATGCTTTGTTTGTAGATGCTACCTAGCTTTTTGTTAGTATTTTTAATGGCCAGATTAATGTGTACATCAAATTTGAGCTTGTTGTCAATAGTAATACCTAGTAGTTTTGTCTGGGCTTCAGGTGATATGGGGGTACCGTTATTTGAGTGGATAGTAAAGGTGCAGGTGGGGGCAATTATAGTTGAGGGATGACATAGCAGGAGCTTGTTTTTTTGGGGTTGAGTATCAAGCCATTCTCAGTGAGCCATGTTTCCACTGAGTGAAAGTTATCCTGGGCCTTTTTATGGGGGTCTGGTAAAGTAGGGGGGCGCTACATCTGCGTATTGTATAAGGCTTGAACTTTTTGCAACTGAGTGGAGATTTGTAAAAATTGAGAACAGCAAGGGGGCCCAGTATAGATCCCTGAGGTACTCCGAGTGTTACAGGTAAGAGTGGAGACAAGTTATTATTCCATAGTACTGTCTATTGTTGAGGTAGTTTTTAAACCAGGAGACTGATAAGTTATCTAAGCCTAGGTTTACAAGAAGGGAGATTAGTTTTTCATGGTTAACCATATCAAATGCCTTTGATAGGTCTAGGAAGAGGGCTGAAGAAAGCTTACCATTATTCCTATTGTGATTAATTGTATCTATGAATGCTAGCAGGATGGTGGTTGTGTTATGTCCTGGCCAGAACCCATGCTGTGCATGACATATGAGCTCTTGATCAATAAGATGTCATTAATTGATAGTGATTTCATTTTTGTAATATTTTAGCAAGTGGGGATAATGTTGCTATTGGTCTGTACTTGGATATGTCGTAATAATTTCCCCCTTTGTGTAGGAGTATGATATAGGCAGTTTTCCAGATCAAGGGTACTAAACCATCTGAGATGGCTCGGTTTATTAGGATTGAGACTGGTTTAGCTATGTCATTTGCTGCTAGTTTTAAGAATTCATTGGGGAGGGAATCTGCTCCTAGTGTTGTTGGTTTTAGTTGGGATAGTTTTCTTATATAGGAGGTCGAGGTGGGTTGTAGCTTAAATGTGGGGCTGTTAGGTTTGGGGGGCACTTGTAGTATTTGTAAAGGTTTGGTTTTGAGCAAGGGTAAGTACAGTCTCAGTAAAGAATGAGTTAAATGATTCAGCTATGTTTTCTTTTGTTAAGCCTGTTGTTGGGGGTGGGATAGTGGTTTATCCAGGGTGTAGTAACCTGTTTAAGCCTGCCCAGAATTTTTTTGGATTGTTTAAGTGTTGGGTTTGGTGGGTGATAAAGTAATTTCTTTTATCTTGCATTACTAGTTTCTTAGTAACATTTCTTATCTGTTGGTATGCTTGCTGTGTTCCTGGGTTTTTGTTGGACCTCCAGGCTGTCCAGGCTCTATTCCTTTCTTTTATTTTTTGCCTTGTTTCCCTTGTTAACCATGGAACTGTTTTGCATTTAACTCTGGTAGTTCTTGGAGGGGCATGCCTATTTAGTATCTCTAGGAAGGTAGAGTTAAAGTGTTTGATAGCTTCGTCTAGGGGTAGATAATACAGTTGTGACCAGTTGTAGAGCTGTAGATCTTGTAAGAAGTTTGGTAAGTTGAAGTGTTTTTTGTTTCTTGTTGGAGTATGGGGGTTTGCGGGTGGTGGGAGTTATATTTGAGTAGGAAGGTAGTTTGATGGTCGCTTAGTGAGTCAGGAAGGGTACCTGCTAAATATGAGCAAGGTATTTTGTTTATTAAAATCCAGTCTAAAAGTGTTTCTCTTTTACTGTTTTTGTCGACTCTCATGGGTTCTTTGATTAGTTGAGAGAAGGTAAGTAGGTTGATATGATTAGTAGGAGCCTGGGAAGAGCATGTGAGCCAGTCAATATTAAAATCCCCTAATAGAATAGTTTCTTGTGACAAGGTTTGTGATAGCCATTGTAGTAAATTTTCCATGATGGGGGTATTATCGCCTGGGGGGATATAACCTGTTACTAAGTTGATAGTTTTGTTGTTACCTATTTTGAGCTTAGTTAAGAGTATTTCTTCCTTGTCCAAGGGGGGTAAAGTCAACTCAGTTTTAGCTATGGATAGTGTATTTTTATAAAGTAGAGCAATGCCTCCACCTTTCTTATTTAGTCTATCTTGCCGAAGGATACTGTATCCAGGTGGTAGGATCTCTGTATCCTTGGTAATTGGTTTTAGCCATTTTTTTGTAGCATTTTCACTATATTTTGCAGTATTATTATGTATTTGTGGGTAATAGATTTTGGGTAGGTGTTGATGGGTTTAAGAAGGGTATAAGTAGTGGCAGTGATGTTGAATAGGGTGGGGCTTATCATTAGGGAATATGTAGAAGGGATGGGAGAGATAATGGATGTGGATTTGTCGGTGAAGTAAGAGTTGTTTTGTATTGAGTAGTTGTAACAAGTGATGTGGTAGGTAAATGCTAGGAGGAGTAGTAGGGTCATTTGCTCAAGGAAGATATTCATAGTAATTGGCCTTGGTTAATTGACAGGAATGAATTGGAGTGATGTAATTAAATATATGAGGGTAGTAAGAGTGTGATTGGTAACAGGAAATGCAGAGGGTGGGAAGGATGTTGTTTGGATGTAAGTTAATTGTGGGAGGGACTGGACAGGTATAAGTGTAGTTGATGTGGGGGTGGTTACGATTTGGGGGTAAGGTAGGGGAGCGGAGTGAGCCCGCAGGGCGAACGGAGCGGGTAGAGCCAAGTAGTGAAGTAAGAAGGCAGGTAGTGAGGAAAAAAAATCAGAGATTTGGAAGGTAAGTTCAAAGTAATGTATACGAGGAGGTCAGGGGCTTAAAAGTGGTGAGAAGGGAAGAAAGATGAGAATAAATTCAGAGAGACAAGGGTGAGTAAAGCTGGTACCAGAGGCAGGAATAAAACAACTTGGGTTTGAGGACTTGTTTTGTAAGAACAAAGTAACTGGTAGGTTGTGATGTTATACTGCCCTCTAGTGGTTATTACTTGTAACATCAATAGTGATATCACGGGGAGATTGAGAGAGTTGTAGGGAAAGGAGAGGAAACAATAGAAAGCCAGGGGGAGAGTTAGAGGTTAGATTAATGGATGGTATAGAGGCTAGTGAGTGGGAGACTATGGCTGCTGGTATTCCCGATAGGGACCGCTCCCTTAAACTAATAAAAACAGGAATTAGTTGCAGTTGTAGGAGATAAGGAGCAGGTTACACATACTTTTTAACTACAGTTCTTGCTTCCTAGGTCAGTTACAGCACAGTGATGACAGTGGTCCTTTTTCTGAGCTGGGATGAGGTAGCAGAGTTTGATTATGAAGTCTGTTATTTCTGTAGGTCTTGACCAGCTCGAGGGGCACAGTATCTGGGGAGGTTTACCTTGGCAGGAGGGTTACAAGCTTTAAGAAGAAATGAAGAGAGGGAACAAAGTGTTAAAAAGATTCACAATGCAGAGACAGGCAATACGTCGTTTAGTCTTACAAGAATCTACTATGCTGTTAAATGCTACACAATACTAAGTCAAGCAAAGACTTCCAACTGTTTTGTAATAATCTATTAGGCAAAATGTGGACAAGCTATGAGAATTAGAGACAATGACAAAATAGCTAGCATAACATTGGAATATCTAATCATTCTGTTTTTCTGTTTAAAAGAACCAGTTAGTGGACTAGGCATAGGCGCTGGTCTTTACAATTAAAAGTAACACTCAGTTTAAACAGTTTGCTGATAATATAGTACCAAAAACATAGAACGCCAACATGATTTTGATGGAACGTGATTCACCAGGTCTGTTGTTCAATAACTGCAAAGATACCTCATCTGATACCCAAGTTGGTTCTGTTTAGTTGGGATGGGTGTAGGAGGATGAGAAATGTTTTGAAGTATAGACATGAAATTAATTGTGCTTCAGTGGTCTATATTTGACCCAGCATCAGGTTGGTAATATTTTTGAAGTGAGAAAAGTTATGTGGGTGTATAGGAACAATTGTTTATTATATAGCAGTAATTCTGCCAGCTTTAGCTCCTGATGTAGCACTAAAAATATAGCAAAAAATAACAGCAGAAGTTGCTGAGGCAACAGACTGGAGTGGAATGGAGAAAGTTTTTAATATTTGTATTTTGTTTTTAATGTTTACAGCAGGGTTTGAATTTGGGGTAATGTCTGTAGACAGTGAATGCATTGGTAATTTTGCATTGGAAGACTGTTTCACTCATTTCTGTATCTTCTAAAATATGAAAGTTCTGCAAATAAAAGAAAATATATACAATAATTGAACTGTATGGAAATGTACAAAGTGCTCACACAAGAAAGTGTTGCAAGAACTCCTATCCCACACTGCTGTTGCCTTCAGTTCTTTTTTTTTTTAATTCCGTAGTTAGGCTGTTAAAGTCAAAGTTCTACTTGAAATACTTCAAACGGACACTGATCAGGAACGTGAGCTTGTAAGTTCACTGCTTCAGCATTCAGACTTAAGGGTTGTTGAAGGGCACGGACTTCCCAGTGTTTTTGTAACCTGTCCAACAATCTGGTGTGTGTTTAAACTCAATAGTTTTTATAGAAATTTACTGAATTTGCAATTTTTACTGAATTTGTGATTTAACCCGCAACTTTGATATAGTTTGAGTAATGTACATGTCCTGCTTTTTAGTACAGTTGTGTCATTAACATCTTTGCAAAAGAGTGTTAGATTTCA
Source organism: Protopterus annectens (assembly GCF_019279795.1). NCBI lineage: Eukaryota > Metazoa > Chordata > Ceratodontiformes > Protopteridae > Protopterus > Protopterus annectens. Next base: position 1,174,797,245 of record NC_056727.1, read on the forward strand.
GTCTTTTGTACACAAATTAACTCCCATCATTGGCTGAAATGATTCAAAATTGTATAAAATGCCAGACAAAGCTTACTCTCAATAACTTATAAGCAGTGCTGTGCAAAGTGCCACATGGGTCTGTACTTGGCACACTATTATTCTTGGTAATAAATAACCTTACCCTCAATCTGCAATAGCTAAACTTGAGTATGTATGCGGACTGTCTTGATCCTAGTAAAAACAGCCATGACCTCCAAAATGAACTACAAAGTTAATTCTTAAGCCTCGGTACCTATGCTAACAACAACCCAGCTTAGTATCCCTAATAAATCTAGTGTAATGTTTGGCTCCCATCAAAAACTGACAAAGCATATTTCAATTACAATTAAAAAAACAAAACAAAAAAAAAAAAACACTTTGGTATTCTACTTGGTGTTACTGTAAAAAAAAAATAAAAATGTTTACCTTGGCATCACACGCAGTCCCACACTATCCCTTCGCACCCCGCCCAAACATGCATACAGATTCACACCACTTAGCTGATAACACCTACAAACAGTGATGTTCTTCGTGTTTCACTATTGCAGTCATCACATTTGGGTTATCCCTGCCAGGGTAGCCCTCGGCCGGCCTGAATACCAGAGACTTAGTATTTCTGCGTCGGTTGCTGTCGCTTCAGGACTGAAGTCAGGTCGTCAGTAGTATAAAGTAAGGCAGCCGACACCATTACACCAGTCTTTCTTGCCATGGAGCCAGAAGCAGAAGCAGTTCGCAAGAGTGCCGGTCGGCTGCTACCTGAGTTTTCATCTACTGAACTGAAGTTGAAGTCTTCTAAAGCTAAGTACCCCATTGGGGATCCTTTTTTCTTGCACTAACCGATGTCAGAAAAAGTTAATTGTCTCGCCTGTGGAAAGTAAATACCACACCGAGACTTCCATTCTTACTGCATCACTTGTTTAGGCCCAGACCACGACGTGCCCTGTTGTCGCTTCTGTGCTTTGTTCAACGCCAGAGCTGTCCGTCGTTGGGCCCTAGCCAGATATTTTTGCTTACAGTCCTCAAATTCCGATATGGCTTCGGTAAGTCGTCCATGAGCAGATCTGAAAAAAACGTAGACAGAGACAGACCTCACAGGTCCAAACCTATCGATGACGCTTCCGTTAAGCTAGTCATCAGTTCTCCGGTCCTCAGTGAGGGGCTTTCTGCAGCCCCTGATGCCCGCTTCTGTGAATTCGCAGGCCGCTACTGAGACCCTTTCGGAGTCTGGTATGCCACAAACCTCTTCTTCGACTAAGGATTCTGCTGTCGTCTCTATCTTGGATGGGTCCGTAGCCATTGAGCAGGCACCAGCTTCTGAGGAAGTCCTTCTCACTACAGTCTCTCAACACAAACTGGTGTCTTCTTTCGCGACTACCTTTCTTTCAAAAACAACTCTGAGTTTCTAAGGCCCAGGGTACAAACCACACCCAAGAAACCAGCAATCCAATCTCTGGCACCTGCTTCCTTGCCTCAGTCTCAAATGCTTAAAATGGCAGAATACCTTATCATGCTGATCAGGGGAAGCCAAGCTTACCCCATCCAAAAAGAAAAGAGATCTGTCCCCTGTAGTTCTGTCTGAACAAGAGTCAGATGAATCTGATGCATCTGAATATGATGGCATGCAACCCCTCTCTACTTATGAGGATTGTGGTGCAGAGGATTCCATTCCTTCAGCCTCTCTACCAGAGGATTTTTCCTTTGGGGAAACCCTGCATACCTTAAGGGAGCATTTCCAATGGGAGAGTCAAGACTACCCTCACTCAAAAAAAAGAGACTCGGGGGAATTCCTAGATCTTCACAGCACAGACCCTTGGCCATCCCCCCCAGTCCTGGATGTTGTGGAGGATGTTTTGATGGAATCCAGCTTGACTCCTGATACCCTCCCTCCTGCACCCAGACAACCAGACAGGTACTGCAGAGTCCCTGACTCTCACAAATTTCTTTTTAAAAATCCTACTGCTGACCCTAAGGTAATTTCTCAAGGACCTAAAGGGATTAAAGCAACCTCAAATAGGGATTCCCGAGCACTAGACAGATGGGGTAAAAAAGTATACATCTCAGCTACTCTTGCTATTAGGGCACTAAATTGTCAGTTCCATATGCTGAAATTTCAGCAACATACCCTGAAACTCCTTAAACAAAAAATGTAATGTCTTCCTTTCAGAATCTAAAGAATTACAAGAGTTAATGCATTCTGCAAGTCAAGTAACTAAACACACCTTGTACTGTGGTTTTGATGGCCTAGAAGCTTCTTGCAGGACAGCAGTCACTGGATCTGTCATTAGAAGGCATGCATGGCTTAAGGAACAGCCCCTGCCAGACCATGTTAAATCAAAATTTCTGGATGCCCAATTGCACAAAGATAACTTATTTTGCACTAAGGCAGAAGTAGTCTTAAAAACGATGGGGAAAAAAAAGCAAAATCTATGCAAACAGTTAAGGAATTCTTGTAGGTACAGCCACCTAGGTTCAGCAGGCATTGTCCTACCAAACACTGGTCCTTTCCTGCTCCCAGTAAGCTTCTCCAGCCTAGGCCCAGGGGAACCAGACCCTCCAGACAGCAGCCACAGGAAATGCAGAGATCTAAGCAGTGGACTTACCTCCACTTCAAAACCAGGGAGTTCTAAGCCACCCCCTTATAGTAAGAACTGTCAGTGACTCACCTCCCCCACCCCCTCCCTCTGCCCACCTTCACTTACCCCTAGTAGGAAAACTGTCCTTTCACACAAACACCTGGGCCACCATTACCAACGACCACTGGGTTCTGAACATAGTGTCCCAGGGATACAAAGTTTCCTTCCACACCCTTCCAACCCCAAAAGGGTTCCCAGATCTACCACCAAACCATTGGGCAGAGGCTCAAAAGTAAATCCTTTCCCTGCTGTCTGTGAGGGCAGTGGAGTACATTCCTGCAGGACAGATAAGCCAAGGTTTCTACTAAAAAACTTTTTCTGGTACCCAGAAGAGAGGGCAACTGGCACCCCATCCTCGATATATCCATTCTAAACACTTTCCAGATGATCCCAAAATTCAAAATGCTCACTCTCCAGCATCTAATACCCATGCTGTCCAAGGACGCTTGGCTAGACACCCTAGATCTAAAAGAGGCCTACCTCCACTTTCCTATCAGGGAATCATGCAGGAAATCTCTGTTTCAGGGCAGGCTCTCTACACTTTCAGTTCTCTGCACTTCCATTTGGCTTATCTACTGCTCCCAGAGTTTTCACAAAATGTCTGGCTCCAGCCTTGCCTTTTGCAGACAAAGAAATATTCAGATTTACCCTTACTTAGACAATTGCCTTATTCAGGCAGACAGCCTGGAGAAGCTGTTCAAACTCCTGGCCTTTGTAAAGACCTTACTAACCTCCCTAGGGTACACAATCAATGAAAATAAATCCAAACACTTGCCAACCCAAAGGATTATCTTCCTGGGAGCAAGCCTGGACACAGCATCCCTGATGGCATACCTTACAACAGATTAACAAATTTTCCTGACAGCCTACTTCTCTCAACTGGTCACCAGACCCCAGCTATCTGCAAGGAAGATCCTGCAAGCTCTGGGGTTCATGGCATTTTGCATACTACTCATTCCATATGCCAGACTACATATGAGGAAACTTCAGTGGTATCTAAAAAGCCTTTGGTGTCAACACTCGGAAACTCTTCTACCTGTAATTCCTTGCCTCAGAAAAGATTTTTTTGTTGGGCAACAGCATGCTATCACAACAAGGGACTGCCTTTCTCAGCCCCCCTGCCACACAGACCCTCACCACAGATGCATCAGACTATGCTTGGAGTGCACACCTGGACGGCAGGTGCATACAGGGCCAGTGGAGCTCGCAGCAAATCCCTCTGTATGTCAGTCAAAAAGAGATGATGGCTGTGCATCATGTCTTGATAGCTTTCAAGCCCCTTCTCTTTCCAGGGCCTGTCCTGATCAAAACAGGCCACCACTGTGATGTGGTATATCAATAAGCAGGGAGGGACTTGCTTCCTACCCTCTATGCAGGTTGGCCATGACCCGTTGGTGCACAGCCTCTGCCATGCAACTACACCTGTTAGCGCAATTTCTACCAGGCTTTCTCAACTCTCTGGCAGATCAGTTAAGCAGAAATCTTTTGGACCCACACGAGTGGCAGCTCAACAAAAGAACCTTCACTCTAATAACTCAGAAATGGGGCACCCAAAGGTCGACGACTTTGCCTCCCACACCAACCATCAGCTCAGCAAATTCTGCACCAGGGAGCATCACTGCATGGCTTGGAAAGTGAATGGCCCTGTCCTTCTCCTGGGTCAGTCTAGTGGTGTATGCATTTCCTCCACTTCCTCTCATCCCCAGGGTACTGCTCAAAATAAAGGAGGAAAAACCAAGGACCATTATAGCTTCAGACTTGCCCCACCAGCACTGGTACCCCTTGCTGCACAGCCTGTCCCCACTGCCCCCATGGCATCTTCCTCAGGTTCCAAACCTCCTGAACCAGATGGAAGGGGAATTCATGCATCCCCAATTGCAGACAGTTTGGCAGCTTGGCTTATTCCCTAACCCCGAACCAATCTGCCAACCTCAGTAAGCAGGTTCTAGATGTTCTCCGTGAGGCCAGCCGCCCTAGCAGCAGAAGGTCTTATGCTGACAAATGGAAAAGGCTCTACACCTGGATCCAGGGTAAGGGAGCCAATACAGCACAGCCATCCGTCCCCCTCATCTTGTATTACTTAGCTGACCTGCTGCACAGTGGTCTGTCTTTCTCCTCTATAAAAATTCATGCCTCTGCTATTTCTGCTCATTTTCCCACTGAGCAGCCCCTTTTCTCACACCCTTTGATCAAACAGTTCCTAAGAGGGGCTAGCAACTGGAGGCCACCCAGAAGGGCACCAACACCAGCTTGGGTTGGGACCTTAACTTTGTATTGGAAAAGCTCACCCTTCTCCCTTTTGGACCAGCTTCTTCTGCAGAGCTAAAATTTCTCTCCTGGAAGACAGCATTCCTTCTGGCCATCACTTCAGCCAGAAGTCTCTGAGCTGCAAGCACTCATGGCTGTGGAACCTTTCATCATCTTCCATGCTGACAGGGTATCCCTCAGAACTAACCCATCCTTCTTGCCCAAGGTGGTGTCCAGTGTGGCTCTCAACAAATCCATTCATTTGCAGTCCTATTTTCCTAATCCCCAGAACAAGGGAGAAAGGATTCTGCAATCTCTAGATGTGCACAGGCAGCTCAGATTCTATCTAGACAGGACTAAATCCTTCAGAAAGTCTGATCAATTGTTTGTTAGCTTTGCTACAGGGGCAGAAAGCAAAGCCATCTCCAAACAAACCATCTCCAAATGGATAGCACACTGCATCCATTTCTGCTATAAACAACATGGAAAGCCTCCCACCAAGGGGGTCAGCACACACACTACCAGAGCAGCCTCCACCTTTGCAGCTTTCCTCAGAGGAGTCCCCACCAGGGGCATCCTGGCGGCTGCCACCTGGACATATGTTCACACTTTTACCAAGCATTACCACTTGCCTCTCTTCTCCAAATCCAGGGCAGGGTTTGCCTCTGCAGTTTTTCAGGGCATCCTAGCCACCCCCTAGTTTCCTTGACTGCCCTCCACACTTTTCCTCAGCTTTGGGAATCGACCCAAACGTGATGACTGCAACAGTGAAACATGAAGAACATAGTACAGTTGTGTACACTTACCATAAATGTAGATGATCGAGTGTATTCAGTGTTGCAGTCATTGTTTCCCTCCCTCCAGCCCCCATTCTTCTTTTTCCTTACAAGGGACACTTTGGTATTTATTTCCCACTCGTGGGGCTCTTCCACCAGAACCTGGCTCCTACTTGGGAGCTTCTGATAGGTTAGGGCAAGAAAAACTGACGTAATGGCATCGGCTGTCTTTATACTACTGACTACCTGACATCAGTCCTGAAGCTACAGCAACTGACGCAGAAATACTAAGTCTCTGGTATTCGGGCCGGCCGAGGGCTACCCTGCAAGGATAACCAAATGTGATGACTGCAACAGTGAATACACTCAAACATCTACATTTATGGTAAGTGTACACAACTGTATTTTTTAAGTATTAATCCTAGGCTACATACATAGTTGCAACAAGATACGAAAGGAAGGATGGAGGTATATTAGTGTTAAATTTATCACTCTGTAGTAACATAGAGCTAGCAGATAAAATCATGAGATGCAATTTCCTGGGGGGGGGGGGGTTGTAAGTTACTTTTTGCATATGGGAGACCTAAAATGAACATCTTATAACATCAGTCTTTTTTGTATTCATTAGAATTAAGATTTTAGCTACCCAGCACTGTTTTACATATGGAGTCTTATTTTCTGGTCAAGTTTACTTTTACACAAAAAGTGAATTTACCAACAAGGGGGATCAAACATTTTGATTTAATATTAGGAAGAGAGAGATTACTAAAAAAATTGCCTCATTCCGTACAATTATCTGATCATGAGTGTCTTGAAGTATGTTTTAAAATTACTTAATGTAGAGAAACATGTTCCTGTAAGATATTAATAGCATTGACTGGAGTAGTACGTGCTTCAAAAAAACATGAATGTGGCTGGGTAAGGTTTACAAATGTTTGCAACAGATCTTTACCAACACAAGAATTAGACTAAAAAAGGAAACTTAGTGGAATAATCAGCTTCAAACATTAAGAAAGAAAAGGCAAAAAACAAATGTAAGAAAAGGTGTTTAAATGGGATCATTACAAATATAAAATTGTTCCTGGCGTACAGGAAAAGAATAATGAAAATGTACAATCAAACCTTCTGGTAACATACACGTATGTAAAGCATAGCTCTCAATCAACCTGCGACACATGTCAACAGAATCAGGGACAAATCCAGAAAAAGCCAGGAACATTTTAAAATACTACTATAACTGGTAGGACAAAATAATGGCAATTAATATACATTTTGTGAAGTAAAGGAAATCAATAGCTCGTAATTATTGCCATTATTTATGGAGAATAATTCACCACCTTGCCTCCGAAAGTCAGCAATTTTAGGAGGGATTAAGAGGGACAGAGCTGAAATTTGAGTCAAAATCAGAGATATCCCCGGAAATGGGGACAGTTGAGAGGTATGAATTGTAAAGACAAAGAAAAACATAATAGACATGGGCCCTCTAAATCAAGATAAATCATGAACGGATAAATGTGAAATGGGGAAAATATTTAAAGATTAAATTGCAAAAATTGAGCACTGGTAATTTGTTGTTGTTTGTCTTTTCGGATTTTCCCAGTTAGGGGTCACCACAGTGGAACTCCGGTGCGCTAATGATTGGCAGTCGATTTTTATGTTGCAGAGTTGCCAGCCCGACGCCCAACCTTCAGAGAAGGCACGCCCATTCACACTTGTATTTCGGAGACCACTCAACCGCGGGGAGGACATGCAGACTCCACACAGAAGGCACTCCAGCCGAGAATCGAGCAGGAGAACCTCTTGCTATGAGGCAACAACGCTACTGCTGTACCACCGTGGCTTGAGCACTGGTAATTAGTACAGTATAAAAAAAAATGTATTCGGGATAATTACAACTGTTCAATAATAATGAACTGGCTTTTTCACTGAAAGTTAAACAGTTCACTGAGGCCTGCTGTTGTGTTAGGACGATTTATTTGGAAACTTCTGATGTAGCAGTGACACCATTAATGGGAATATTCGGTATTTGTCTGAACTCTGCTGAATTCTTAACCAAGTACTTTCTTTAGTTTTTGGCTATTTATGTATTTTTTCTCTCATCTCATTAATCTATCCAGTGATGTTTGTAGCTGGTAATGTTTTATTGAACAGTCCTGTATGAAAGAAGAATTTCCTGCTAAACTGCTGTTTCTATCAACAATATCTGCAGCTGAATGTGTATGATCTTTGTGAGCATCATTGCTGTCAACTTCTAATGCAATTCCAAATGATTTTCTAATTATTAAACTATCTTTTGTAACATCCTGTCCTCTAATGTCCTGTAATGTGTCTGAAGGGGTTTCTGTTGGTCTTGGTACCTGTTTGAAGTACCTCTGATACCCCTGTATTCCGTGAATCGAAAGGATGATGCCCTAGTTTTTGTAACCAGTCATTTTCTTATTCGGTTGCTTATTTCAAAGCCATACTGGTCAAACAAGGGCAGAGTATGATAGCAGCAGTTGCCTTACCTTGAAGAACACAATTTAATACAGTATTACAGGTTGCACATGCATCCATATTTTTTGTGATGCATGGCAGCATTTGGAACAGTAGTTAAGAATCTGTTCTTTTTAATTTCCTTCTGGAGGATTTATTAAACTTCCATTTTATAATGTATATTGTGTGGGTATATAAATTCATGATAAATGTGTTGATTTGGGTATATCACATTCACTAGCATTTCAGAGTAATTGTGAATTAAAAAATAATTTACAGATGTATTTGAGTTTTATTTAATATTTATTTGCACAGTTATTTGTGCAAATTTAAGTGATTACTGTGACCAGCATAGGATGTGGAACATAGACCATAGTAATGTGTGACAGTCAAAATGTGGAAAACCCTGTTTTCACACTGTGCGAAAAGCGTACCTTGACCATGGCCGTGGTCTTTCCATAAAAATGTACGTGCACACATGCACAGCCGTAATTTCACTGTTGGTATAATTTATGTATTTCTTCATTCATTCAGAATAAAACATCCAAGGATATTCTGTTAATCAAGTGGCAATAACTGCTGCGTACAGATAGTCGCACACAAAGATGCACAGGTGACCCACCACATACCCAATGACAGAAATCTATCCAACAGTTAGTGCCACTTTACTGACCCAGTACTTCTCAGATATTTCATTCTGATTCACTGAAGGAAGAAGTACCTACATTGTACCAACAGTGAAGTCACTGCTGTCAGACGCACACAGTCCAAAGCATTATGTCTCAATCGCCCCACTCACACAGACATAAGATGTTCTCAGCTGTCCTTCACATTGCTAAATGTCCCTGATTTTTTTTTTTCTCATATTGCTGTCTGATGTTCATTGTTACCCTGCTGCAGTCATCACACTTGGGTTATCCTGTCATCAGGCGGTCCCGCAGTCAGCCGGATTTACAAAGTCTTGGTCAGACGTCAGTTGCTGTCGCCTCCTCCCTGACGTCAGAGCGCCAGGGGTACATTTACTGCAACCGACGCCATTTTCTTCAGTCTTTCTTGCCACGCGGTGCCCGAAGCAGAAGCAGTTCAAAAGTGCCGGTTGGCCGACTACTGAGATTGTCAAATTCGAATTTCAGACCGAAGTCTTCTATAAAGCAAAGTACCCTGTTGGGGAAACTTTTCTTGCCTCAGACCGATGTCAGAAAAAGTTAACAATTGTATTCCTTGTGGGAACAAATACCTCATAAGGATTTTCATTCTTATTGCATACCTTGCCTAGGCCCTGATCACGACGTCACTTGTCGTTTTTGTGCTAGGTTTAATAAGCGTACTATTAAAAGACTATTTGATTTTGCACGACACTATTTTGGTATAAAATTTAACTATAACATGCCGTCGGAGCTACCGACTACCGGCGTGCACAAAAAGCGCAGGGACAAGGACCGACAGCCAAGGCCTACACCCGATTCCGAGGCCTCGGTTGATCCGGTCTACGGTTCTCTGGTTATCAGTGAGGCTCCAACTCAGCCCCTGACTACCGCAGTACTGGTACCCGAGACCGCTACGGATATTTTGACGGAATGCACTAGGCCGACGCAGCCTTTTACTTCAGGCCCTTCTGACGATTTACCTTCTAAGGACGTCGGTGCTTCTGAAACGCCATCGGTTTCTGAGGGCGTTTTCAGACCGACTTTCACAGTCAAAACATTTTCTAAGTCTAAGACTCCTTGTAAAGCTAAAAAGACTACACTTCAGTCTCCTGTTCAAGGCCCTATGCCTAAGAAACAGATGCTCAAAATGGCTGAAGATTTGATTTCTCTTATCAGGGGTTCACAGCCTCCTCCTGACAAAAGGCCTAGACAAGAGGAAGATTCTGCTTCTTCTGAACAACTTTCTATTTCTTCGGATTCCTCTGAAGACCAAGACTATTCCTACTCTCCTTATGAAGATTCTGATGCTGAGGACTCTATTCCCTCAGCTTCCCTTCCTGAAGACTACTCTTTTGGGGAAACTTTACACACTATGAGGGAACATTTTCACTGGGAAGGTCAGGATTACTCTGATTCCAAGAAAAGACTCAGAGAGTTTCTTTTGCTCCCCCAACACAGACCTCTAGCCATCCCACCTGTTTTGGACATTGTGAATGATGTCTATTTAGAATCCAGTTTCAACCCAGACTCTCTCCCTCCTTCTCCGGCTAAGCCTGACAGATACTACAGAGTACCTGATTCCCACAAATTTCTTTACAAAAGCCCAGTAGCTGACCCAGAGACTCTCCCAGGGTCCCAAGGGGGCTAAGGCTTCCATGGCTAAAAACCCAGTACCTTCTGAGAGGGACTCAAGAGCACTAGACAGGTGGGGAGAAAAGGTTTACACCTCAGCCACATTAGCTATGAGAGCACTAAATTGTCAATTTCATATGCTCAAGTATCAGCAGTTTCTAATCTCTCAGTTAAAGCAAAAGATAACCTCTCTCCCTCAACAATCTGATTTGAAAGAAGTACAGGATTTGTTGCACGCCACCGAGCAGGTGGGCAAACATACCTTACAATGTGGGTTTGATTCTTTGGAGGCCTCCTGCAGAGCAGCTGTCACTGGATCAGTTATACGTAGGCATGCCTGGTTAAAGGAACAAAGTCTACCTGATCATGTTAAAGCAAAACTACTGGATGCACCCTTACAGCAGGATGTTCTTTTTGGAGTTAAAGCAGAAGAAGTTTTAAAGAAAATGGAAGATAAGGCGAAATCAATGCAGACATTCAAAGATTTCCTACAAGTACAACCCCCTCGCTTCAGCAGAAACTGGCCAACAAAAAATTGGTCCTTTCCAGCCACTGACAGACCTCAGAGGGGTAAATACAGGCGCCCAAGGGGCAGAGGACAACCACAAGCCCAGTATAAACCTCGCCAATGGGGCACTCCAACCCAGAAAGGAGGAGAAGACAGGTCTCAACCCACCAGAAGGCAAACCCAATGACTTGCACCTCATCTGGCCAAACAAAGCTCTTTTGTCAGCCCCCTTGGTGGGAAAACTGACACTTTTTGCAGACAACTGGCACATGGTCACAAAGGACAAATGGGTTCTAGACATAATTTTACGAGGATACAGATTCCACTTTCACACCTTGCCAATGAAAAGAGGAATGCCAAACCTGCCACAAAATCAATGGGCAGAGGCACAAAAACAAATTACAACTCTCATGGCCATGAGAGCCATTCAACGGGTACCGACTCAAGGGCAAGGCCAAGGATTTTACTCGAGGCTCTTTCTAGTACCCAGAAAGGACAATGCTTGGAGACCAATTCTGGACCTTTCAATTCTAAACAATTACAAGTCCCAAAATTCAAGATGCTAACTCTACAGCAGCTACTTCCCATGTTGGGCAAGGAAGCATGGTTGGTAACGTTGGACCTCAAGGAGGCATACCTGCATGTCCCTATCAGACAAAGTTGCAGAAGATACCTCCGTTTCATTGCAGGTTCAACCCACTACCAATTCTCTGCACTGCCCTTTGGCTTATCTACTGCGCCCAGAATATTCACAAAATGCCTGGCACCAGTAATTGCATACTGCAGACAAAGAGGAATTCAAATATATCCATACCTGGACGACTGCCTCATCCAAGCAGAAAGAAAAGACATTCTCTTACATCATCTGGCTTTTGTGAAGCATCTGCTAAATTGTTTGGGGTACACAGTAAACGAAAAGAAGTCAAAACTAGTACCCTCACAAAAAATGACATTCCTGGGTGCCAGCTTGGACACAATGGCCCAGAAGGCTTATCTTACACCAGACAAGCAACTACAACTGACTCAATATTTCAAAACAACGGCAACAAAGACCCAATTAACTGCAAGAAAAATTCTGTAGGCTTTGGGCTTCATGGCATCTTGCATTCTGATAATACCATTTGCAAAACTGCATATGAGGAAATTACAGTGGTACCTAAAAACTGTATGGTCTCAACACAACCACAGCTTGGACACAGTGATATCTCTCATTCCCTGCCTTCAACAGGAATTTCTGTGGTGGGCACAGGCATGTCACCTCAACAAGGATCAGCCTTTCACCTTGCCCCCAACCAGGCAAACGATCACAACAGATGCTTCAGACTATGCCTGGGGGGCACACATGGCAGGGCAATGCATTCAAGGCCTATGGACTGCAGAACAAAGAAAGCTGCACATAAATCAAAAAGAGATGCTAGCTGTACAGAAAGCTCTGACAGCCTTCAAGGATCTACTACATCCAGGACAACTGGCAATAAAGACGGACAACACCACAGTAATGTGGTACATAAACAAACAAGGGGGCACACATTCCTACCCTCTTTGCAGGCAAGCAATGATCTTATGGAACACAGCTCTGGCCTACCAAGTCTAGTTACAAGCTCAATTCCTGCCAGGACAGAAAAACACATTGGCAGACGACCTAAGCAGAAACATCAAGGATCCCCACGAGTGGAGGCTAGACCCACAAATATTTACAATGATAACTCAAAAATGGGGCCTACCAAATATAGACCTGTTTGCCAGTCCTCAAAACTGCCAACTGACAAAATTTTGTACAAGGACATTCCATATAGACCTGTTTGCCAGTCCTCAAAACTACCAACTGACAAAATTTTGTACAAGGACATTCCACCATCAAGCATGGAAAGTGGACGCTCTCTCCTTCAGTTGGAAAAACCTGACAGCATATGCCTTTCCTCCTTTACCTCTTCTCACAAAGGTTCTTTTGAAGGTCAAAAAGGAGAAACCTTGACTGATTCTCATAGCCCCAGACTGGCCACGCCAGCACTGGTACCCGCTATTGAAGAATATGGCTCACAGCCCACCATGGATATTGCCTCAAATACCCCATCTGCTCACGCAGCAAAACAAACAGATTCTACACAGCCAGCTAAAAACCTTAAACCTGGCTGCATGGCAAATCATCTAAACATCCAACCATCCCCTCTATCACAAGCAGTTCTGGATGTTATTCTGGAAGCCAGGAGGCCAAGACCAGGAAGGCTTACTCGGACAAATGGAAAAGGTTTTCTGCCTGGAACCAAGCTAAAGGACAAGACACAACTCAGCCTCATATGCCTCACATTCTGCAGTACTTGGCAGAGATGTTGCACAAAGGACTTTCCTTCTCCTCAATTAAAATCCATGCTTCAGCTATTTCAGCTCACTACGACACAAATCCACCTTTATTTTCACATCCTCTTCTAAAGCAGTTCCTCAGAGGGGCAAAAAACATTAGACCACCTAGAAGAGCTCCTACACCAACATGGGACCTCAACTTTGTTCTGGAGAAACTAACATTACCTCCCTTTGAACCAGCTTTCTCTGCAGACCTTCAGTTCCTATCTTGGAAGACTGCCCTGCTCCTGGCAATAACTTCTGCTAGGAGAGTCTCAGAATTACAGGCACTAATGGCAGTGGAACCTTTCCTCATTTTCCATCAAGACAGAGTTTCTCTACGAACTAATCCTTCCGTCATGCCTAAGGTGGTTTCCAGTGTAGCTTTGAATCAAACCATCCATCTACCCACTTTCTTTCCCAATCCACAGAACAAAGGTGAGAGACTCTTGCATTCCTTGGACATTCACAGGCAGCTACTTGGACAAAACTAAGGCTTTCAGAAAAACTGACCAGCTCTTTGTATCCTATGCTACAGCTTCTCAAGGGAGGGCTATATCCAAACAAACCATTTCTAAATGGATAGGCCATTGCATACGGTTCTGTTATACCCATCATGGGAAACCAGTTCCTCCTACCATTAGATCCCACTCTACCAGGGCAACAGCTACCTCTACAGCCTTTCTCAGAGGGGTTCCTACCAAGGAAATTTTAGAAGCTGCAACTTGGAGTTCAGTACACACCTTCACCAAACACTATCACTTACCTCTTTATTCTAAGTCCAGGGCGGGCTTCGCCACTGCAGTTCTGCAGGGCCTCATTGCCTCCACTAACCCTCTATGATTCCTCCACCCTACCTTAGCTTTGGGACTCAACCCAAGTGTGATGACTGCAGCAGAGTAACACGGTGAACATAGTACAGTTTTGTACCTAACATAAATGTAGATGTTCGAGTGTTCACCCTGCTGCAGTCCAGGTTACCCTCCCTCCAACCCCTCTGAACTTCTGGCTAAATCTCTGCTATGCCTTACTGATGTATTTGCTTATAGCTGAAGGGATTTTGTGTTTGTACAGTGTTCACACCATTTGGTACTAATTTTGAGCTCCTTTTTGGGGGCACCTGACATCTGGGGCAAGAAAACCCGAAGAAAATGGCGTCTGATGCATATTATATACCCCTGGCGCACTGACGTCAGGGAAGAAGCGACAGCAACTGACGCCGGACCAAGACTTTGGAACTCTGGCCGACTGCAGGACCGCCTGACGGCAGGATAACCCAAGTGTGATGACTGCAGCAGTGTGAACACTCGAACATCTACATTTATGGTAGGTACAAAACTGTACTTTCTTTAGACATGTTTCACATAGCAAGAACTGAAGTCCCTGAGTAATCATTAACAGTTTGAGTTTTAGACTTCATAAATTGCATGCTAAGGCAAAATGTTATTTTATCAAATTCCAAAATATTTAAAATCTGTCTGATTTGGAGACTTTTGTCTCCATTTTTTTTCATCCCTGATTCTTGAGCCACAACATTAGCAGATGCTGATGTATACACCATACCTCTCAAGTGTCAAGATTTATGCCTCATTTTTCGTCTTTTCTTCATAAACCTATGTTTTCTGCCAAACTACTGAAGGGTACGGCTCTAAATAATTTGATACATTTCAGTTTCAGACATTATATCCTTCAGAAAATGCACACTAACACGAATCTTGTTATTCTAGCAACATTCCAAGTAGTTTATAAGAGCAATGTTTAAAGTTGGTTTCTTTTTTGGGGACTTTGCCCCTCTCCCCATTTCTTATGCTAAGAGGTTGAAAGCTGACACACGCACACACTTATTATATACCTCTCAGCTGCTCAGAATTTTGCAGAATGCCCAAATTTTTGCCTCATATTTTTGGTCTATTCCTCATAAAATATGTAGATGTTCTTCGTGTTGCACTGTTAGTCATCACACTTGGGTTATCCTGCCAGGAGTAGCCCTCAGTCGGCCCGAATACTAGAGGCTTAGTATTTCTGCATTGGTTGCTGTCGCTCCAGGACTGACGTCAGGTTGTCAGTGGTATAAAATCAGGCAGCCGATGCCATTACGTCAGTCTTTCTTGCCAAGGAGCCTGAAGCAGAAGCAGTTCACACAAGTGCCGGTAGGCTGCTACCTGAGTTTTCGTTTCCGAGTTGAAGTTGAAGTCTTCTAAAGCTAAGAACCCTGTTGGGGATGATTTTTTCTCGCTCTAACCGATGTCAGAAAAAGTTAACAATTGTCTCACCTGTGGAAAGCAAATACCACACCGAGACTTCCATTCTTACTCAGTCACCCGTTTTAGGCCCAGACCACGACATCCCTCATTGTTGCTTTTGTTCAAAGCCAGAACTATACATCGTTGGGCCATTATTGTAGCTAGATATTTTCGCGCTCAGCTCTAATTCAGATATGGCTTTGGTAAGCCATCTGACGACCAATCTTCCGAAAAAACGTAAGGATAAAGACAGAGACCGCACGGGTCCAAAACCGTCATTGACGCTTCCGTTAAGCTAGTCATCAGTTCTCCAGTCCTCAGTTCGCAGCCCCTGATGCCTGCTTCTGTGGATTCACAGGCCACTACCGAGACCCTTTCGGAGTCCGGTATGCCGCGAGACTCTTCTTCGACTAAGGATCCTGCGGCTGTCTCTACCTTTGATGGGTCCGGAGCCGCTGAGCAGACACTGGCTTCCAAGGAAGTACTTCGCACTACTGATACTCAACACAAACAGATGACTTCTTTTGCGTCTTCAGTTCTTTCTAAAACATCCGAGTTTCTAAGGCCCAGGGTACAAACTACTCCCAAAAAAATGACGACCCAAGCTCAGGCACCTGCTTCCTTGCCTCAATCTCAAATGCTTAAAATGGCGGAAGACCTTATTATGCTTTTTAGGGGAAGCCAGGCTACCCCTTCCAAAAGAATTGTCCCCAGTACTTTTATCTGAACAGGAGTCCGATGACTCTGATGCCTCTGAATCTGAAGACATGCAACCCCTCTGTGCTTATGAGGATTCTGATGCAGAGGAATCAATTCCTTCTGCCTCTCCACCAGAAGATTTTTCATTTGGTGATACTTTAAGGGAGCATTTCCAATGGGAATGTCAGAACTATCCGTAGTCAAGCAAGAGACTCTGGGAATTCTTCAATTTACCACAGCACAGACCCTTGACCATTCTTCCTGCCCTGGGTGGTGTTGATGATGTTTTTATGGAATCCAGTTTGACTCCTGACACACTTCCTCCTGATCCCAGGAAACCTGACGGGTACTACAGAGTCCCTGACTCTCAAATTCCTTTTCAAAAATCCTACTGCTGACCCAGATGTCATCTCTCAAAGACCTAAAGGAATTAAAGCAACCTCAGCTAAGAATCCCATCCCTCAGACAGGGATTCCCGAGCTTTAGACAGATGGGGTAAAAAAGTGTACACTTCTGCTACTCTTGCTATTAGAGCACTAAACTGTCAGTTCCACATGCTGAAATATTAGCAGCATACCATGGAACTCCTCAAACAAAAAAAAAATCTTACTTTCCTGCTTGTGCAGAAACTAAAGAATTACAAGAGCTTATGCATTCTGCAAGCCAAGTTATTAAGCACACCTTGCAATGTGGCTTTGATACCCTAGAAGCATCTTTGCAGGTCAGCAGTCACTGGTTCTGTCCTTAGAAGGCATGCTTGGCTTAAGGAACAGACCTTGCCAGACCATGTCAAATCAAAATTATTGGATGCACCATTGAACAAACACAATTTGTTTGGCACCAAGGCAAAAGAGGTCTTAAAAAAGGCAGAATAAAAAGCTAAGTCTATGCAGACAGACATTTTACAGGTCCAGTCTCTGAGGTTCAGTAGGCATTGCCCCTCCAAGCACTGGTCCTTTCCGGCCCCCTCCAGGCTAGCTCAGCCCAGACCCAGGGGAAGCAGAACCCCCCCCAGTCAGCAGCCCCAGGGAATGCAGAGATCTAAGCAATGGAGTTCCTCCTTTTCAAAAACAAGGAGTGCTAAGCCACCCCCTTATGGTAAGAACTCGCAATGACTTTACACCTCCACCCCTTACCTCTGCCCCACCTGCTTGTGCCCCTAGGAGGAAAATGCTCCTTCCGTGCAAACAACTGGGCTTCTATCAACGACCAATGGGTCTTCAACATAGTGTCTCAGGGATACAAGTTTTATTTCCACACTCTGCCAACCCCAAGAGGGTTCCCAGATCTTCCTCCAAACCAGTGGGCAGAGGCCAAAAAGCAAATCCTTTCCATGCTCTCCATGAGGGCAATGCAACATATTCCTGCAGACCAGATAGGCCAAGGTTTTCATTCCAGACTCTTCCTGGTACTCAGAAAAGAGGGCACCTGGTGCCCAATCCTTGACCTATCCATTCTAAACACTTTTCTGGTAATACCAAAATTCAAAATGCACACCCTCCAGCAGCTTCTTCCTATGCTTTCCAAGGATGCTTGGTTAGCCACCCTAGACCTAAAAGAGGCCTACCTACACATCCCAATCAGGGAATCTTGCAGGAAATATCTACATTTCAGAGCAGGATCTATGCACTTTCATTTCTCTGTGCTTCCCTTTGGCTTATCCACTGCTCCCAGAGTTTTCACAAAATGCTCGTCTCCTGCCATTGCCTTTTGCAGACAAAGAAATATTCATATTTACCCCTACTTGGACGATTGACTGATTCAGGCACACAGGAAAAACTCTTACAACACTTGACCTTTGTAAAGAACCTACTGACCTCCCTGGGGTACACTATCAATGAAAAGAAATCAAAACTAATACCCACACAAAAAATTGTATTCCTGGGAGCAAGTCTGGACACACAATCTCAGGTGGCATTCCTTACTCCAGAAAAACGAGCCTTCCTGACAGGCTACTTCTCTCAACTAGCCTCCAAAACCTAGTTATCCACCAGGAAAATCCTGCAAGCTCTAGGGTTCATGGCCTCCTGCATTCTACTCATTCCATATGCCAGACTGCATATGAGGAAACTACAATGGTACCTAAAAAGCCTTTGGTGTCAACACTCTCAAGACCTGGAAACTATCATACCTATGATAACTTGTCTAAGGAAAGATTTTCTTTGGTGGGCAGCAGCATTCAACCACAACAGGGGTTTCCCTTCTCACAACCCCACGCCGCCCAGACCCCTCAACACAGATGCATCAGACTATGCCTGGGGTGCACACTTGGATGGCAGGTGCATTCAGGGCCATTGGAGCCCAAATCAAATACATCTGCACATCAATCAAAAAGAGATCTAGCTGTTCAGCATGCCCTGACAGCTTTTAGACCCCTACTCTCCCCAGAGCTGCTTCTGATCAAAACAGACAACACTACGGTGATGTGATATATCAACAAGCAGGGAGGAACTCACTCTTATCCTCTCTGCAGGCTCAACATGACCCTTTGGCACAAGGCCTCAGCCATGCAACTACACCTACTAGCGCAATTCCTGCCAGGCACCCTAAACTCTCTGGCAGACAACTTAAGCAGAAACCTGCTAGATCCACACAAGTGTCAGCTAGACCACAGAACCTTCACCCTTGTAACCCAGAAATGGGGCACCCCGAAGTTGGATCTCTTTGCCTCCCACTCCAATCAGCTCAGCAAGTTCTGCACCAGGGAACCTCAAAGCAAGACCTGGAAAGTGGGCGCTCTATCCTTCCAGGGGGTAAACCTCTCGGTCTATGAATCCCCCCCCCCAACCACTCATTTCAAGGGTTTTGCTCAAAATAAGGGAGGAAAAAACGAGGACAATCTTGATTGCTCCAAACTGGCCATGCCAGCATTGGTACCCACTGCTGCACAGCCTATCACCCCTGCCACCATAGCACCTACCTCAAATCCCAACACGCCTTACCCAGAAGAATGGAGAATTCATGCATTCCCCAATTGCAGACCCTCAACCTGGCAGCCAGGCTTATTCCCTGACCTTTCCTCAAACTGCCAGCCTAAACAAACAAGTACTAGATGTGATACATGAGGCCAGACTCCCCAGCACTAAAAGATTCTCTGCTGATACGTGGAAAAGGTTTTGCACCTGGATCCAGGCTAAGGGAGCCGAAACAGCACAGCTCTCCCTACCTCTCATCCTGGATTACCTAGCAGACCTACTACACACAAGGGTCTATCCTTCTCCTCTATTGAAATTCATGCCTCTGCTATCTCTGCTCATTTCAGCACAGAGCCACCTCTCTTCTCACACCTTCTCATCAAACAGTTCTAAGGGGAGCTAACAATTTAAGGCCACCCAGAAGAGCTCCTTCCCCAGCTTTGGACCTTAACTTTGTGTTGGAAAAGCTCACCCTACCCCTCTTTGAACCTGCAGCTTCAGCAGAGTTAAAATTCCTCTTGGAAAACAGCCTTGCTTCTGGCCATCAGTTCAGCTAGAAGAGTTTCAGAGATACAAGCACTCATGGCTATGGAGCCCTTCAGCATTTTCCATGCTGACAGGGTCTCCCTCAGGACTAACCCCTCCTCCATGCCTGAAGTGGTGTCTAGTGTGGCTCTCAACCAATCTATTCACTTGCCCACCTTTTTCCCTAACCCAAAAAACAAGGGGAAATGATTCTGCACTCTCTAGATGTGCAAAGACAGCTCAGATTCTATCAGGATAGGACTAAATCCTTTAGAAAAACTGACCAATTGCTAGTCAGCTTCGCAGCAGGGGCAGAGGGCAAGGCCGTATCCAAACAATCTCCAAATGGATAACACACTGCATCCATTTCTGCTACAAACAGCATGGGAAACTGCCCCCAAAGGGGGTCAGGGCACCTTCCACCAGGGCAACCTCCACCTCTGCAGCTTTTCTCAGAGGCGTCCCCACCACGGACATCCTGGAGGCTGCAACTTGGACTTCTGTTCATACTTTCACCAAGCATTACCACCTGCCTATCTTCTCCAAATCCAGGGCAGGCTGTGCCGCTGCAGTCTTGCAGGGCATCTTAGACAGCCCCCAGTCTTCTTGACTGCCTCCACCCTTTTCTTCGGCTTTGGGAATCAACCCAAGTGTGATGACTGCAACAGTGAAACACAAAGAACATAGTACAGTTGTGTACACTTACCATAAATGTAGATGTTCGAGTGTATTCACTGTTGCAGTCCTGGTTTCCCACCCTCCATCCCCCTTGTCTCTCTTTCTCTTCCTCTCTCCTTACAGGGAATTTTTGGTATTTACTTTCTACTGGTGGTGGTCTTCCACATTAACCTAGCTCCCTATTTGGGGGCTCCTGACAGTTTGGGCAAGAGAAACTGATGTAATGGCGTCGGCTGCCTGTTTTTATACCACTGATGACCTGACGTCAGTCCTGGAGCAACAGCAACCAACACAGAAATACTAAGCCTCTGGTATTCGGGCCGACTGAGGGCTACCCCTGGCAGGATAACCCAAGTGTGATGACTGCAACAGTGAATACACTCGAACATGTACATTTTCGAACATTACATTTAGTTTGCCAGGGTTGCAACTAATTCTCATAGTGGAGGGGGAGTGTCTGTGGAAAAGTTAGTATTTGCCTCCTCTACCTCTGTTTGTGCTGATGTACCAGCTTCATCATTACAGTTTGTTGGGGCCGTGGCTAATTCCCAAAATGGAGGGGGAGTGGCCGTTGAGAAATTAGCACCTGGCTCTTCTGCTTCTGTTTGTGGGGGAGTGACACTTTTCTGTGCTGCTTTGGCTACTAATATGCCTGCAGCTGAGACTAGTGAATCTAATCGACAGAGCCAGACATAAAGAATATTTTTTTGCGCCAACTACTTTGGCTAATCCTGATTCTTTTCCCGGGCTTCCATTGACATTCAAATGTATAGACACTTCCAGGAGAGGACAGTCACGCAGTCGAGGAAGAAAGAGAAAAAACATGTCGCCGGATCAACGCAGGACGTTTTATGCTGGCTGTACTTCTGGTGTTTAGTCGATTTTGTTCTGATGTAGACGCTGTTCATACTTCTATATAGGGAAGACTGAACATCCTTTTAAAGAGCGTATAAGACTGAACATCCTTTTAAAGAGCGTATAATTGAGCATTTGGGTTATATATGTAGGCATGACCCCACTAGTGCCTTGTATATGCACATTTGTGATGATCCTGGGCATACTTTCACTTCTTTGGTTTTGCAATTCTTAGGTTTTGATAGGCGGGGTGGAGATACGAGGAATAAATTAGAATTGGCAGAGTTCAAATGGATTATTAGGCTCACTGCACACAGAGCACCATGGCTGAATGGATGTGTACCTTTAAAGTCTGTTTTAAAGGCATGCCCTCAGAAGCACTAATTATGTTTTCTAATTGCTTTTTTAATTGATTCTGCTATTTAAATGTGTGCTGTTTGGTTTTTATTTTATTGGTCTGATGAAGTGCAGTGTATCTGCATGAAAGTGCTTACCACTTGTGTTTTAATAAATTTGTCTTTTAGCCATGTTTGACTGCCTTGTTCTTTTTTACTTATTCTAGCAACTTTCTAAATTTATAAGAGCAATATCTTAAAATTGTCCCTATTTTTGTGACTTTATCACCACGTTGTTTGGCTATTGGCTTTGTCCATATTTCTTACTCTAGGAGGTTGAGAGGTATGTGTTTAAAGAGAGGGGAAATAAAATGAAACAGAAGCAAAACAGTAGCAAAGTAAATTACTACAATACCAGCAGTTAAAATGATTCCCTTTAACTGCTGCTGGTATTGCAGTTATTTACTTTGGAACTGTTTTGCTTTTTTTTTTCTCCCTCTCTTTAAACGCACTTTTCCACAACCATTCCTGGTACACGAAGGGTCACATATTTGGGAGCTCTCATTGGCTTCTTTCCCCAGGAACAGTTACTTGATTGGTTTGCATACTGCAATGGCGATTGGCTGTAATGGCAGAATACAAGCCAGTCAAAAACTGTGTAGCTCAGCCAATGCTTTACAGGGTGCAACAACACAGCAGCTATTTGATCGGTTTGTATACCGTGATGCCAGTTGGCATTAATTGCGGTATGTGAACCAATCAAAAGCTGTGTAGTGAAGCCAAAGCTGTTCAGTGCGGAGCAGTGGGCTAATGGTCGGATGCGGAGCATTCCGCATAATCTCGAGCACTTGGCTGCTCAAGTGACCAGCATTCATAGAAGTATATACATGCCACCATATGCCATCACAACATTGTTACTCCTGTAAATGTAGATACCACGCTATCTTTATTTAAAGTCAAATGTTGCAATATGTTGCAATATGTATTATGAGCCATGCACCAATTTCCACATGCTAATCTCCAGTATACTTTCTGGTTCACATTGTAACCCAAAATTATCATTCAAATGAGCAGTACCGGAGCAGTACAAACATACTGGACATTAATAGTGCCAGTATGTGTTTTAACATCAAACAAAATTTAAGTTTTCAGAAAGTCTGGTTTGTCATTCTATATTCAGCTAAGCTCAAGAATAAACTTAACACTGTTATTACCTATTATTGAAACTTCCTTTTAAGTAATCCTTAATTAAAGTTAACCTGATCTTTCTTATCACCCAAAGACATGCAAAAAGTGAGCAAGTCATTGAGAGCCACACAGACACTCATTGGTGATGGCCACTCACTACTGCAGAAGCTTAAATGTAGGCTGTTTGAAGGAACATCAGAGAATAATGGAAGGCCTGCAATAAGAAGTGCAGTAGTGGAAAGTTTGTAGCCCACAGTCAGAAATAAAACAAGTCAAAATTATGTTGGCAACATTAGCCAGGTACTCTATCCCCAGCACGGCTTCAGAGGTAATGCCATCTGGTCTCAGTTCAGTGTTCAAATTTTATTCCATTGGGTTTCCTTTATCAGGAATGCAATGGGCAAGACTTTTAATCTTTATTTCGTCTATGTTTTATCCAGATCCTGTAGCATTCTATCACTATTGACCACTAAAGCATCCAAAATGAGAGTGCTCTGCTTGACAGCATTCCTTTTCTTCATTCAGTATTTCTGCTGTTTCTTTGTCTGAAGAACCCTTACTCAGTTTGTACTGTCAAGAGTGTGCAAACAAGTGAAAATGCATAGAAGGCAAACAGCTCAAGATTAGTCAACATGCATTGTCACCCACTGTGAAGTTTGCTTAACAAAAGGTGTCGATGGCAGAAGAATTTACTCGTACATCGTGATCTTGTAATGTTAACCAGGATGTAAAAATATGTCCTATGATTGCTCTATATTGAAACTGTTTATCTCCCACAAACTGAAGAGTAACCAAAACTTTTTCAGTTGTAAAGAAGTGTCCACTGCCTTAAGAATGAAAGCCTGCAATTCTGCGTGGCTTCACTATTGTAGTGGTAGTCAATCCTTTGAAGACCAGGACAGTATTTTCTGTAGCCCTCATACAAACTAGTTATAGGTGAGAAAGCCTTCTCAAGAGAAGGACCTGCTTATTGGAGCCATCTGTCAGATAATAAGTGTACTAATACAATAGAAGCCTTTAGAAAGCTTTAAAATTCTTCCTAGTTAAGGAATCCAAATGCTGTTGCTTTTGTGATACTGGTTAAGAAACGGAACCTCACTAAAATCACTTGTAGTTGATAACCGTGTTTATAAGTAAACTCATTCTTGTGTAAAAATAGTATATGTTGCCTTCCTTTTGCAGGTTTTAGCATGGTAATGTTCTGTAGTCTAATTAACTTAATATGCTACTACCCAACTATGTAGTGGAAGACCTATTCTAGCTCAGACACGAATGCCCAGAGATTCCTCGACTTCAGTGCCACTGCATTGGATCTGCTGGTCGACACCCCCACAAGAGGTGAAAACATCTGGAACCTGGTACTAACCAACATGGGTAGCCACTGTAGCACTTCTACAGTGTCATCCTCCTTGGTAAGAGCTGACCATAAAGCAGTCACTTTCAAAGTTACCATCTCCCTTAGACTCATTCCCCCCCCTTGACAAGGTCAAACAAAAAAAACTTTTCCAAAGCTGACTACAACTTCCTGAGAGCAGGTATAAGCAGCTTCGCAGCCACCATCCTTTTAGTTGGAACAAGCACTAACATCTAAGCCTACACCAAAACCTGTATGAGCACCTCTATAGCTGCATGGACTCAAGCAACACCTGACAGAACCAAATCATCTTCCTCAAGGAAGAGTAAATCTGTCTGGTGGACACCAGCAGTAAACAGACTATATAATAAAAAGGAAAAAAAATGCTGCCCAGGGCCAAGAAGGAACAGGTGCCAAGTTGGAAGCAGTCTCTCCTTTGTCTGAACAAGCAAATAAGGTCAGTGGTGAAGTCATCTGAGGCTAACTTAGAGTCCAAATTAGCCACAATCCAATAAGGACAATCACAAGGCCTTCTTTGCATACATCCACAGTCTCAAAGATGACTCCCGTGCAGTATGCATGTCTTTATCAGTTCATCATCGGCTTATAGTTTGTACGGCTGATAGCATTCTTACACAAGTTTGCTTTGAGAGAGAAAATAAGTGGCAGAGGCTTGCACCTCCCCCAGAAATTTTTCTTAGCACTTTTCTTGCAGTGTTAAGAATTTTAAGACTTTTCTGAAGAAATGTAATTGTTTGCCATTGTTTAGATTTTTCGTTTCATGGAATTATTTTAACTGCCTGTGATTTTCATAGTCTTATCCATTCGTCCATTCATCTTTGATGTCCTCCTGTTCCTATGTTGCAGCATTCTTGGTGTGGGATTTCCTGCCTCAGGTGACCCGGACATCGGCTCCTATACAAAAGCTTCAGTTTGGCTGCTGTAGTTGCCTGGGACGTCACACGCAGGGCCATAAACCAGGGGCCTTAAATGTGACATCTGCACGCACAGACCTCAGAAATTTTCAGCCGTAGACAACTGTCATGTCATGTGCTTCACTCCTTCACTACAAGACATCTAAAAGCCAAGTACCCCGTTTGGGTTTTTCTTCTCTGACTTCTAGCTAAAGCTTGGTTTGCTGTATTAACCTCTAGCCGATGTCAGCTAAAAAGGGTAAATGCCAATGCGGGTGCCAGATACCACATAAAGATGCGCACGACCGCTGCGTTTTTTGCATAGGCTAAGAGCATGACCATACTACTTGCTCAATTTGCCAATCCTTTGTACCCAAGAACCTACATAGCCATCTGGCTGCCCTCAATCTATACCTAGAAAACCAGAGACTTAAACTTGCGCTAAGGATGGATCCCCAATCGGAAGTTCCGACTGAATCTCTGTGGAAGAAGGCCAAGATTCCTAGGCCGACTTCCACTGCCTCTCCGCTTTCGCACTCCCCACCAGCTACTGATTTAGGAGTTTAGGGACATCCGTTAGATCCATCTACTTTGGCGACCTTCGAGGAAGCCACTTCTCAGTTGATGACTGGCATGTCCACGGAGCTTACTCGGGGGGGGGGGGGGACCAGACACAGCTGGGCCTCTGACCAGGATCCCTCCTCTTGACACTGCAACCCTTAGCCATGCACCGGATTCTAGGCCATCGCCTAAGGCTACTGCATTAAAAAAGAAACAAAAAAACAAACTTCTGGCTACAACCTCTGAAGGCCTAACTGATTGGCAGTCCTTTACCTCCTCTTTGATGCAGGTCTTCATGGCCCTTAGGCCCACAACCTCCTCCCCATCTACCCTTCCTCAGCCCTAGGCCTGCCTCTACCACCTCTCTTCCTCTTCTCACTACTCAAGACAGGGAAAGAAGAGTAAGAGACTTATTATTCATCTTTAGATGAATCCATCTCATATGCCTCTCAAATAGCCTCTCCTCAGGAGTACTACTCCCCAGATGAAGAATCCATCAAAGGGGACTCCCCTCCAGAGGATATCACCTTTGGAGCGGCCATTACAAAAATGAAGGAATTCTTCAAATGGGGCACCTCACAAATGTCTGAAACTCAAAAAAGATATTTTGAGTTACCGCAAGTGGGATCTCCCTCCCTTTCTGCCATAACCTCCTGTCATCCCTGCTTACCTAGATGCCTTTTCCTCAGCATCCAAGACCCCAGACTCAAAACTTCCTGCCCCCAAAAGGCTGGATCACTTCTACAAAGTGCCTGACAGTGAGGACCAGAAAATTCCTAGTCAAATCACCCCTGGCAGATCCTGCTGTGATTGCAGTATCACCAGACAAACAGTCCAGACAGATTCAGTCTGCCTCTTTCCTACCTACTGACAAGAACAGTAAAACTGTGGACAGAATTGGGAAGAAGCTTTACACCTCTTGCACGCTAGCCTGCAGAGCCATCAACTGTCAAACCCATATGACCAAATATGCTCTGGACCTTGTCTGCCAAGCCTCTACTGTACTGACAGCTACTCCAGACTGCCCCACTAAATCTGAAATAGCATCTAAACTGTCTCTGGCTGACGAAGTAACCAGACATTCCATTAGATGTCATTATGATGCTGAAGAGGCCTCTGCGCACAGTCTGCAACCCCTGGTGTCTGGGCAAGGGCAGGGATCCATGCGTCACAGATACATCACTAGTTCTTGCCTGTGTGTGTCAACTTATAAAGATGGGACTTTCATACTCTTCAGTGAAAGTCCACCTTTCAACTATTTCAGCCTGTCTGCCACTAGACCATCCACTACTAGCCAGGCTCAATGTCAAACTATTCTTAAAAGGAGTCTTGCACATCAGACTGTCAAGAAAACCCATCCCTCCACCCTGGGACCTGAACTTCATTCTGGAAAAACTCACCCAGTCCCCATTTGAACCAGCTAGTACTACTACTCTGCAAAATGTGCACATGGAAGACAGTACTGCTAGTGGCTATAACTTCAGCCAGAAGGGTGTCAGAGTTGCAGGCCCTAATGGCCTGCCCTCCATACACTATTTTCTACAAAGATAGGGTAGCCTTACAAACCCAACCCCTCCTTTATGCCTAAGGTGGTCAATGATCTGTCCTTAAACCAATCTATTTATTTATCCACTTTCTTCCCCTCTCCCACCAATGAAAGTCAGAGGATACTCCACTCCCTGGATGTACACAGCCAGCTAAGGTTTTATCTAGACAAAACCAATTCCATAAGAAAATCCAATCAGCTTTTTGTTTCCTTCCACCCCAGGGCCCTGGGCAAGGCAATCTCCAAACAAACCATCACATGTTGGATAAGAAAAACTATTTGCCTGTGTTACTCACACCATGGCAAAAACATTCCACAGGGAGTAATGGCTCACTCTACCAGGGCATTGGCAGCTTCAAAAGCCTTCCTAAAGGGCCTGGACAGTGCATCCATCCTGGAAGCAGCTACCTGGTCCACCATTAACACTTTCACCAAACACGACAAGCTAGACAGTGTCTCCACAGCACAAGCAGGATATGCCAGAGCAATTTTGCAGGGCTTTGTGAAATCAGCTTCTGCTACCACCTCCCTTCCTTCCATTTAAGCTGTGGAACTCTCCCACACCAAGAATACTGCAACATAGGAATAGGACATAGAATAGTTGTGTAAAATCTTACCATAACCATATAGATGTCCTTCTCTTCCATGTTGCAGTATTCCTTCCCACCCACCTAATCCCCTTTTCTATCCTTCTCTCTCACTATTGACCTGTCTTAGGTCACCTGGTGGTTATACCCTACACTGTGTCTGATTCAGCCACCAAGTGGCACTTTGATCTTATGGTTGACGTCACTTGCTACTCTATTTTGAACTGTCCGACTAGGCTATCAAGTTCTGAGGTCTGTGCATGCAGACGTCACATTTAAGGCCTGTGGTTTATGGCCCTGTGTGTGACGTCCCATGCAACTACAGCATCCAAACTGAAGCTTTTGTATAGGAGCCGATGTACGGGTCGCCTGAGGCAGGAAATCCCACACCAAGAATACTGCAACATGGAAGAGGACATCTGTGGTATGGTAAGATTTTACACAACTATTCTTTCTGCACTACTTGTCCTGGAGAAAGTCGCAGTAGTAGGTAGCAAGCGGAGTAATGTACACCAGAGTTTCATATCCCCAGCAGCAGTCCTCATCACATCCTGTGGGATTTCCAGGTGTTGTGATGAACTGGGAGGTGTAATCCCTTTCCTCTTCTCAATGGGCCATGCCTTGTACACCTCCATGAGAAAGCACCCAGGGACCTTCCTCATACAGGGTCCCCACATAGGTTGATAGGTTTATATCACTTTGACTAACTCCTGTCAACAAGGAAGAGCAGTGACTATATTCAGAGATCCTCTCAGATTGTCAAGCTCCTCACTTTGTAATTGAAAGTGAGCCCAGGTATCTGGTGAAAGAACAACATTTCTGCCAGTTGTGTCTGTGATTTATTTTGGCTGCTCAAAACTCATGACTATAAGTGAGGATGGAGATGTAAAAAAATAAGTGTATAACTGAGACCTTCATTCTGTGACTTCACTCTTGCTTCATCAACAGACTCTGGTATGATCCCTGTGGTACTGCCTGTGCTGGTTAGTTATCTTGTAAGTCTGCATTCCCTTCTGAACAAGACTCTCAAGAGTTCTTCCACCTGTGGTAGTTTCTCTCCTCACCTGCAGAGGGAAGTCCACTCTTGTGGGAGACAAACATGACCTGTGATTTGGAGGTTATACCATTTTATGTGCTTTGTACTCATCAGTGAATTGTCCCAGTGCATGCTGGAGATCCCAGTTACTTGGGACTATTGGGACATTGGTAATTTCCTCATCTTGATTGTTCCTTGATGTCCTGCTCATGAAAACCACAAACTGAGGATGCAACACATCTTTATTGGATTCCTGCACCCATCTTGAACATAATCAATTTAATGCCAAGAATGTGGACACAACTTTCCTTTCTTAAATAGCAGCACTAAATGTTATGCTCTCCAGCAATGCTTGGGACCCTTGTGCTGTTGTAGCACTTTCCATAAGTCTATTTTGGAGTACGTGGTCACATGTCTTCTAGTCTGTGAAATACAGGTATCCGTACTGGCAAACTCCAGTGACACCTTCAGTGTCTGAGCAATGAGTAAGAGTCGATCTGCTTTTTCATTGAAAGCACAAAGTTCTCATTTGTCTTCCTCTACCCACATCAAAAGCTTGACTGTTCAATGTGATCATCTTAGCAGGACTTTGGAATATACATTTCCAAGGAGCTTTGTGAGTCCACAGATACTCTTCTCCATGGTTCTGTGCAGCACTTAAAGTGCTTGTTAGACACAGCACCTCAACAGAGTTCAGTGTCTTAATTATGTCCATCTGGGTAAAAGTCACTCGTGCAGCCTTGCCACAGAAGAACTGTGTAATTACTGCATTAACTTGATCTACTGAATTAGATCCTGTTTAACTATTGGTTTCTGACCGTGCCCTGTCAGTGGAGGGCAGGTTCTCTGGCTTCAGGGTTTCCCAAAGTATTCTTCCCTCTGTCAACAATGTTCCTGTTTGAAGTCTGGTTTCAGCACTCTTACCTGGGCATATCCATCTTTCCATCTGAGTCACTGGATGGGTTTCTAGGACATCTTTGAAGCTTATCTGCAAGTCATCCAAGGACTCACCAATTCTTCCCTCTCTGAGCCTGCATGTAGGCAAATGCAGCAGTTGTTGCCCTAACGACTTGCTGTACCTGTTGGTCCTGAAGAGCCCTGCTGTCATTGCAACAAAAATTCTTATGGTAACCTGGAAGCTTCTTTCACCACTGATTATCACTAGTTGGGTCCTAGGGGTTCCACCTTGACAAAAAAGGCCACCTTTGGCCAGAGCTTTGCCATGCTTTTAGCAAGTGATGTCTTTAACAGGGGGCTCTTTCAGACTCCAGATCCCTGGCATCTTCATGTACGTGATTGGAGGTGGGAGTTGAGCTCCTCATGCACAGAAACATCAGTTAAGCATTCCCAGGATGCTCTGTGTATTTGGGCTTCCTAGGTCTGCACTGCCACCTCCTTGACAATTTGAACTGGCTCATAACCAGTTGATTAGTCGACAGCCTTTGTTGTATTTTACTAGATAGGTTTTCTTTTAATTTTAAAATATTTTATTCCTTTGATCTAAGGGACCATTGTTATATTGAAATCTGCTATCTCCTCTTATGTGTTCACTATGAAAGTCAATGGATAAGTGTGTTTATTGAATGAAGAGGATTGGCACCTGAATATTTTTTCTCATAGTTTTTAATTTTTCTAGGACTGCGAGCCATTTTAAAGGAGTTTTGACATAAAGTTCAGTTTGCTGCTAGAAGTAGGCAAGTGGAAGTTTTAGAAGTTGTTCTGCTGAGAGAACAGGTGAGGTAGAGGTCAACTAATGAATCAGAGGTGGAAGTAGAAGGAGGTGATTTAGAAAGATTTTCTGAAGAAGAACCCAAAGTCAGAGAAGACAAAATTTTAAGAGTAAATGTTTCTAGTTCTAAAAATCTGTAAAATTGGCAGAAGTTATTGTATGGAGGCCAATGTACATTCTCATCCACTGAAACTGGTATAATGGAGTGGTTGAAGCTGACAGACATTCTTCCCGTGAATGTTGCCCAAAGGTTGTTCAGGTGGGTTTTGTTTAAAGACGTCTGGTAAAAATTCAAGTGTTTGCATTGCAAGAGAAGGTGGTGCCTACATATCTGCTTATCCTTGACCTTTCTGCTAAACCATCCAACTAGTTTTTGGTACCTTGTCATTCACTTTAAAAAGGGCAAAGGTAAGAGTCTGGGGACTCTTCTGATGAGGATGGTATATCACTTCTATAGTACATAACCAAGTTATGAATTACAGTGAAGATGAAAGTGACTGGTCTTCCATTTTGTCAGTTTCACCTTGTGATGATAGGAGGTACTTCAGCCATGCCAGGAGCAACAGGGCAGTGGAGTTGTAACATGCCAGCACAGCTAGCTGAAATTTTGTAAATAATTACTTGTCATTTGTATAACTGATTTGTACAGATGCTTGTGCTGAAAATGTATTGGTGAGGTTTGCTTATGTTAAAATGTATCAACCATGCATCCTGCTGGAAGAAAAAGAAATGTACATGTATTATTGTAACTGAATTAAATGTATACATTGTAGCAACATATACTGGAAGTGAAGAGGTTAACCGTAATCCACCTGACTTTGCAAAATATTCTTGAAATTAAATTACTTTATGGGATAAGCCATAAAGATGCTATCCCACACTTTTGAATGGAGCCAAAGGTGCAATGTCTGTGCTAGAGAATAGTTGGTAGCTCCTGTAGGAAGAGTGAAATGGTTATATGGGTTTGTTAGTACTCTTCAAGAAAAATCTTGCTGATTGGATGGGAAAAAGGAAATTCACCCCGGGGATCACCTCTGTGGCTCTGCTCGACAGGGGCACAGGAAAATAATTTTCTTGGGTGGCGAAAGCCAGGGTACCTTTTTGGCTAGGCTTGTATAGGCCCTAATGCCAATAGCCTAGTACCGACCTATGAACCTATGACTTCCAGGAGATTTGGACAAAGCTTCATCTGTGTGCATGGTAGCACATAGGTGCTAAAATCCTGTCCGTTTCTAGTGTTGGTGATAGTTTGGTAAACGGAGTTAGATGGTCAGATGTGTAATGTCAGTCTGTAAGACAAAAATAATATTTGAATATCAGTAGGAGTTTGCTGTCTGCATTCTGTATTCTGTCTTGGATCTGACAGCAAAGACCCTCACCCACATCGTCTTGTCTTGCTGTAGTATATTACTACGGAGCAGTAATTCTTTTAGATTAGATAGGAAAATACAGTGAGATTAGAAGTACTGTTGTTCTATAACTGTGTGAAACTTTCCATCAGTGTTATTTTTAATATTCCCTGTGAATGAAACTTGTTTACTGTAAGTAGATATTTAGTATGTTCATGTTAGTTTATTATTAAATGTATATTGATCTTTTCATTGTGGCTGGTCCCTTTTAGAAAATATCTAAATTTCGAGAGTATTTGTATATATTTGATGATAATTCTGGCCACTCCTGTAATCCTTGCGGTTTGGCCAGCATTATCATTTGTATTAATATTAGCCTTACTCAGCATAATTGGATACCCTTTTAATAGCCTTACAGTAACTGACTGCTGCTAGTGAATCTGCCTTGTAGTCTGGGCAAAGTTGGTAGAGCAGGTAATCTGTGCCAGCCTTTCCCAGGGGTGGGTCTGTGTGTGTATGTGTGTGAAAGTTAAATCTGAGTATGTGTCAGCTACCTGGGGCAGGGAAGGACTTTGCTTGGATACTCTGCTGAAGACCTAACCCTACAGCTGTACCAGTGGGGAGTCTTATTGCGGACCTGGGGGGGGGGGGGACAGACCCCGGGCTGAGTGTTCCCTGTGTGCTGTCAATGGAAATTGTGCTTGATGCAGAGAGGTCTGCATCTGGAAATACTGACTGGTATCCATTTGTATTCCAAGTGAACATCCCTTTCCAGTGTCAGTGGTGAGGATCAGACTTCTTGATTACTGGCCCATTGTGGGGCTGTCACACACCTCATGAGGATATAGAAATGACCAACTTAATTGGAAATGTAAAGGATTTCTTCACCAAAGAAGAGATGACTTTGCGCAGCTGTGATTCTAGCTAGATTGCATGCTTGTTATAATCCACAGATGCAAGTGCTGCTATCCCAGGACTTCCCTTGCGGAGCTGTTGTAACGGGATTCTTCTAATGCCCTCACCCTTGGACAGACAAGCTGGCTTATCTTTTCCTAACTGGCTCCTGCCGTGTACCCATTCTGTTAGTTGAAACCATCTCACCCAGAGTTTAGTTAGGACAAAAAATGTATGCCATGTTATCCCTAATTTATTAGTTATGTTAAAGTTAATAAGCTTTTCTTTGGTGTCATATTCTCTGATTTGGTCTGTGGCTTGAATGTGACCAGTAATGTTCCCTGGTATTAATTTATAGAAGTCTGATTATTTATATACTGCCATGTTACTTTCATTTTATTTGATTCATTTTCCAAAATCTACTCTTATCAGTGAGTTTTTTTACTTTCAAATAGTAAGGCTGAAGTTTTGGACAGGTATGGGAAGTAAGTATACACCTAAAACACCAGAGGCCAGCATACGCAGCTAGTAAATACTTTTATTGAAAAATGGATGTCAATAAGACATATAATTTTTAGGCATTATATGTCTTATTGATCCCTAATTTATTAGTTATGTTATTAGTTATGTTAACGTTAATAAGCTTTTCTTTGGTGTCATATTCTCTGATTTGGTCTGTGGCTTGAATGTGGTCTGTGGCTTGAATGTGACCAGTAATGTTCCCTGGTATTAATTTATAGAAGTCTGATTATTTATATACTGCCATGTTACTTTCATTTTATTTGATTCATTTTCCAAAATCTACTCATCAGTGAGTTTTTTTACTTTCAAATAGTAAGGCCGAAGTTTTGGACAGGTATGGGAAGTAAGTATACACCTAAAACACCAGAGGCCAGCATACGCAGCTAGTAAATACTTTTATTGAAAAATGGATGTCAATAAGAGACATAATTTTTAGGCATTATATGTCTTATTGACATCTTATTGACATCCATTTTTCAATAAAAGTATTTACTAGCTGCGTATGCTGGCCTCTGGTGTTTTATGAGCTAATGGTTCGGCCGAGCATACCCTACTTGCGAGGCGTTTAGTTTTTTCATAAGTAAGTATACACTTCAGTCTTGACAGCCAGGCCTAAACAAATTACTGACCACATTGTGAATTGTAGAAGAGCTTCTAGAAGGTGGCACAAACTGAAAATGTACAAAATAAACAGGATAGCTAATAAATTGGAGTATATGACATAATACATCTGTAATGTTGTTGATTCCACCCTAAAGTGGACAAATATCTGGTGCAGTCTTGAAATACTGTGCTTCACTGTAATCCAAGACTCCTTGGGATGAAAACTGACCTTATGGATCATGCTTTGAATGCAGCTGTATTCAGATGCATGCCGTATTTCAGATCTGGTGGTAAAAAGTCTGAAGGCCTATTTCAGTCCCAAATCAGTTTAAAGCAGTAAGAACATGTCCACCTTGCAAAAAGAACTTGGAGTAACTTTATAACTATGTGGAACTGGCTTCATACTTAATAACCTGATGGTCGATTCTCAGAAACATTCTCTAGTGCTATTTGGCATACACCAGAAACTGAAACACACTTAAAAGTTTTATTACAAGTCCTGCAGGATTATCCTTCTCTTATGCCACTGAACAAAAGTATCTAGATCTCCTTTTGAACAGTGCCTCACCTTTTATAAACTTTTCTGAATCTCAGATTCCTAAAGTCTTAGCTCAGCTAAACTTTCTTGCAAGATCTGTCATCTTCTGTCAAAGCCTGATGCTACAATAGTCACAAGTGTTCTGCTTCCCAGATTTAAATTTGGATGGTCTGTCTTTGACATTAGTGTGATGTCCCATCTGTGGGCCCAGTAATTAAGGACCCTGAATCCTCATTCACTTGGAGAAAAAATGGATACACCCAATATTTCCAGATACAGCTCTCTGTATCAAGCACAATTTCCCTTAAGAGCACACAGGGAACACGCTCAGTCCAGGGGTTGGTTTTTCCCTCTGTCTCCAGATCCCCCAGTAAGACTCTCCACTGACACAGCTACCCCTTTAGCTAGAAGCTGCCTGGATTTAGCACGTGTGTCAATAGTATACACACACAGCTTTCAGCTTCCATAAGTCATTCCACTCTTCCTACAGGAGCTAATAAACCATTCTCTGTCTCAGACATTTTGCCTCTGTCTGGAATCAGAACTGTATAATACAATCTTTATGGCCTAAATTAAGTCATTTAATATTTTACTACTTTTCAAAGATAATTGGACTGAGATTAACCTCTTCTCTTCCTGTATGTTCTGTTAAAACATATACATTTAATTAGTTACAATGCAGTCAGGACCCACTGTTACATTTTTAACACAAGCAGCTTTACAAATACATTTTCAACACAAACATCTGAACAAATCAGTTTGGTATACAAATGACATATAATTTTTGCAAATTTCCAGCTAGCTGTGTTGGCATGTGTTACACATCCACTGCCCTACCTCTCCTGGTGTAGCTGGCAAAACCTGACATCATTACATCTGGCACATCCCAAAATACAACACAGCAGCAGTACGGTGAAGACAAAATACTCAGATTCATTAACCAGTCCACTAAAGATGAACATCATTGTGTCACTGTTAGCAGATGCAAGTGGATTCCTGTTAAAGACGTAGCTTCATTCCTCCATGTAAAATTTAACTTCAGACTTCTCAATCAAAAATACTCTCCTCCTGTTCTTAACAAATTGTGTATCAAAAGACCTTACTACTCTGCCTACAACTCTCTGTCCTATCTACACCATCTTTAATAGTAGCTACCGGTGAAAGATCCTTCTCTGAACTTGCACCAGCAGGTAACTGATTTATGTTTACTGGTAGAAGTTCTTCTAATCCCACCTGACCTCCTACTGTATTGCTCTCCTGCTACATTTATTTATTTATGTTGGACTCACTTGCTAATTAAATTTAAAATGGGGGGGGGTAGATTTTTTTTCTTTTGTTCTCTCCTACCTCTGGACACTATCCAAACCACTACTGTACTGTGTCTGTGGTCCTCAGAGCTGCTGCACTGACCATTTTAGTTTACACCTGTGCTACTATGTTCTGCAAATGTCTTTTCTACTGGATGTTGCCATCTTTTTGTACAGCTCAGCAATGTGTTAAACTTGTTTGCTTTAATATGACTTGCATGTTTAGTGTTGTGCTTTTCTGTAATCCAAACGATTTTACTTTGTGTGTATAGGTTCAATATTTATTTAGTGTTTATTTTATTAATTTGTCTGTCTGGCCTGGTTCATGGCTGTCAAGTCCACTTTACTTGCTTAACAAACATTAAATAAGTAGAGCATCAAGAGTTTTCTGTTTGCAGGGGGAAAATAGTATGCAAGAAATATAAACGTATCTGTGTAAAGTCATTCACCTCAGCAGCATAAGGTCTTTTTAAATTAAATGAGAATTTAGGGCATCCTCTGTGGCCCTCTTCACCCATGCAGGAAAACACTTTTCTGTTCCTTAGTAGGTCAAAATCCTGCTTTTTCACTGTTGCTTCCATTTGGAAAAAGTACAGATGTTCTTCGTGTTTCACTGTTGCAGTCATCACACTTGAGTTATCCTGCCAGGGGTAGCCCTCAGTCGGCCCGTATACCAGAGGCTTAGTATTTCTGCGTCTGTTGCTGTTGCTCCAGGACTGACGTCAGGTCGTCAGTGGTATAGAAACAGGCAGCTGATGCATTTACATCAGTCTTTCTTGCTGAGGAGCCCGAAGCAGAAGCAGTTCGCATGAGTGGCAGTCGGCCGCTACCTGAGTTTTCATTTCTGAGTTGAAGATGAAGTCTTGTAAAGCTAAGTACCCTGTTGGGGATCCTTTTTTCTTACTGTAACCAAAGTCAGAAAAATGTAACAACTGTGTCACCTGTGAAAAGCAAATACCGCACCAAGCCTTCCATTCTCACTGCGTCACCTGTTTAGACCCAGACCACGACATCCCTCGCTGTCGCTTTTGTGCTTTGTTCAATGCCAGAATTATATGTCGTCGGGCCCTTCTTGTAAATATTTTCTTGCTCAGTCCTCGTATTCCGATATGACTTTGGTAAGCCACCCAACTATTGATCTTACGAAAAAATGTAAGGATAAAGACAAGACCGCACAGGTCCAAAACTGCCAACAACGCTTCCCTTAAGATAGTAGTCATTTCTCTGGTCCTCAGTGAGGCACTTTCACAGCCCCTGATGCCCGCTTCTGTGAATTTGCAGGCCGCTACTGAGACCCGTTCGGAGTCCGGTATGCCGCGAAACTCTTCTTCGACTAAGGATCCTGCAGATGTCTCTACCCACCAGCTTGCGAGGAAGTTCTTCGCACTACTGATACTCAGCACAAACCAACTACTTCTTTCGCATCTTCAGTTCTTTCTAAAGCTACCGAGTTTCTAAGGCCCAGGGTACGAACTACGCCTAAAAATGATGACCCAAGCTCAGGCACCTGCTTCCATGCCTTAATCTCAAATGCCTAAAATGGTGGAAGACCTTATTATGCTTATTAGGAGAAGCCAGGCTACCCCTTCCAAAAGAAAGAGACTTGTCCCCAGTAGTGTTATTTGAACAGGAGTCCGATGACGCTGAGGTTTCTGAATATGAAGACATGCAAACCCCTCTCTGCTTATAAGGATTCTGATGCAGATGAATCCATTCCTTTTGCCTCTCCTCCAGAGGATTTTTCATTTGATGAAACCCTACATACTTTGAGAGCATTTCCAATGGGAATGTCAGGACTATCCTCAATCAAAAAAAGAGACTCAGAGAATTCTTTACCACAGCACAGACCTTTAACTATTTCTCCTTTTCTTCGATGTTGTGGATGATGATTTTATGGAATCTAGTTGGACTCCTGACACCCTTCCTCCTGCTCCCAGGAAACCTGACAGGTACTAGAGAGTCCCTGATTCTCATAAAATCCTTTTTGGAAATCCTACTGCTGACCCAGAGGTCATCTTCCAAGGATCAAAAGGAATTAAAGCAACCTCAGCAAAGAATCCCACCCCCTCTGACAGGGATTCTCCCGGGCATTAGAAAGATGGGGTAAAAAAGTATACACCTCTGCAACTTTTGCAATTAGATAACTAAATTATCAGATGTTCATTGTGTTTCACTGTTGCAGTCATCACTGCAGGGTTCTCCCTGCCGGCAGGCAGTCCTTGGTCGGCCAGAATCCCAAAGTCTGGGTCCGACATCGGCTGTTCAGTCATGCTGCCTGACGTCAGTGCGCCAGGAGTACAAAGCTGCCAGCCGATGCTATGTTCTCCAGTCTTTCTTGCCGTGCGGTGAAAGCAGTTCGCAACTGCTGGTCGGCTGACTCCTGATATTTTCTCGTGCTTCAGTCCGAAGACTTACTACTACTACTCAAAGCTAAGTACCCCGTTGGGGAAACTTTTTTCTTGCTCCAGTCCGATGTCAGAAAAAGTTAATAATTGCATTTCTTGTGGGAAGCAAATACCTCATAAGGATTTCCATTCTTATTGTATTCCTTGTTTAGGCCCTGACCACGATGTAGCTAGTTGTCGGTTTTGTGCTAGATTTAACCAACGTACGATTAAGCGAAGGTACGATTTTGCTTTTCACTACTTTGGTAGGCGATTTAATTATAAAATGTCGTCGGACACGCTTCCAACTACCGGAGTTCACAAACGACGCAAGGATAAGGACAGGCCTCCGAGGTCCAAATCAGACAACGTTTTACAAGCAGAGCCAGCTTCTCAGTGAGGCGCTTTCGCAGCCCCTGTCATCGGCCATTTCAAAACCGATTGCCGAAACGGACTCCCACGAGGAGACAACTAGGCCTTTGAACTTCGGACAATGCTCCCTCGGATGGGTCCAGAGCCGCTGTGCAGGTACCGGCTTAAGAGGGGGTTTTCAGGCCTACACAGCTTCTGATAAAGGCAAAGACAAAGGCAAAGACTCCTCCTAAATCTAAGAGACCAGCCCAGGCCTCTTCTGATCCGGGACCCAAATCCCAAAAACAGCTACTTAAAATGGCGGAGGACTTACTTACCATGATTAGGGGTTCACATCCCCCTCCAGACAAAAGGCCAAGGCAAGAATTGGATTATGATTCTTCTGATCAGGCATCTATTTCTTCAGTGTCTTCCTCTGGCCAGGATTATTCTTTCCCTCCTTATGAGGATTCTGATGCTGAGGAATCCATTCCTTCAGCTTCCCACCCTGAGGATTTTTCATTTGGGGAAACTTTACTTGAAATGAGGGAACATTTTCACTGGGAAGGACAGGAGTACTCGGAATCTAAGAGAACACTTAGGGATTTCCTCCTTCTTCCCCAACATAGAGCCCTGGCTATTCCTCCTATTTTGGATATTGTGGATGATGCCTTTTCTGAGGCTAATTTAACTCTGCACTCCTTTCCTCCAGCCCCTGCTAAGCCCAACAGATATTACAGGGTCCCTGATTCCCACCAGTTCCTTTACAAGAATCCTACTGCTGATCCAGAAACCATTTCTCAGGGTCCTAAGGGGGTTAAGGCTGCTTCTGCTAAAAACCCTATTCCGACAGATAAGGATTCAAGAGCTTTGGAGAGATGGGGCAAAAAAGTGTACACTTTGCTACTTTATCTATTAGGGCTTTAAATTGTCAATTTCATATGTTAAAATATCAGCAATTTCTACTGTCTGTTATGAAACAAAAGCTAGCTACCATCTCTGCATGTGCAGATAATAAGGAATTACACAATTTGATGCATGCCACTGAACAAGTGGGGAAGCATGGTTTACACTGTGGTTTTGATGCCTTGGAGGCTTCTTGCAGGGCGGCTGCCTCTTGCACAGTCATTAGAAGGCATGCTTGGTTAAAGGAACAAAACTTACCTGATCAAGTGAAAGCAAAGTTACTGGATGCTCCTGTTCAGCATAATGTTTTGTTTTGGTCTAAGGCTGAAGAGGTGATAAAGAAAATGGAGAATAAGGCAAAATTCATGCAAACGGTTAAGGATTTCTTACAAGTTCAGCCCCCCAGATTTAGTAGAAATTGGCCAACAAAAAATTGGTCCTTTCCCAACTCGGACAGGCCTCAGAGGGGTAGATATAGGCGCTCCAGAGGGAGGGCCCAAGCACAGACCTCTTATAGACCAAGACAGTGGACTGCTTCCACCCCCAGGGGTGGAGAGGACAGACCTCAATCTTATAAAAAACAGGCTGAATGACTCCCCCTGCTGGGCTACAGGAGCTTCTCTCCTGGAAGCCCCTCTCGGAGGAAAACTCTCTCTATTTCAGCAAAATTGGTCTTGCATAACCCAAGACAAGTGGGTTCTGGATGTAGTTTCAAGAGGTTACAAATTCCACTTTCATACCTTACCAAGACCAAACGGATGGCCGGACCTACCAAAACACCCAATGGTCAGAGGCCTTAAACCAGGTGGGATCCCTCATGGCTGTGAGGGCCATAGAACTGGTTCCACAATCAGAAACTGGGCAAGGCTTTTACTCAAGACTCTCTCTAGTTCCCAGAAAGCAAAATTCATGGAGACCCATCCTGGATCTGTCAGTCTTGCACACTTTCCTGGAGATACCAAAATTCAAGATGCTTACTCTGCAGCAGCTCCTGCCAATGTTGAACAAAAATGCATGGATGGTAACATTGGATTTAAAGGAGGCTTACTTACACATCCCTATCAGACAGGAGTGCAGAAAATACCTCGGGTTCAAGGCCGGCTCGAATCATTACCAATTCTCTGCGCTGCCCTTTGGCTTGTCTACTGCGCCCAAGGTCTTCACCAAATGCCTGGCACCAGTAGTAGCTTATTGCAGACTCAAGGAAATTCAAATTTACCCTTATCTGGACGACTGCCTTATTCAAGCAGACAGCAAGGATGTCTTACTCCAGCATCTAGAATTTGTTCAAAATCTTCTCAAGTACCTGGGATTCACTATGAACATAAAAAAGTCAAATTTGACACCCACACAACAGATAACTTTTCTGGGTGCTCTTCTAAACACAACAACCCAGATGGCATTTCTGACATCCGAAAAACAACTACAGCTGGCTTCAACTTTCAAAACCTTGGCGTCACTAACTCAGCTGACTGCAAGGAAATTCCTGCAGGCATTGGGTTACATGGCCTCCTTAATCCTTCTCATACCATATGCAAGACTACATATGAAAAAAATACAATGGTACCTAAAAAGTGTATGGTCCCAGCATTGCCACAGTCTAGACACACAGATTTCCATCCTGCCTTGTCTACAAAAGGAATTCCTTTGCTGGACCCCAAGGCATGTCTTCACAACAAAGGGAAAGCCTTCAGTCTGCCTCCAGCCAGCCAAGTGTTAACCACGGACGCCTCGGATTACGCATGGGGAGCCCACTTGCAGGGAAACGGTCTGCAAGGTTTTTGGACAGAGGATCAGAAGCACCTACATATCAATTTAAAAGAGATGTTAGCTGTTCAGAACGCTCTCTTGGCTTTCAGGGATCTTCTACAACCAGGACAACTCCTGATATGGACAGACGCCACAGTTATGTGGTACATAAACAAGCAAGGGGGTTCACACTCCTACCCCCTTTGCAGACTAGCCATGACTCTATGGAACACAACTCTAGCTTGCAAAGTGGATCTACAAGCTCAGTTCCTGCCAGAGAAACAAAATATTCTGGCAGACAGCCTGAGCAGGAACCTGTCAGACCCACACGAATGGATGCTGGACACCCAAATATTCAAGATGATTACAGAAGCCTGGGGCTGCCCAGACACAGATCTATTTGCATCCCCCCTCAACCACCACTTACAGATTTTTTGCACAAGGACATTTCACAAGCTAGCATGGAAAGTGGATGCACTATCATTCAGTTGGAAAAACCTCTCGGGGTATGCCTTTCCACCACTACCTCTTCTTCCACAGGTGTTATTAAAGATCAAGCAGGACAAGCCCAAGATGATGATTTTACTGGCCCCAAATTGGCCTTGACAATTTTGGTACCCAACACTGGTGAATCTTTCCCAGGAGCCTCCTTGGGTTTTACCTCGGATTCCAAATCTTTTGTCCCAACACCAGTGCCAGGTTCTGCACACTCATGTCAAAACTCTCAGCCTGGCAGCCTGGCGAATTCAGGGTCTATGATTAATCCTTTCCTTCCCAAACAGGTCATGGATGTTATTTTAGAAGCCAGACGGCCTAGCACTAGAAAATCTTATGCAGGAAAATGGAAAAGATTTTGCACCTGGATGCATGCTCAGGATTCGGATCCCCTCATTCCTAACATCCCACTGATTTTACTTTACCTGACAGACATGCTACATAAGGGTTTATTCTTCTCTTCCATAAAAATACATGCCTCAGCTATCTCTGCACATTACAATACAGATCCTCCAATCTTTTCCCATCCACTTCTGAAACAATTTCTCAGAGGAGCAAAGAATTTAAGGCCCCCTAGGGCACCACCCATTCCTGCCTGGGACCTCAACTATGTTCTGGAAAAACTCACTCTGCCTCCTTTTGAGCCTGCTGCCACATCTGATATCAAGTACTTATCATGGAAGACAGCTATCCTGCTAGCTTTGACTTCAGCCAGGAGAGTCTCGGAGTTGCAAGCACTCATGGCTGTGGAACCTTATATTATTTTTCACCAAGATAGGGTGTCTTTAAGGACTAATCCTACTTTCATGCCTAAAGTGGTTTCCAAAGTGGCTTTAAATCAAACTATCCACCTGCCAACTTTTTTCACTAATCCTCAAAATATGGGGGAAAGGATCTTGCATTCCTTGGATGTACACAGACAACTTCGTTTTTACCTGGACAGAATCAAGAACATCAGGAAAACAGAGCAACTGTTTTTCTTATGCAACAAATTCCCAAGGCAAAGCTATTTCAAAACAGACCATTTCTAAATGGATTGCTCATGGAATAAGATTTTGTTACTCTCACCATGGAAAGCAAATCCCAGGAAATATTAGGACTCGCTCTACCAGAGCTGCTGCTACTTCAGCTGCCTTCCTTAGGGGAGTACCTACCAAAGACATTCTGGAAGCTGCAACTTGGAGTTCGGTGCATACTTTCTCTAAGCACTATAATCTACCTCTTTACTCTACGTCTAGGGCAGGCTTTGCTTCTGCAGTCTTGCAGGGCCTTCTAGCCACCCCTTCTACTTTATGACCACCACCACCCTTTATTTCAGCTTTGGGATTCAACCCTACAGTGATGACTGCAACAGTGAAACACAATGAACATAGTAAAGTTGTGTACACTTACCATAAATGTAGATGTTAGAGTGTCTTCACTGTTGCAGTCTGGGTTACCCTCCCTCCTGTCACCTCTTATTCTTTCATTAGTGTGGTTTCCTACTTCACCCTTCTTCTGAGGTGTATTTGCTTCACGGTATGGGGTTTGATGTTTGTTGCTTTTTTGCTTTACTATTAACACTTCATTTTTGGGCACCTGACATCTGGGGCAAGAAAAACTGGAGAACATGGCGTCGGCTGCAGCTTTGTACTCCTGGCGCACTGACGTCAGGGAGCATGACTGAACAGCCAACGCCGGACCCAGGCTTTGGGATTCTGGCTGACCGAGGACTGCCTGCCGGCAGGGAGAACCCTGCAGTGATGACTGCAACAGTGAAGACACTCTAACATCTACATTTATGGTAAAGTGTATACAACTGTACTTTCTACATGCTGAAATAGCAGCCGCATACCATGGAACTTACTCATTCTGCAAGCCAAGTTACTAAGCACACCTTGCAGTGTGGCTTTGATGCCCTAGAAGCATCTTGCAGGGCAGCAGTCACTGGTTCTCTCCTTAGAAGGCATGCTTGGCTTAAGGAACAGACCTTGCCAGGCCATGTCAAATCAAAATTATTGGACGCACCACTGAGCAAAGACAATTTGTTTGGCACCAAGGCAGAAAAGGTGTTAAAAAAGATGGAAGAAAAAGCTAAATCTGTGCAGACAGACTTTTTGCAGGTCTATCCTCCGAGGTACAGTAGGCATTGCCCATCCAACCACTGTTCCTTTCTGGCCCCCTCCAGGCCAGCTCAGCCAAGAACCAAGGGAAGCAGACCCCCCCCCCCCCCAGACAGCAGTCTCGGGGAATGCAGAGATGTTATTCTTGATGTCCTTCAAGAGTGCAACTGCAGTCATAACATATGGGTTGTCCTGCCTCAGGCAGCCCTCGGTCGGCCGGATTCCAAAGTCTGGGTCCGACGTCGGCTGATGTCGCATTTTCCTCCAACGTCAGAGCGGCTGGGGTACATAAGCATCAGCTGACGCCATTTTCTTCAGTCTTTCTTGCCGCGCGGTGCCCGAAGCAGAAGCAATTCGTAAGTGCTGGTCAGTCAGCTCCTGTATTCTTCGATTCCGAAGTCATCAAAAAAGCTAAGTACCCCGTTGGGGACCTTTTCTTGCCTCAGCCGATGTCAGAAATTACTGAAAAAGTTAACAATTGTCTTTCTTGTGGTAAACAAATACCTCATAAGGATTTCCACTCTTACTGTCTTCCTTGCCTTGGCCCAGACCACGACGTCTCGGCCTGTGTAGCCTGTGCTCGCTTCAACAAGCGCACTCTCAGGCGCCAGGCGGAGTTCGCTGAAGACTTTTTCGGCGAGAAATTTGCTTACACAATGCCGTCGGAACTTCCGACATCGCAAACTCCCAAGAAACGAAAAGACCAGGACCGACATCCTCGGCCCGCGTCTACCTCCGACTCCACGCCAAAACCAATCTCGAGTGCTCCGGTTCCCTCTGAGACGGTTTCTCCACCGCTCCGTACCGAAGACACCGCATTACCGATTACTCCGATTCCGGATATCACTCCGCCAGTTATTGATTTTCCTCCGGATACGGAAACCGAGGAAATGCCCGAGACCATTGCTGTAGACAAGGTCACTCCAGCACGTGGAGCTGCCAGGCCTCCTATGGCCATGTCTATTAAGGCCTACACTAGGGCTAAGGCAGTCAGCAAAACAAAACATCTTACTACTAAAACCTTACCTCAGCCTACTCCAGAGACACAAATTATGTCTATGGCTGCTGATTTAATTTCTATGATTAGAGGTTCACAGGCCCATCCTGAGAGAGGATCCCAGCCTCCTTCTGATAAAAGGCCCCGGGTTGAACCCCCTGATCCTATTCCGTCAGATGAAGATTCTGAGGGCTCTGTCCACTCTGATAGCCAGGAAGAGCTCTTCCAGACCTATGAGGACTCGGATG
Organism: Protopterus annectens; assembly: GCF_019279795.1. NCBI lineage: Eukaryota > Metazoa > Chordata > Ceratodontiformes > Protopteridae > Protopterus > Protopterus annectens. The sequence continues at coordinate 1,174,842,134 of NC_056727.1, forward strand.
CAGAGGATTCCATTCCCTCGGCCTCCCCTCCTGAGGATATTTCTTTTGGGGAAGTTCTGCATACCATGAGGGAACATTTCAATTGGCAAGGCCAGGAATATTCTGATTCCAGAAAGCACCTTCGGACTTTCCTTAAGAAGCCCCAGCACAGGCCCTTCGCTATTCCTCCTGTACTTGATGTTTTGGATGATTTATATTCTGACTCTAGTGTTACCCCTGACTCTCTTCCTCCTGCTCCAGCCAAGCCAGACAGGTATTACAGGGTTCCAGAAACACATTCCCATTTATTCAGGGCCCATTCTGCTGATTTGGAAACTATTTCACAGGGGCCTAAAGGAGTTTCAGCTTCCACCTCTAAAAATCCATTGCCCTCCAACAGGGAAGCTAGGTCATTAGAGAGATGAGGCAAAAAGCTTTACACTTCCACTACCTTATCTATGAGAGCTTTGAATTGCCTTTTTTCATATGTTACAATATCAGGATTTCCTGTTAGAAGATTTACAAAAAACATTGGCCACTCCTGATCCTTTAGACAGGAAGGCTTTGCAGGAAGCTGTACATAATAGTCAGCAAGTAAGCAATCACTTCCTACAGTGTGGGTATGATGCACTGGAAGCTTCATGTAGGGCAGCTATGACAGGGGCAGTCATTCGAAGACATGCATGGTTAAAAGATCAACCTCTACCAGATCATGTGAAGGCAAAACTTCTGGATGCACCTTTGGAAAAGATAAGCTTTTTGGTGCTAATGCTAAGGATGTGTTAAAGACCATTGAGGAAAAAGCAAAATCAGTTCAAACGGTGAAAGATTTCCTCCAGGTTCAACCCCCCAGATTCAGTAGGAATTGGCCTTCAAAAAACTGGTCCTTTCCTAATACAGAAGAGTTTCAAAGGGGTAAAAACAGAAGTGGCCGTGGAAGAGGCCAATACAGAGGTCCTTACAGGGGACGACAATGGCAGCCAGGAAACCAAAGAAGCGACGCAGGGGTTTCACCTGCCCCACAGCCTCAATCTCAATGACTTTCCTCTACTTCCGCCTACCAGGGAACAAATAGAAGCTCCCTTGGACGGGAAATTATCTCTGTTTGCAGAAAATTGGCACAGACTGACAAAGGACAAATGGATTTTGGACATTATAGACCGTGGCTACAGGTTCCATTTTCATACCTTGCCAAGAAAACAAGGCATGCCAAACCTACCACCAAACCAGAGGGCAGAGGCTATCAAGCAAATCTCTCTGCTGACTCGGATGAAAGCAATAGAAAAAGTTCCACAACAAGAACAAGGCCAGGGATTTTACTCAAGACTGTTCCTTGTTCCAAGAAAAGAATCTCAATGGAGACCAATACTGGATTTGTCCGCATTAAACACCTTTCTCATAGTACCAAAGTTCAAAATGCTGACTGTACAGCAACTCCTTCCCATGCTGGGCAAGGAGTCTTGACTGATTACTCTGGACCTCAAGGAGGCATACCTGCATGTCCCCATCAGACACAGCTGCAGAAGATACCTCAGATTTCTTGCAGGGCCAGAGCATTATCAATTCTCAGCATTGCCATTTGGCTTATCTACTGCGCCCAGAGTATTCACAAAATGCCTGGCTTCAGTAATTGCTCATTGCAGGCTCCAGGGGATACAAATTTACCCGTACCTGGACAACTGCCTCATAGAAGCGGACGACAAATTGATGTTGACAAAAAACTTGGACTATGTCATAAGATTACTACAAGCTCTGGGATACACAGTCAACTTCCAAAAGTCAAGACTGCAGCCATCCCAGCAAATAATCTTCTTAGGAGCCAAATTAGACACAGCCTCTCAAATGGCTTACCTGACAGAAGACAAGCAAGAGAAGTTAACTCATTACTTCAAAGGTTTAGCAAAACTCACCCAGATGACTGCAAGGAGATTCCTACAGGCCCTGGGTTACATGGCATCCTGCATTCTCCTGGTTCCATTAGCAAGACTACACATGAGAAAGCTTCAGTGGTACCTAAAAAGCATTTGGTCTCAGCACAGCAACAACTTGGAGACAACCATACCGCTCATTCCATGCCTACAAAAGGAATTCCTATGGTGGGCCTCGGTGAGCCAGGCACACACAGGTATGTCATTCAAAAAACCACAGATAACACAGACCATGACCACAGACTGCTCAGACCTTGGATGGGGGGTGCACATGGAAGGCAGGTGTATACAAGGACAATGGTCTCCAAAGGAAACACATCTGCATATAAACCAAAAGGAAATGCTGGCAGTAATGCATGCCATCGAGGCCTTTCAACACCAACTTCAGCAAGGCCATTTACTGATACGGACAGACAACACCACTGTGATGTGGTATATAAACAAGCAAATCTACTGAGTTTCTTAGGCCTAGAGTACGTGCTACGCCTAGAAAACCGACTATCAAAGCGCATGCACCTACTCCCATGCCACAACAAACAAATGCTTAGAATGGCAGAAGACCTTATTATGCTGATTAGGGGAAGTCAGCCTTCCCCTGCTAAGAGGAAAAGAGGACCAGTCCCCTGCAGCTTCAACCCACTCTTACCCCCTTTGCAGACTGACAATGCATCTTTGGGAGAAATCACTGAGCCTAAACATCCAGTTACAATCCCAGTTTGTTCCAGGCAAAGACAATGTCTTGGCGGACAGCCTAAGCAGGAATTTCACAGATCCACACGAGTGGAGGTTACATCCGAAGATCTTCACACAACTCACTTCGACATGGGGCAGGCCAGAAGTAGACCTATTTGCCTCTCACCTCAACCATCATCTACAAAGATTCTGCACAAGGGCATACCATCCAAAAGCTTGGAAAATAGATGCTCTCTCATTCAACTGGAACTTCCTAACAATATATGCATTCCCACCTCTGCCAATGATGACCTCAGTATTACTAAAGATCAAAGCAGAGAGACCCAAGGGAATCATAATAGCTCCGGACTTGCCAAGACAACACTGGTACCCACTACTACGGAGCATATGTCACACCAGGAGGTGGGCCCTTCCCCATTGGCCTCTACTTTTGACTCAACACAATTTCAAAACAGTGCATCCAAACCTTCAGACACTGCAGCTAACAGCCTGGGAGATCCCATAAATAACCTCAACCTATCTCTCTCCAAGGAAGTTCAGCGGGTACTAACAGAGGCTCGAAGACCATCCACCAGAAAGGTTTACTTAGCAAAATGGAAGAGATTCAGCAATTGGAATACCAGCAAGGGACATGATGCATCATTGTTGAACATCCCACTCATCTTGGAATATTTGGCAGATATCCTAAAGAACGGCCTCTCATATTCTTCCATAAAGATACCTGCATCAGCTATTTCAGCTAGATACAACACTGATCCTCCTGTCTTTCACACCCTTTGCTAAGGCAATTCCTCAGGGGAATCAAGAACATTAAGCCACCAAGAAAGGCCCCAGTACCAGCCTGGGACCTCAATTTTGTCCTAGAAAAACTGACTCTACCTCCTTTTGAGCCAGCAGCTACAGTTGACTTGCAGTTTCTCTCATGGAAAACAGCTTTCCTGTTGGCAATTGCCTCAGCAAGAAGGGTTTCGGAACTACAGGCCCTAATGGCAATACCACCATTCATAATTTTTCACAGAGACAGGGTTTCATTAAGGACCAACCCTACTTTTATGCCTAAGGTGGTATCTAGGGTTTCTTTAAATCAAGCTATTCATCTGCCTGCTTTCTTCCCCAATCCTGAGAATAAGGGGGAAAGACTGTTACATACCTTGGACATTCACAGACAACTTCGATACTACCTGGACAGAACCAAGGCCAGTAGGAAGTCTGAACAACTTTTTGTGGCTTACGCCCCTGCAGTCCAAGGAAAAGCAATTTCAAAACACTTTCAAAATGGATTGGACATTGCATCAGATTCTGTTATTCCTTTCATGGTGGAAAGACTGTTCCAGCCAATGTCAGGCCACATTCCACCAGAGCTACAGCCACCTCTACAGCATTCTTAAGAGGGGTGCCTACTAAGGACATTCTAGAAGCTGCTACATGGAACTCCGTGCATACATTCTCCAAACACTACAATCTCCCTCTATACTCCAGATCCAGAGCAGGCTTTGCTTCGGCAGTCCTGCAGGGTTTGATTGCCACACCATCTTTTTCCTAGAGCATTCCTCCTCCCCCAGCTAAGCTATGGTATTCTACCCATATGTTATGACTGCAGTTGCATTCTTGAAGGACATAGTACAGTTTTGTACCTACCATAAATGTAGATGTCCGATAGACATGCAACTGCAGTCGGATTTTCCCTCCCTCCATACCCCTCTATGCCTAGGGTCCACTCCTATCCCTGTTTCTCTTAGCTGGGGATATCTGTTATGGTGTATTTGTTTTATTGCTCATTTATTTGTCTGGAATACTGTTTTTGTCTTCCAAATTTGATTACAGCCTTCCTTGGGGGGCACCTGGCATCTGGGGCAAGAAACACTGAAGAAAATGGCGTCGGCTGATGCTTATGTACCCCAGCCGCTCTGACGTCGGAGGAAAATGCGACATCAGCCGACGTCGGACTCAGACTTTGGAATCCGGCCGACCGAGGGCTGCCTGAGGCAGGACAACCCATATGTTATGACTGTAGTTGTATGTCTGTCGGACATCTACATTTATGGTAGGTACAAAACTGTACTTTTCACTGTTGCAGTCATCACACTTGGGCTATCTGCCTGCATGAATACCAGAGACTTTGTATTTCTGCATCAGATTTTGTCACTCCAGGACTGACGTCAGGTCATCAGGGGTATAAAACAGGCAGCTGACGCCATTGCACCAGTCTTTCTTGCCGAGGAGCCCAAAGCAGAAGCAGTTTGCAAGTGCCGGTCGGCTGCTACCTGAATTTTCATTTACGAATTGAATAATCCTGAAGGCTTCTAAAGTGAAGTACCCCATTGGGGGTACTTTTTTCTTGCTCTAACCGATGTCCAAAAAAGTTAATTGTCTTGCCTGTGGAAAGCAAATACCACACAGAGATTTTCATTCTTATTCCATCACTTGTTCAGGCCCAGACCACGACGTACCTCGCTGTCGGTTTTGTGCCTTGTTCAACACCCGAACCATTCATAGTCAGGCTGTCAGTGTCACTAAATTTTTTCATTCTCTATCTCCGTATTCCAAAATGGCTTCGGCAAGCCATCTGACTACTGATGTTCCGAAAAAACATAAGGATAAAGTCAGAGACAGCATAGGTCCAAAGCTGCTGACGACGATTCCTTCAAGCTAGTCGTCAGCTTGCCGGCACTCAGGCGCTTTCGCAGCCCCCGATACCCGCTTCAGTGGATTTGCAGGCCTCTACCGAGACCCATTCAGAGCCGGTATGCAGCGAGACTTTTCTTCGACTATGGAACCTGCGGATGTCTCTACCTTGGATGGGTCCGGAGCCACTGTGCAAGCACCAGCTTCTGAGGCAGTTCTTTGCTCAACTAATGTTAGACTCAAACTGAAGACTTTTTTTATCTAAATCTACTGAGTTTCTTAGGCCTAGTGTACGTGCTACACCTAGAAAACAGACGATCAAAGCACATGCACCTACTCCCATGCCACAACAACAAATGCTTAGAATGGCAGAAGACCTTATTATGCTGATTAGGGGAAGTCAGCCTTCCCCTGCTAAGAGGAAAAGAGGACCAGTCCCCTGCAGCTTCAACAGACCAGGAGTCTGATGACTCTGAGGTATCTGATTATGAAGACATGCCCTTATTTGCTTATGAGGATTCAGATGCAGAGGAATCCATTCCCTCTGCCTCCCCTCCAGAAGATTTTTCATTTGGTGAAACCTTACATACTTTGAGAGCATTTCCACTGGGAATGCCAAGACTATCCTCAGTCCAAAGAGAGACTCAGAGAATTTCTAGATTTGCCACAACACAGGCCTTTAGCAATACCCCCTGAGCTGGAAGTTGTTGTTGATGTTTTTATGGAATCCAGTCTTACTCCTCATACTTTACCTCCTGCCCCTAGGAAACCAGACCAGTACTACAGAGTACCTGACACTCACAAATTTCTTTTCAAGAATCCTACTGCTGACCCAGAGATCATTTCCCAGGGGCTTAAAGGTATCAAGGCAACTATAGCCAAGAAACCCACCCCTTCGGACAGGGATTCCAGAGCTTTGGACAGCTGGGGTAAGAAGGTATATACCTCTGCAACTCTTGCTATTAGGGCATTGAATTGTCAGTTTCACATGCTGAAGTACCAGCAACATATTATGGAACTTATTAAACAAAAAGTGGCTACCTTTACAGACTGTGCAGAAAATAAAGAATTGCAGGAGCTTATGCACTCTGCAAGCCAAGTCAGCAAGCATACTTTGCAGTGTGGTTTTGACGCTCTAGAAGCATTTTGCCAGGCAGCAGTTACTGGTTCTGTACTGAGAAGACATACTTGGCTCAAGGAGCATACTTTGTCAGACCATGTCAAATCAAAGTTACTAGACGCTCCTTTGAATAAGGACAATTTGTTTGGCACCAAAGCAGAAGAGGTTCTTAAAAAGATGGAAGAAAAAGCTAAGTCTATGCAGACTATTAAATAATTCTTACAAGTGCAAACCCCTAGATTCAGTAGACATTACCCTTTCAAACACTGGTCCTTTCCAGTCCCCTCCAGGCCATCTCAAGCCAGACCCAGGGGAAACAGACCACCCAGACTACAGTCTCAGGGTATGCAGAGATCTAAGCAATGGAGTGCCCCCACTCCCAAAGCAGGGAATGGTAAGCCACCGCCTTACGGAACAAAAACCTTGCAATGACTTCTCTACTCCACTCCCCATCCCTGCCCAATTGCTGGTGCCCCTAGGAGGAAAACTTGCCCTTCATGCATAAAACTGGATGTCCATCACACAAGAACGATGGGTCCTCAACATTGTATCCCAGCGGTACAAATTTTACTTCCACTCACTGCCAAGCCCAAGAGGGTTCCCAGATCTTCCTCCAAACCAGTGGGCAGAGGCTCAAAGCCAAGTTCTTTCCCTGCTTTCCATCAGAGCTATTCATCCGGTTCCAGTAGAACAGATAGGTCAAGGATTCTATTTGACTCTTCCTGGTACCCAGAAAAGAGGGCTCTTGGTGCACAGTCCTGGATCTTTCAATTCTCAACACCTTCCCGGTGGTACCAAAATTCAAAATGCTTACCCTGCAACAGCTTCTACTTATGCTATCCAAGGATGCTTGGTTTGTCACCCTAGACTTAAAAGAAGCCTATCTGCACATCCCTATAAGGGAGTCATGCAGGAAGTATGTGACCCGGATTTATGCATTATCAGTTCTCTGAAGTTCCCTTTGGCTTATCCACTGTGCCCCAGAGTATTCACAAAATGCCTGGCTCCAGCCATTGCTTACTGCAGGCAGAGAAATATCCAAATGTACCTGTACTTGGACGACTACCTGATTCAGGCGGACAGTCAGGAATTGCTGTGGCAGCACCTCACATTTGTGAAAAATCATCTCACTTCCTTGGTATACACCATCAACGAAAAGAAATCAAAACTGGTACCCAGTAAAAAGATTGTATTCCTGGGAGCAAGCTTGGACACAACATCCCGGATGGCATTCCTCACTTCAGAAAAGCAAGTCTGACAGCCTACTTCAAACAAATGGTCACCAGAACCCAGCTATCCACAAGACAAATGCTGCAGGCCCTAAGGTTCATGGACTCATGTATACTGCTAATTCCATATGCAAGACTGCATACAAGGAATCTTCAGTGTTACTTAAAAAGTGTTTGGTGCCAACATTCTCAGGACCTGGAAACAAGTCATTCCTGTCGTACCCTGTCTAAGGACAAAGCTATTTTGGTGGGCAGAAGCATGCAACCTCAACAAGGGACTGCCCTTTACTTAACCCCATGCCACCCAGACCCTAACCACAGATGCATCAGACTATGCCTGGAGAGCACACATGGATGGCAAATGCATTCAGGGCCACTGGAGCCCAAGTCAAATTCATCTGCACATCAACCAAAAAGAGATGCTAGCTGTGCAGAATGCCCTGACTGCTTTCAGATCCCTACTCTTTCCAGGACAACTTCTATTAAAAACAGACAACACCACAGTTATGTGGTATATCAACAAGCAGGAGGGAACCCACTCTTAACCACTCTGCAGGTTAGCTGTGGCCCTGTGGATCACTGCCTTGGACATGCAAGTCCATCTGCAAGCTCAGTTCCTGCCAGGCAAACAAAACTCACTGGCAGACGACTTGAGCAGAAATCTGCTAGACCCACATGAGTGGCAATCAACCTTCTGATTCAGAAATGGGGTATCCCAGAGGTCGATCTCTTTGCCTCCCCTTACAACCACCAGCTCAGCAAATTCTGCACCAGGAACCCTCACAGCAGGGCCTGGAAAGTGGATGCCCTTTCTTTTCAGTGGGTAAATCATAGGTTCATAGGTAGGTACTAGGCCATTGGCCCTAGGGCCTATATAAGCCTAGCCAAATGTACCCTGGCTTTCGCCACCCAAGAAAATGATTTTCCTGTGCCACTGTTGAGCAGAGCCACAGAAGTGATCCCCGGGGTGAATTTCCCATCTCCCATCCAATCATCAAGATTTTTCTTGAGTGCTAATGAGGAGCTTTGTTTGATATAGATAGGTAGTTTGTTCCAGAGTATGGGAAGTCTCTGGGACAGGAATCTGTCCCTCCAGCATGTTCTGTTTATTGTGGTGATGAGGTTTAGGTCCTTAGAGCATGTAGCTCGTAGGGATTGGGATTTCTTTAAGTGGAGCATGTCTAAAAGCTCTGGGTTTGACATAGCTTTGAGTGTTAGGCAGAGATCGCCTCTGAGTAGGCGATATGCAACGGAGTAAAGCTGCAGTTTTTTGAGACTGTCTGCATAGGGCATCTCTTTGAGGCCGGTAATCCCCTTTGTGAGGTATTTCTGTGGCCTTTCCCGTTGTTGTAGATGTCTTGTGAGGTACATACCAAAAGGGGCATTGTACTCTAATGGGTCTAATGAATGACGAGTAGAGGGGAACAATGACCTCTTTTTTCCTGGATGAGAAACCTTTTGTGATGAGGTGTGACACACAGAAGGATTTCATGACTACTGTGGCGATGTGATTATCAAAGGAGAGACTACTGTCCACCTGTGTCCCAAGGTCTCTTATCACACTTTCGGTGTTAAGTAGACTACCACCTATGTGGTAGTTCATGGATACTGAGTTTTTACCAAAAGGGATGACAATGCCCTTTTTGGCATTGAGCTTGAGGTCATGGCTTTGACACCAGGCATCTGTCTCTGCGAGGCCCTTTTGTAGGCTGTCCACATCTTTTGGAGTTTTGATTATGGCTCCTAGTTTGCAGTCATCTGCGAACTTCGTTAGCCAAAGACCTTCTGTGTTGGCCTGTACTTCAGAGAAGTAGATACCAAACAGGAGAGGACCCAGGACTGAACCCTGTGGTACTCCACTTGTCACTGGTCTGAAGTTGGATTTGGAGTCTGCTACTTTCACAGTGTGGGTTCTGTCAGTGAGCCAGTTGGCAGCCCACCTTGTGACATAGGGATTTATACCTAGTTTAATGAGTTTATCTATAATTCCAGAGGGGGGGATGGTGTCGAAAGCCTTGGCGAGATCTAGATAGGCTGTGTGAACCACCTTACCCTCGTCTACGGCTTTGGTGACTGCTTCAAAGAAGTCTATCAGGTTTAGGAGACACAAACCCGAACTGGGTGTGGTCCTGAGTTTGGAGATTACCAATGTCATTCTTTATAAGTTCCACGATGATACGCTCCATAGCCTTGCAGACCAGGCTCGTTAGGCTAATGGGGCAGTAGTTTCCAGGGTCTGTGGTGGCTTCCCCTTTGTGGAGTGGGATAACTGTTGCTGTGCGCCATTCAGTGGGCACATAGCCTGAGGTGAGGCTATGACTGAACATGGTACTTAGGTGGGGTGCCAGTTCGTTCTGTAGTTCATGTAGAACACAGCCTGGGATGTCGTTAGGTCCCATGGATGGTGTGTTCTTGGCTTTGGATAGTGTTTTTTTTACCTGTGCAGCCGTGATTATAGGAACTTTGCATTCTTCTGGTATAGAGATGGGCCCTTTAGGGGATGACAGAGGGGTTAAGTTAGCACTGGACCTATCTGCCAGGATGTTGGCAATATCGGTTGGTTCTGTATATTTAGTGCCATTCTGCTGTAACTCAGAGCAGATGTGAGTGTTGCCATTGAGATTCTTGACAGCTATAGAATGCTTTGTGGTTGTCTTTAGAGTCAGTGGCGATTTAGTTTTCGTAACTAGCTTTGGAGGATTTTATGAGGGATCTCAGCTTCTTACTGAGGCTGACCAGGGAGTTTCTCCAATCATGGGATTTTACTCTTTTTTGCAACAGTTTTTCTTCTGTTGTAGAGTTTGTTTATGGCAGGGGACAACCAGTTTGGCCTCCTTTTTTTGGAGGATAGCATCTTGGTTCTGTTAGGGATTGCACTATCCATGCACTCGTGTCAGTGCTTATAAAGTGCATTTGTGTAGGATTCAGCAGTCATACCTCTATTGTCCATCAGCATGGGTGTCGTGAAGTCTGCCACTTCTGTCTTGAGAAGCGTGAAGTTGGCTTTGGAGAAATTTTTTACTGTGGTTTCCCTAATGGGGTGTGGGGGAGGGATGTGGATGTCTAGGGTGATTAGCTTGTGGTCAGATCTGACCAATGAGGAATTGACCTCTGGTGTGGAGCACCAGTTGCCCATGTTGGTAATAACCAGGTCTAGGATATTGCTGCCCCTGGTGGGGGTGTGGATAAGTTGATCCATGACATTGGAATTTATGAATTCCAGAAAACTTTGAGCACAAGAGTTGGTACATGAGTAGTTTTCCCAGTTAATGGTAAGGTAGTTGAAATCGCCCATTATTAGGGTGTCAGGTTGTACTCTAATATTTTCCAGTGTATTAAGAAATGAGGAGTGGGAATCCTGGGGCATGGTGGAGGATCTGTAGCAAGCTACAATTTGGATTGCGGTCTTGCCCAGAGTTAGTTGCACTTGGATGATTTCGGATGCATTATGCTGAGCAACTAGCCTGAAGGTGTGGATATCCTTAATGAATATGGACATGCCTCCGCCTTTAGTGTTTCAGTCCAGGTTAGGTGGCCAAAAGGTGTGGTATGAATTATAGCTTGGTAATGCAGGGGTACTATCTGGAGCCTTGAACCAGGTCTCTGTCACTACACAGATGTCGATGTTCTCCATTTTAAGGAGTGCCTCAAGAGAGTGCATTTTGAGGTTTAGACTTCTAGCATTGAGTAGCAATACCCTCAGATTCTTCTTGCCTGTACCTGTTAGGGTGGTGAATTTGTCATTTGAACCTTGCCTAAAAAAGGCACTATAGGGGTGGCTAGAGCCTTAGCCAGTATCCGGAATCCCAGGGACGACAGGTGCAGGCCATCTCTGGCAAAGCATCGTGGCTTGTCGATCATGTCATCCCAGGCAGACAGATACTGGATCCCCTTAGAATGACACCAGAAGCTTAGCCAATTGTTGAAGTCAATCATTTTGTCCTTGTACTGTGGTATCATTCTGGGCGATGGCAGGATGTTGCTCAGGGCTAGGGTCATACCTGCCTGGGCTACAAGATCGGACAGCTCCTCCATGTCCCTTTTCATGTAGTCCAAGGAGGCACATCTCAGGTCATTCACACCAACATGGACAATGACAGAGTCATATTTGTACTTGTTGTGGAGTGACCTGAGTGCATGCGTTATGTGGCGGATCCTGGCACCCGACAGGCAGCTGACAGTAACTTTCTCCTTGTTTAGCCTGGTGAGTGGGACATCAGTGTGCCTGACTATAGACTCACCTATGACTAGAGTGTTGGGTACGTTGGTATGCCTTATGGGCTCTGGATGAGTGGCACACTGAGTTTGTGGGCTATGTGTCATTTGGGTTGTGTTGGGGGTGGAGGTTGCTTGTGTTTCTGCTTTGGAGGTCCCTGTTGCTTGGGCAGGTTTTTACTGAGATCCTCCACGAATGTAGGAGTGTGTTTTGTGTTTCTATGCGTATGTTTTGGTGGTGTAGGTTTTGAGGGACTATGTGCTGAGTGTGGTGTGGTGCAAGTGCTTACCTTCTCCTCTTGACTGTCTAATCCAGTCTTGGGTGAAGAGAGCTTTGCTTCCAGTTTGGCTATATAAGTGCATCTCTCTCAGGTTGTAGTGTTGGGTGGCAGGAGGAGAGGGTTGTCTGTGTACATGAGGCAATTACTGCATTGCCCCAAGATGCCCAGATTCATCAGGTAGACGGGAGAAAACACCGGGGGCTGACCCTTAGACATGCCTGGATAGGTGCTTATTTGTTAAGTACTATAAACTGTTTTTCTCTAGACAGTGAGGAAAGTTGAGTGCTGTAGTAATTTGTAGCTTATTTAGTGCTTACAGTAAGTTCTGAACAAGTGCTGAAACAAAACACTGGCTAGTTCTAAGAAACAAAATTAAGCTAGAAGGCTTCCTTCCAACACAGAAAAGCTTGGGGGCCTAGAAGCCTACAAATAGTCCTGGACACAGCAAATCTATATCCAGGCTAGACTACCCACAGGAAAGGCAGGAAACAAGCTTAGAATTTTTTTTTTGTAGTGGAAAGAGAGAAAGGAGTAGCAGAAACTAAGCTGATCGGCCTTCTCAAATGTTCTCCCTGTACTGGGTAGAATGAGGTAATGACACTAGACTAGGAGGAGGGTCCCAGATCAAATTTACACTAGGGGTGGGCAACTGCAAAGCCAACAAACTGCAGAAATGTTTCTCACAGCAGAAAAACAGCAGTGAGCCTTTAAATGAAAGTTTTAAACAGCTAAAGGAGCCTCTAGAAAAAGAGTTTAACTGCAACAAGTTATCAGAAACAAACAACCCAACAGATGCTTAATAAAAGTGGACATTTTCCAGTTAATACACAGTGAAACTAGCTAGAAAAATATACAGTACACAAAGTGCTATAATTAACAAAGAAAGAACAAAATAAGCAAAAAACAGGATACTTAATGTTATATATTATAGTTCCGAGTTTGCTCAGTGTCCTTCCTTCAATTAGCTCAGTGTGAAATGGCAGAAACACAACTTAACTACTTGGGTAACAGAAAGTTGAAACCTGAGACAACTTTTCAGAAAAAAAGCTCAAAAGAACAAATGAGGTGCTTAGTCCAAGCTGTAGTCCAGGTGACCTCAGTCAGCCAATGACCTTAAACAAATTCTCTCTCACTCTCAATCTATGCCTTTCCCCCTTCTCTCAGGATAAGACAGGACAGACCAAGGACAATTCTGATTGTCCGGAACTGGTACCCACTCCTGCACAGCCTTTCACCGGTGCCACCCTGGCACCTACAACAGAACCCAATCCTCCTCTCTCAGCAGGAGGGACAGATTTTGCATCCACAACTGCAAACCCTAAATCTTGCAGCCTGGCTTATTCCTTGAATTTTCTCCCCCAGCAACCCTAAGCAAACAGGTGCTGCACATCATTCTTGAAGCCAGAAGACCCAGTTCAAGAAAATCCTCTGCTAATAAGTGGAAAAGGTACTGCTCCTGGATTCAATCTAAAGAAGAGGACACAACTCTGCCCTCCCTGCCTTTAATCCTGGATTACTTAGCAGATCTACTCCACAGAGGCCTGTCTTTGTCCTCCATTAAGATACATGTCTCAGCAATTTCGGCTCATTATAACATGGAGCCACCTCTCTTCTTGCACCCTCTTATCAAACAATTCCTGAGAGGGGCAAACAACTTAAGGCCGCCTAGGAGAGCACCCACCCCTTCTTGGGACCTTAACTTTGTACTGGAAAACTTCTGAGCTACAAGCACTTACGGCTGTGGAACTCATTATTTTCCATGCTGACAGGGTTTCCCTCATGACTAACTCTTCCTGTATACCTAAAGTGGTATCCAGTGTGACTCTAAACCAATCCACCCATTTGCCAACTTTCTTCCCTAATCCTCAGAATAAATGGGAAAGGATCCTGCACTCCTTGAACGTGCGCAGACAGCTGAGATTCTACCTTGATAGGACTAAGCCCTTCAGAAAATATGACCAGTTACTAGTCAGCTTTGCAACAGGGGCAGAGGGCAAGGCCATTTCAAAACAAACAGTTTCCAAATGGATAGCACACTGCATCCATTTCTTCTACAAGCACCATGGGAAACCAACACCTCAGGGGGTCAGAACACATTCTACTAGGGCAACTTCTACCTCTACAGCATTTCTCAGGGGAGTCCCTACCAGGGACATCCTAGAAGCTGCTACCTGGAGTTCTGTACACAACTTCACCAAGCATTACCACCTGCCTATCTTTTCCAAATCCAGAGCAGGTTTTGCAACAGCAGTCCTGCAAGGCATACAAGCCAGCTCAAACTCTTCTTGACTGCCTCCACCTTTCTTCAGCTTTGGGAATCCACCCAAGTGTGAAGACTGCAACAGTGAAACACGAAGAACATAGTACAGTTGTGTACACTTACCATAAATGTAGATGTTCCGAGTGTATTCACTGTTGCAGTCCTGGTTTCTCTCCCTCCAGCCCCCTGGTTTCTCTCCCTCCAGCCCCCCTAGTTTCTCTCCCTCCAGCCCCCTGGTTTCTTTTGTCTCTCTCCTCTCTATGGCTATTACTCACCCCTTTCAGGGGTATTGATGTTTACTTTTTACTGGTAGTGTTTTCCCCACCATAACTTAGCTCCCTATTTGGGGGGCTCCTGACATTTGGAGCAAGAAAAAACTGATGTAATGGTGTCGGCTGCCTGCTTTTATACCCCTGATGACCTGACGTCAGTCCTGGAGCAACAGCATCCGACGCAGAAATACTAAGTCTGTGGTATCCGGGCCAACTGAGGGCTACCTGCAGGCAGATAACCCAAGTGTGATGACTGCAACAGTAAGTACACTCCAACATCTACATTTATGGTAAGTGTACACAACTACATTATCTAAGCAATGGAGTTCCCCCACTTCAAAAACAGGGAGTGCTAAGCCACCCTCTTATGGTAAGAACTCACAATGACTTTACACCTTCATCCCTTACCCCTGCCCACCTGATTGTGGCTCTAGGAGGAAAACTTTCCTTCCATGCAAACAACTGGGTCTCTTATTACCAGTGACCGATGGGTCCTCAACATAGTGTCCCAGATATACAAATTTTATTTCCACACACTGCCAACCTCAAAAGGGTTCCCAGACCTTCCTCCAAACCTGTGGGCAGAGGCCAAGAAACAAGTCCTTTCCCTGCTCTCCATGAGAGCAATACAGCATGTTCCTGCAGACCAGATAGGCCAAGGTTTTCATTCCAGACTCTTTCTGGTACCCAGAAACGAGGGCACCTGGCGCCCAATCCACGATCTATCCATTCTAAACACCTTTCTGGTGATAACCAAAATTCAGAATGCTCACCCTCCAGCAGCTTCTTCCGATGCTTTCCAAGGATGCTTGGTTAGCCACCCTAGACCTAAAAGAGGCCTCTACCTACACATCCCAATCAGGGAATCTTGCAGGAAATATTTACATTTCAGGGCAGGATCTATGCACTTTCAATTCTCTGCATTTCCCTTTGGCTTATCCACTGCTGCCAGAGTTTTCACAAAATGCCTGGCTCCAGCCGTTGCCTTTTGCAGACACAAGAATATTCAAATTTCCCCCTACAATTGCCTGATTCAGGCACACAGGAAAAGCTGTTACAGCACCTGACCTTTGTAAAGTACCTACTGACCTCCCTGGGGTATTCTATCAATGAAAAGAAATCAAAACTAGTCCCCACACAAAAAAGCAAGCCTAGACACAGCATCCCAGATGACTTTCCTTATGCCAGAAAAACAAGCCTTCCTGACAGGCTACTTCTCTCAACTAGCCACCAGAATCCAGTTATCCACAAGGAAAATCCTGCAAGCTCTAGGGTTCATTGCCTCCTGCATTCTACTCATTCCATATGCCAGACTGCTTATGAGGAAACTACAGTGGTACCTAAAAAGCCTTCGGTGTCAACACTCTCAAGACCTAGGAACTATCATACCTATGATACCCTAAGAAAAGATTTTCTTTGGTGGGGAGCAGCATGCAACCACAACAAGGGACTTCCTTTCTCACAACCCCATGCCGCCCAGACCCTCAACACAGACATTTCACACTATGCCTGGGGTGCACATCTGGACGTTAGGTGCATTCAGGGCCATTGGAGCCCAAATCAAATACATTTGCACATCAGCCAAAAAGAGATGCTAGCTGTTCAGCATGCCCTGACAGCTTTCAGACCCCTTCTCTCCCCGGGGCCTCTAGTGATCAAAACAGATACCACAGTGATGTGGTATATCAATAGGCAGGGAGGGACTCACTCTTATCCTGTCTGCAGGCTTGCCATGACCCTTTGGCACACGGCCTCAGCCATGCAAATACACCTGCTAGCACAATTCCTGCCAGGCTCCCTAAATTTTCTGGCAGACATCTTAAGCAGGAAACCTGCTAGACCCACACGAGTGGCAGCTAGACCACAGAACCTTCAACCCTGTATCCCAGAAATGGGGAACCCCGAAGGTGGACCTCTTCGCCTCCCACTCCAATCGTCAGCTCAGCAAATTTTGCACCAGGGGACCTCACAGCAAAGCCTGGAAAGTGGATGCTGTATCCTTCCAGTGGGTAAACCTCTCTATCTATGCATTTCCCCCTCTACCACTCATTTCAAGGGTGCTGCTCAAAGTAAGGGAGGAAAAAACAAGGGCAATCTTGACTGCCCTATACTGGCCATGCCAGCACTGGTACCCACTGCTGCACAGCCTGTCACCCTTGTCACCATGGCACCTACCTCAGATCCCAACATTCCTGACCCAGAAGAATGGAGAATTCATGCATCCACAATTACAGACCCTGAACCTGGCAGCCTGGCTTTATTCCCTGACCTCTCTTCAAGATGCCAGCCTAAGCAAACAAGTCCTGGATTTTATGCATGAGGCCAGACGCCCCAGCATTAGAAAATCCTATGCTGACAAGTGGAAAAGGTTTTGCACCTGGATCCAGGGGAGCCGAAACAGCACAGCCCTCCCTCCCTCTCATCCTGGATTACATAGCAGACCTACTACACAGGGGTCTACCTTCTCTTTTATTAAAATTCATGCCTCTGCCATCTCTGCTCACTGCAGCACAGCGCCACCTCTCTTCTCAAAACCTCTCATCAAACAGTTCCTAAGAGGGGCTAACTTAAGGCCACCCAGAAGAGCTCCTACCCCAGCCTGGGACCTTAACTTGGTGTTGGAAAAGCTCACCCTACCCCCTTTTGAGCCTACACCTTCAGCAGAGTTAAAGTTCCTCTCTTTGAAAATAGCCTTGCTTCTGGCCATCACTTCAGCTAGAAGAGTTTCAGAGCTGCAAGCACTCATGGCTGTAGAGCTAATTTTCCATGCTGACAGGGTCTCCCTCTGGACTAACTCATCCTTCATGCCTAAAGTGGTGTCCAGTGTGGCTCTCAACCAATCCATTCATTTGCCCACTTTTTCCCTAACCCACAGAACAAGGGGGAAAGGATTATGCACTCTCTAGATGTGCACAGACAGCTCAGATTCTATCTGGATAGGACTAAATAATTTAGAAAAACTGACCAATTGCTAGTCATCTTCGCAGCAGGGGCAGAGGGCAAGGCCATATCCAAACAATCTCCAAATGGATAGCACACTGCATGCATTTCTGCACAGAAAACTGCCTCCTAAGGGGATCAGGATGCATTCCACCAGGGCAACCTCCACCTCTTCAGCGTTTCTCAGAGGGATCCCCACCAGAGACATACTGGAGGCTGCAACATGGACTTCTATTCATACCTTCACCAAGCATTACTACCTGCCTATCTTCTGCAAATCCAGGGCAGGCTTTGCCACCGCAGACTTGCAGAGCATCATAGCCAGCCCACAGTCTTCTTGACAGTGTCCACCCTTTTCTTCAGCTTTGGGAATCAACCCAAGTGTAATGACTGCAACAGTGAAACACGAAGAACATGTTCCAGTCCTGGTTTCCCCACCCTCTATCCCCCTTGTCTTTCTCTCTCTCTCTCTCTCTCTCTCTCTCTCCTTACAGGGAATTTTTGGTATTTACTTTCTACTGGTGGTGTTCTTCCACCATAACCTAGCTCCCTATTTGGGGGCTCCTGACATTTGGGGCAAGAAAAACTGATGTTAATGGCATCGGCTGCCTGTTTTTATACCACTGATGACCTGACGTCAGTTCTGGAGTGACAGCAACAGACTCAGAAATGCTAAGCCTCTGGTGAGGGCTACCCCTGGCAGGATAACCCAAGTGTGATGACTGCAACAGTGAATACACTCGAACATCTACATTTATGGTAAGTGTGCACAACTGTACTTTGTGTAAAATTTTACCATAACAGCAGCTGTCCTTCTCTTCACTGTTACAGTATACTAAACAGAAGGGATCTCCTACCCAGGGCAGCCCGATGCTGGACCAGTATACAGAAGCCTAATGATCTTGTATGTGCTATATGTCAGATTATGCTCCCCACCCAGAACATAGGGCACAATTGGGACATACTGGCACAACAACCTAGACCTGAATTGCCCCAAAGAGAACAGTCTCCATAGGACAAAGGAGTCCATGCACATCGAGAAGGGAAAAAAATACAGAAGAAAAAGGAGAAATCCTCAGAAGGGAATCAAAAGCAAAAAAAAAAAAAACAGAACTAATGAGATGGAGGGAGGGAGCAAATACTTACAGCAGTGAAGAGGACATTTACTGTTATGGTAAGATTTTGCACAGTTTTACTTGTGTCCTTCTGTTGCAGTATCCTAAACAGAAGGGAGAGTAAAAAAGCTGAAGAAACAGAATGGGAAGTGGAAGGCTGGGAAGAACCCTTAACAAACCC
The DNA here is from genome assembly GCF_019279795.1 of Protopterus annectens. Classification (NCBI taxonomy): domain Eukaryota; kingdom Metazoa; phylum Chordata; order Ceratodontiformes; family Protopteridae; genus Protopterus; species Protopterus annectens. Next base: position 1,174,860,972 of record NC_056727.1, read on the forward strand.
AAATAAAATGGTTTCAGTAAAACCTGCTCTGGCCCTAGAAACCATATCCAGCTTGTAATGCTTAGTAAAGATATGCATTGAACACCAAGTAGCAGCTTCAAGGATATAATTTATCAACCCCATGAATAAGGCACCAGCACAAGCAACAGCTAGTGGAATGAGGTCTAACAGAAGTAGACAGATTTGCCATGAAAAGTATAACAAAAGCAAATGGCCTTAGAAATCCAATAGGAGATGGTTTGCTTCGAAACAGCCAAATCCAATGTCCCGGATGAAGGGAAACAAGCTGACCAGACTTATGAATGACCTTAGTTTTATCCAAATAATACTTGAGCTGTCTGTGCAAATCCAAGATATGCAGGAACCTCTCACTAGCAGACTGAGGAGAAGGGAAAAAGGAAGGGAGTTGTACCGACTGGGCTTAAAAAAAAAAAAGGATTAGTATGAAGGGACACCACGTCCCTGTGAAAAACCCAAAAAGGAGGAATGGTTATAAGGCCTGAAGCTCAGAAATCCTCCAAGCAGAAGTAAGAGCCAGCAGCAAAACAGTCTTTCGTTTTGTAAAGAAGCAGAATCTGCAGGCCCAAAAGGAGCCAGAGTCAATTTTTACAAAACAAAAAATTAAGGTCCCAAGGAGAGTGGATAGGATGTCCTTCAAGGATGCATCTGCAGTCATAACATATGGGTTGTCCTGCCTCAGGCAGCCCTTTGGTCGGCCGGATTCCAAAGTCTGGGTCTGGCCTCGGCTGATGTCGCACCTTCCCCGACGTCAGAGCGTCTGGGGTATAAAAGCATCAGCCGACGCCATTTTCCCAAGTCTGTCTTTCCGCGCGGTGCCCGAAGCAGAAGCTGTTCGCAAGTGCCGGTCGGTCAGATCCAGTGATTTCAGCTACCGAAGACTTCGAAAAAGCTAAGTACCTCGTTGGGGACTCTTTCTTGCCTCAGCCGATGTCAGATAAAGTAAATAATTGTTTAACTTGTGGGAAACAAATACCTCATAAGGATTTCCATTCCTACTGCCTTCCTTGCTTAGGCCCAGACCACGACGTATCGTCCTGTTCAGCCTGTGCTTCCTTCAACCGACGAACTCTTAGACGTCGGTCAGAGTTTGCAGAGGAATTTTTTGGCACTAGTTTTGCATATAAAATGCCGTCGGAGACTCTGACATCACATTTAGTGAAAAAACGGAAGGACAAGGACCGACACTTGCGGCCCGCGGTTTCGGCTGAAACCACGGTAAAGCCTACCGCGAGTGTCTCGGTTTCGGCCGAAACTGAGTCCTCGGAGATTCCTTCATCCAAATCCACTCAACCGACCACCGCGGCCCGGGAGGCCCCGGCTGAGTCGGCTACCGAGCTACCTACCGAAACCAGTGTCCAGGATATGTCCGACACCATTCCTTTGGACATATCTACTCCTGCACGTGGGGCAGCTAGGCCCCCTGCTTCCATGTCCATTAAGGCCTTCTCCAGGGCTAAAGCTGCTAAACTTTCTAAGGCTTTGCCTCCCAAGACTACCTCCCAGAGGCCTTCCTCTAGTACTCAGATCCTCAGCCTTGCAGAGGACCTTATTTCTTTAATTAGAGGTTCACAACCTCACCCGGACAGGGCCTCTCACCCTCCACCAGACAAAAGGCCCAGGACTGAGCCTTCTGACCCACACTCTTCAGATGAGTCCACGGATGGTTCTGAGTTGTCAGACCACCAGGAGGAGGCTTATTCGCCCTGTGAGGATTCTGATGCTGAAGAATCTATCCCTTCGGCCTCCCCTCCTGAAGAGTTTTCCTTTGGTGAGACTCTACACTCCATGAGAGAGCATTTTCAATGGCAGGGTCAGGAATTCTCTGATTCTAGAAAAAGATTAAGGACCTTTTTACACTTGCCTTAGCATAGGCCCTTAGCTATACCTCCTGTTCTGAATGTAATTGATGATGTGTACAATGATGTCAGTACAGCCCCTGATACTCTCACCCCAGCCCCTGCCAAACCTGATAGATACTACAGGGTCCCGGATTCTCATTTCTATCTGTATAAAGCCCATTCTGCCGACCCAGAAACTATTACTCTGGGCCCTAAAGGGGTTGTGGCTGTCACTGCCAAAAATCCTCTACCTTCTGAAAGAGAGTCTAGAGCTTTAGAGAGATGGGGAAAGAAGGTATATACCTCTGCAACTCTTTCCATCAGGGCTCTAAATTGTCAATTTCATATGATACAGTACCAAGAGTATTTGTTAGATGAAGTGAACAAGAAGCTTTCTTCTCCTGAGCCCCTTGACCATAAATCCCTTCAGGATTTGGTACACAACTCACAGCAGGTTAGTAATCATTTCTTAAAGTGTGGTTATGATGCATTGGAGGCTTCATTTAGGTCAGCTATGACTGGGGCAGTTATTCGTAGGCATGCCTGGCTGAAGGAACAATCTTTGCCAGACCATGTTAAAGCTAAACTCCTGGATGCGCCAATGGAGAAACAAAATTTATTTGGCTGCTCTGCTCAGGAGGTTTTAAAAAAGTATGAAGAAAAGGCAAAATCTGTGCAAACAGTTAAGGATTTCCTACAAGTACAACCACCGAGATTTAGCAGAAACTGGCCTACCAAGAATTGGTCCTTTCCAGACTCGGACAGAGCCCAGAGAGGCAGGAACAGACGCCCCAGAGGCAGAGGCCAATCTAGAGGCTCTTACAGAGGCCGTCAGTGGCAACCTGCCAACCAGAGAGGTAGTGCAACAGCAGCAACAACAACTACTACACCAGGACAGGCTCAATGACTTTACTCTGATTCCGCCCACCAGGGCTCAACTGGAAGCACCCTTGAAGGAAAGCTTGCTTTATTCACAAAAAATTGGCATTATATTACAAGGGACACATGGACACTGCAAATAATAGACAAAGGATACAGGTTCCACTTCCACACTTTGCCAAAAAGAAACGGAATGTCAAACCTACCACCAAATCAGAGGGCAGAGGCTTTAAAGCAGATCAACAACTTGCTTCAAATGAAAGCCATAGAAAAAGTACCACTTTCAGAACAAGGCCAATGATTTTACTCCAGACTATTCCTTGTACCAAGAAAAGAAAATCAATGGAGGCCTATTCTCGACCTGTCCGCACTGAATACTTTCCTCATTGTGCCAAAATTCAAGATGCTGACCCTACAGCAACTTCTTCCCATGTTGGGCAAGGAGTCTTGGCTGGTGACTCTAGATCTCAAGGAGGCATACCTGCATGTCCCTATTTGACCAAACTGCAGAAGACACCTCAGATTTCTTGCAGGATCAGAGCATTATCAATTCTCAGCATTGCCCTTCGGCTTATCTACTGCGCCCAGAGTATTCACGAAATGCCTGGCATCAGTAATTGCACACTGGAGACTTCAGGGGATTCAAATCTACCCCTATCTGGACGACTGCCTTATACAAGCGGACAACAAGGTAAATTTGATAAAAGACTTGGCCTATGCCATCCGCCTACTACAGGCATTGGGATACACAGTCAACATCCAAAAGTCAAGACTGGTTCCATCCCAAAGGATAACCTTTCTGGGTGCGGATCTAGACACAACCACCCAAATGGCTTTTCTCACAGAAGAAAAACAACTTCCAGATTACTTCATGAATCTGACAAGACAAGCTCAGCTTACTGCAAGGAAAATCCTGCAGGCCCTGGGTTACATGGCATCCTGCATAATTCTGATACCACAGGCCAGGCTGCATATGAGAAAATTACAAATGTATCTAAGGAGTGTATGGTCTCAACACAGTCACAGTTTGAAAACTTTGATACCAATCATTCCTTGCCTTCAAAAGGAGTTCCTGTGGTGGGCTCAGGCCTGCCAGTCCAACAGAGGGTTGCCTTTCAACAAACCAAAAACAAAACAAACCATCACCACGGACGCTTCAGACCGAGGATGGGGAGCACACATGGAGGACAAATGTATCCAAGGCCTATGGTCTCAAAGACAGATACACATGCACATAAACCAAAAGGAAATGCTGGCAGTGATGCATGCAATCGAGGCTTTCAAACCCTTCCTCCATCAAGGCCACCTGTTAATAAGGACAGACAACACCACGGTCATGTGGTACATAAACTAGCAGGGAGGCACACACTCCTACCCTCTATGCCGGCTGGCTATGAATCTATGGGAGTTATGCCTGAAACTCAATATCCAACTGCAGTCCCAGTTCGTGCCAGGAAAGGAAAATACACTGGCAGACAGCTTAAGCAGAACTACCAGGGATGCACACGAATGGATGCTGCACCCAGACATCTTCCAACTCATAACAAAGGCATGGGGAACGCCGAATATAGATCTATTCGCATCCCCCCTCAACCATCAACTGAAGACATTCTGCTCAAGGACATACCACCACAAGCATGGAGGGTGGACTCTCTCTCTTTCAGCTGGAAAGCTCTAAAAGTATATGCCTTCCCACCTCTCCCTTTAATGTACAAGGTTCTACTGAAGATCAGGGAGGAACAGCCAAGAGTGATTCTGATAGCTCCAGACTGGCCAAGGCAACACTGGTATCCACTATTGAGGAGCATGTCACAGGCAAAACCATGGCCTCTCCCCCTATGGCCTCTTCTTCTGACGCAGAACAATTTCAAGATCATGCATCCCAACTTAAAAACATTGCAGCTAACTGCCTGGAAAATCCCTTAAAACCAAAACAAAATGTTTTATCACAGACAGTGAAGGACATTATCATGGAAGCTCGCCGGCCTTCCACAAGGAAGACCTACTCAGCTAAATGGAAAAGATTTTTCATCTGGAACACATCAAAAGGCTTAGATGTGACAGTGGCAAACATGACACATATTCTGGAATACTTAGCAGAACTGTTCCACAATGGCCTTTCCTATTCTTCCATTAAGATTCATGCCTCAGCAATTTCAGCAGAATACAATTTGGATCCACCTATCTTCTCACACCCTCTACTCAAGCAATTTCTGAGAGGGATCAAAAATATCAAACCTCCAAGAAAACCCCCTTTACCTGCTTGGGATTTCAACTTTGTCTTGGAGAAACTAACACTTCCTCCCTTTGAACCAGCAGCATCAGCGGATCTCCAGTTTCTGTCTTGGAAAACTGCATTCCTTCTGGCAATAACTTCAGCAAGAAGAGTATCTGAGTTACAAGCATTAATGGCAGTGCAGCCATTTCTTATCTTCCATCAGGACAGAGTTACACTAAGAACTAATCCTACTTTTATGCCAAAGGTGGTATCTAGGGTATCCTTGAACCAAGCTATTCACTTGCCTATGTTCTTCCCAAATCCACAGAATAGAGGGGAAAAACTTCTGCACACCCTGGATATACACAGACAACTACGCTACTACTTGGACAGAACTAAAAGTAGCAGAAAAACTGACCAACTATTGGTAGCATATGCTGCTGGGGTGCAAGGAAAAGCAATTTCCAAACAGACAATTTCAAAATGGATAGGAAATCGCATTCGATGTTGTTACTCCTTTCATGGAAAGTCAGTTCCTGCAAATACAGCCTTCCTACGAGGGGTGGCTGCCAAGGACATTTTAGAAGCTGCTACTTGGAGCTCCGTGCATACATTTACCAAACATTACAATCTACCTTTATACTCCAGATCCAGAGCAGGCTTTGCTACTGCAGTCCTGCAGGGGATCTTAACTACACCATCCTTTTCTTAGTACCTCCTCCCCCAGATTAGCTATGGTATTCTACCCATATGTTATGACTGCAGATGCATCCTTGAAGGACATAGTACAGTTTTGTACCTACCATAAATGTAGATGTCCGATAGGTATGCATCTGCAGTCAGGTTTACCCTCCCTCCTACCCCTCTGTGGTATTCCTAGGGTGTTTACCCCTTTTTTAGCTAGCTGGGGGAATCTATTATGGTGTATTTTTTTGTATATACTTGTATATATATATATCTATAATTTTGCAAATGTTTGGAATTCTATTGCATTTCTCCAAATTTAGCCTTCCTAGATGGCATCTGGCATCTGGGGCAAGAAAAACTGAGGAAAATGGCGTTGGCTGATGCTTTTATACCCCAGACGCTCTGATGTCGGGGAAGGTGCGACATCAGCCTAGGCCAGACCCAGACTTTGGAATCCGGCCGACCGAAGGGCTGCCTGAGGCAGGACAACCCATATGTTATGACTGCAGATGCATACCTATCAGACATCTACATTTATGGTAGGTACAAAACTGTACTTTTCCTTGGAGGCCTAATATGCAGGACACCTTTAAGAAATTGTTTGACCTCAAAATGAGAAGCCAAAGGAGGATTCAAGGACAGACTAGCAGAAATGGCTGGCAGGTGTGTCTTCACAGAATAACAGGCCAGGCCAGACTGGAGGAACTCTCACAAATAAGAGGACCAGAGTGACCCCCACTGAAAAAGGGTCCTGGTTACACGCATGGCACCAGACAGAAAATCTTTTCCATTTGGACATATAAGATTTTCTGGTTGAGGGTTTCATTGCCTCCTGTGAAACCCTGAGCACGTCCTCAGAAGAGAGGTGCCTGGAAGGGATCAAAATCTTATTATTCACAATGTCAGTTGAAGAGTGGACAAATGAGGATGGATGAGACCCCTTGTTTTGCATGAGGGGGATCCAACCGATGAGGTAACTTGATTGCCCCGGCCAGATGCGTTGAGGGGGGAACCAGTGCTGTCTTTGCCAAAAGGGAGTCACTAGCAAGATTTTTGGGGAGTCCAACTGAATCTTCTGCAGGACTCTTGGAAGAAGAAGAGGGAAAGCATAAAGAAACGTCCCCTTCCAAGAAAAAGAAAGGGTGTCCGTCTTCCACACCAGATGACATGGCACTCTGGAACAGAAGAAAAGAAACTGACTGTTCAGAGGGGAGGCAAAACGATCTACCCGAGGAATACCCTACTGATGAACAATGTCCGGCAACACATCTCTGTGAGGCATCCTTTCATGAGCCTGTGTTTTGGACTTGCTCAGTGTCTGCCACTAGTTTGTGCTCTTAAGGAATGTATGCTGGTTAAAGAGTTAACTGATAACTGAGAGCCACCTCCTAAGCCTGAAGAGCAGTTCTGCAGAGGATATGAGATTTCCTGACCCCCTTCTTGTTGACATACCACATCACTGTAGTGATGTCTGTGTACAGCTTCAGGGGGCCTGGACACAACATGGGGTGAAAAGTTTGAAAGGCCAGAATCAGAGCTTTCATCTCTGTGTTAATATGGTCTGACTTCTGATGGTGAGGCCAGAGGCTCTGAACTTTCAGGTTACCAAAAGAAGCCCCGCACCCTATGTCTGAGGCATTGGTGAATCGGTCTTGAGAAGGGATTGGAGGCTGAAAGGGCCAGCTTAGGTTGAGAACAAGCTATTGAATCCGCCACTCAAATTCCTTCTTTAGACAGGGAAGGAGAGGTGCACTGAAATACAGAGGGTGACATTGCTGCAGCCAAACTGACTTGAGGTACCATTGAAGCTTCCACATATGCAGTCTGGCAAGCGGAAGCATTGGAGTAAAAGAGGCCATAAATCCCAGGGCCTGAAAAAACTCCCTGGCTGGAATGGCAGTCAGGAAGGGACTTGAAGAAAGCTGTCAGTGATGAAGCTTTTGGAGGTGGAAGAGAGGCCAACATTGGCACTGCCTGAATCATGCATCCCAGATGCACATGATCCTGAGAGGGAGTCAGGATGGACTTTAGGAGGTTGATAATGAACCCCAGACTTTGAAGAAGAGGGATGGTGAACTCCAGCACCTGTAACAGGCGACTGCAGCAACAGGTCATGTAGATAAGGAAAAATCTGAATTCCTTGGAGCCCGCAGAAAGCAATCACAGATGCTAGGCATTTTGTGAATACCCTTGGAGTAGTAAAGAGGTCAAAGAGCAAAGAAGTGAACTGAAAATTAAGGAAGACACAGAAACATGTAAACTTCTTAATAAAAAGAGGGTGAATAGGGATATGAAGTTAAGTAACTTTTGGATCCAAAGACAAGAAAAGCCTGGGGTAATAAAAGAGGAATTGGGGCTTGAAGAGTAAGGATCTGAAAAGTAGCAACCTTGAGAAAGATGTTGAGCTAGGAGAAATCCAGAATAGGTCTGCAAGTGCACTCCTTTTGAGGAACCAGGAACATCCTGGAATAAAACCCTTTCCGACTTGGGAAGGGGGGACAAGTTAAATATTTCCTGGTTCACGCGAGACCCTAGAACCTCCAGGAATTGAGTTTGCCCTAGCGGTGCTTGAGGAATCCCTTAAAAAGGAAGAGACTTCCATATCATGAAGTAACCCTGATGGATGATGGAAAGAACCCAAGAGTCTGAAGTGATGAGACACCAATTTGGAAGACAAAGGAATGTGGTCTAAAAGAAGGGGGGTGAATTGTCAGAGAAGCAGGCTTATCAGATAAAGGAGGCTTCTGGGCCACACAAATCTAAGAAGCCTTAACAGAGGGGGGCCCACTTACCACCCTTCCTGCCCTTGGAGGCCTGGCAGGGTTGTGTGCAAACAAAACCAGATCTAGAAGGATAATTCCTGTGGAACTTAGGGATAGGAGAGACAAAAGTATGTTTAAGGTCCTGCAAGGCTTTGCCTATCTATTGAAGAGACTTAAACATGTCAGCAGCAGCAGTCCCAAGAAGATGTTTATTATCCAAAGGAGCATCCAACAACTTGTCCGTAATGTCTTCAGGCAGAGACTTGAGATGAAGCCAAGGATAATGCTTCTTGACAGACCCCAAAGCCACAGCCCTGAGAGAGGGATCAGCAGCATCGTAGCTACACCTAGAGTGGCGCAAGCCATTTGAGAAACAGAACGTAAAATAGATAAGGCAAAGGTTTTGTCTTTAGAGTCACGGAGGTCAGAAATAACCTGACAAGCCTGAGCAATCAATGTCAAAGCTTACGTGGCCGTGTAGGTCTGGTAAAGTAAAGTAAAGTAAAGGCTAAAGTAGAAGCAGTGTAAGCTGTCTTACCAATTCTCTCCATTGCCATACAGTCCTTATCAGAAGGCAAAAAGCTTAGGTTTGTCAGAAAAGACAAATACCATGGCAGGATCAGCAGAAGGACATTTAAATAAAAAATGACCATCCTCCGGAACCTTATAGAACCTATTAGGTTTATTGGGACCAGGAGGCAGAGAATTAGGAGACTTGGAAGCAGCAATGAAAGTGTCTAACAAGGCAGCCAACGCAGGAGGAACTGCCAGTGGTTTAGGAGTATCCACCTGAAGCAACTCATAATATCTTCTCTGAACATCAGACACTTGAGAAGAATCCCACAAAGTATTCCATCATCCTAGAAAATGTGTCCCCAAAGGTCAATTCCTCAAAAGGAGACTCTGCTAATAGACTCCTTTTCATCAGAACCATAAGGCAAAGGCATCTGTGAAGAATAGGACAAAGACTCCTCATCAAACACTGAATCCTCATCTGAGGAGTCCAGTTCTCTAAGCCAAATAGGAGGAGGAGAAGTCCAAGGAGGAGAAGGTATAAAAACCCCTTAAGGCTTTAGGGCCATCAAAGCAGAAAACAAGCAGTGAGTAAACTCTTGCAATTCTTTTGATCCTTAGAGAGACCAAAACATGCTTCAATTTTTCTTTTTTTTCTTGGAAGGGACATCAGCCTTATCAAACACTGGAGGTTCCAACCCTTGGCAAGATTTGAAGAGAGAACCGGGAACCTTCTCCCTGACCAGTATGTGTGGAATGCCTCTAGGACCCTACGAGATAATCAACTGCATTTCCCCCTTGATGCGTGGAGCAGGTGCTGGCATTTGACAAAGTCTTGGCAGAGGAATCCAGTGTAGATGCTGAATGACCTACAGAGGCATTACCCACCTCTACAGAGATGTCCAGTGGAGACTGAAAAGCTAAAGAATCTGGCCAAAACTTATTGGCCACCTTCTTACCTAGAAGGAGTATCTCTAGGTTAAAAGATTTTGCCATGGTACCCTGGGTAACTGCTGAAGCCATTTGTTTTCAAGATAAATGGCCAGGGAAAGCAAATGGCTTCTGAGTGTCGTGGGCACAAATGGTTTACAGATACTACAAGAGGAGGTATGGTTGTGGGAAGCACACATGTTGAATCTGTCTCCCACACTGACGTTTTCCCTTCTTGGATGACATGAACACTCTAGGTAGCAAAAAAAAAAAAAAAAAAAATACTAGACCAAGAAAAGTTATAATAAAATGGGGGTGGGGGGGGGACACTTATCTGGTGGCTTGAGTGTCCAGTACAGCAATAAGGCATTCAGAACAACTAGCAATAATGGTGTTCGAACTAGTGGCGAAGAATTTTAGGTAATTGCATCCGTACATCCCTTTAATGCCCTTTGTTCTGTACAGAGAATACAAGTGTGATGTACGGTGCATATAAGATTATTAGGCATTTGTATACTTGCCAAATGTTGGGCTGCCCTGGTAGGAGATTCCTTCTGTTTGGGATACTGCAAGAGTGATATAGGGCATCATGTGTTACAGATGGATAGTTTTAGTCACCCTAGAGTATAGGTTCATAGGTAGGTACTAGGCTATCTGCCCGAGGGCATTTATAAGCCTAGCCAGAGTGTGTCTGCTTTCACTGCCCCATTGATTAATTAACTGATCCTCCGTCAAGCAGAGCCAATGAAGTGATCCCAGGGGTGTATTTTCTGTTACCCATCCACTCGTCAAGGTTTCTCTTGGAGTGTTAGTGAGGGGGCTCTGCCTGATGTAATTTGGAATTTTGTTCCAAAGCATGGGGAGTCTCTGTGACAGGAATCTATCCATCCAGCATGTTCTATTTATTGTTGTGGCGAGGTGTAGCTTACTAGAGCGCGTGGCTCGCAGTGACTTGGATTTCTTTAGGTGGAGTATGTCCATCAATTCTGAGTTGGACATGGCTTTGTAAGTCAGGCAGAGATCACCTCTGAGTAAGCGATATGCCACTGAGTACAGCCAGAGTTTTTTCAGTCGGGCTGCATAGGGCATATGTTTGAGACCAGTAATCCTCTTGGTGAGGTACTTTTGTGGTCTTTCCAGCTGTTGAAAGTGTGTTGAGGTACATCCCAAATGGGGCATTGTACTCTATGATGGGTCTAATGAGTGACGAGTAGAGGGGCACTATAACCTCTTTATTTCTACATGCAAACCCTTTAGTAATTAGATGGGCCACATAGAAGGATTTACTAACTACTTTGGCAATATGATTGTCAAAGGAGAGATTACTATCTACCTGGGTCCCCAGATCTCTTATTACCTCTTCTGTATTAAGGGGGCTGCCACCTATGTGGTAATTCGTGGGTGTTTTGTTTTTCCCAACCAGTATGTCTATGTATTTGTTGGCATTTAGCATGAGGCCATGACTTTGACACCAGGTGTCTGTCTCAGTAAGGCCCTTTTGGAGGATGTCCGTGTCAGCCGGAGAGTCGATTGTGGCTCCCAGTTTGCAGTCATCTGCAAACCTGGTTAGCCATAGTCCTCCTGTGTTTGCCTGTACTTCTGAGAAGTATATGCCGAACAGTAGGGGTCCCAGGACCGAGCCTTGCGGGACACCACTTGTGACTGGTTTAGAGTCGGACCTAGAGCCTGCTATTCTTACTGTGTGAATTCTGTCTGTAAGCCAGTTGGCAACCCATCTCATGACGTAGGGGTTTATGTTCAGGCTGGTGAGTTTTTCTGTAATACCTGAGTGGGGAATGGTGTCGAAAGCCTTGGCGAGGTCAAGGTAGGCTGTGCGAACCACCTTTCCCTCATCTATGACCTTGCTGACTGTCTCGAAGAAGTCAGACAGGTTTAGTAGGCATGATCTGTCCTTAACAAAGCCGAACTGGGTCGGGTCAAGTGTTTGGAGGTTCCCAATGTCTTTGTTAATGAGTTCCATGATGATGCGCTCCATAGCCTTGCAGACCTGGCTAGTCAGGTTTATGGGGCGATAGTTACCAGGGTCAGTTGTGGCCCCTCCTTTGTGGAGAGGAATAACCATTGCTGTGTGCCATTCTATGGGCACGTGGTGTGGAGAGGCTGAGGTTGAACAGCGTGTTTAGGTGTGGGGTTAGTTTGTTCTGTAGTTCGTGCAAGATGCAGCCTGGGACATCATCTGGTCCCATTGACGCTGTGTTTTTGGCTTTTGAAAGGGCTGTTTTCACCTGTGCGTCTGTGATTCTTGGGACACTACACTTTTCCGGTATTGTTGTGGGCCCTTTTGGAGTTGAGAGGGGGGTGAAGTTTGCACTGAATCTCTCTGCCATGATGTTGGCAATATCAGTAGGTTCAGTATATTTTGTGCTATTTTGCACTAGTTCAGTGCATATCTGTGAGTTGCCATTTAGATTCTTAACATAGCTAAAGAAGGCTTTGTGGTTATCTTTTGAATCCTTTATTATTTTTCTTTCGAAGTTAGCCTTGGATGATTTCATGAGGGACCTCAGTTTCTTACTGATACTGATCAGGGATATCTTTCCTTCTTGGGATTTGCTTTTTTTCTGAACTAGTTTCTGCCTTCTATTGTATAGCCTGTTGATTGCAGGGGTCCACCAAACTGGTTTCCTTCTCTTAGAGGAGTGAGTCTTGGTTTTGCTAGGGATGGGGCACGATCCATGCATCCTTGTAGGTGCTCAGAGTGCATTTGTAAAGGTTTCTGCATCTTTGGCAGCGTTATCCTTTAACATGGGGGCTGTGAAACTTACCACCTCTGTCTTAAGTAAGGGGAAGTTTGCTTTAGAAAAGTTTTTTACTGTGGTTTCCTTAGTTGGGGTGGTGGTGGGTTGTGGACATCCAGAGTGATTAGTTTATGGTCTGATCTAACCAGTGAGGGGTTGACCTCCGGTGTGGAACACCTGTCACCCATGTTGGTGATGACCAGGTCAAATATGTTTTCATCTCTGATAGGGGAGTTTACCAGCTGATCCAGAGCATTTGAGTTGATGAATTTCAGGAAGTGCTGGGCCTGGGAATTTGTACTCTAGTAGTTTTCCCAGTGAATGGTAGGGTAATTGAAATCACCCAATATCAGGGTGTTTGGTAGGACCTTCATGTTTTCCAGTGTCTCCAGAAAGGTGGAGTGGTGGTCCTGGGTCATGGAAGGTGATCTGTAGCAGGCCACAATTTGCATTGCAGATTTGCCCGATGTTAGTTGCACATGGATGATTTCAGAGGTATCATGCTGCGCCACTAACCTGGAGGTGTAGGTATCCTTGATGAATATGGATACACCTCCTCCTTTTGCATTTCGGTCAGTGTTCTGTGGCCGAAACGTGTGGTATGAGTTGTAGCCCAGTAGTGCTGGGGTGCTCTCTGGAGCCTTGAACCAGGTTTCAGTTACTGCACAGATGTCGACATTCTCCATACTGAGGAGTGTTTGAGCGTGTGCAGTTTGAGATCTAAACTCCTGGCGTTGAGTAGCATAACCCTCAGTTTTTTGTTAATTGTGCTGTTTATGGAGGTGGGTTTGACTTTTGAGCCTTGCCTAAAAAAGGCACTATGGGGGCAGCAAGAGCCTTGACCAGTATTCAAAAGCCTAGGGGTGACAGGTGCAAGCCGTCTCTTGCGAAGCAACATGGCTTGTCGAGCATGTCATCCCAGGCTGACAGACACTGGATCCCCTTTGAATGACACCAGAAGCTTAGCCAATTGTTGAAATTGATCATTTTTTCTTTATACTGAGGTATCATTCTTGGTGAGGGCAGGATGCTACTCAGGGTCAGGGTCATACCAGCTTGGGCTACATGATCTGAGAGCTCTTCCATGTCTTTCTTCATGTAGTCCAGGGAGGTATGTCTCAGGTCATTCACACCACCATGAACAATGACAGAGTCGTATTTGTACTTGTTCTGGAGTGACCTGAGTGCTTGTGTTATGTGGCGGATTCTGGCTCCTGACAGGCAGCTAACTGTAACCTTCTGCTTGTCCAGCCTAGTGAGTGGGACATCAGTGTGCCTGACTATAGTGTCACCTATTACTAGTGTGTTAGGTATGTTATTTTGCCTTAAGGGCTGTGATTGTGCGGCACACTGATTTTGTGTGTTGTCTGGTTTGTGATTGGAAGTGCAGGATGTTTGGGTGTCTGCTTTGGAGGTCTCTGATGCTTTTGCAGGTTTTTATTTAGAGCCTCCAAGTATGATTTTGTGTATTTGTGTATTTTTTGCCAGTGCTGTTTTAGTAGGTCTGTGTGCGGCTGGAGTTGTGGTGCAAGTGTTGACCTTCTCCTCTTGACCATCTGTTCCAGTCTTGGGTGGAGACAGCTTAGCTTCCAGTTTGGCTGTATAATTGCATCTCTCGCATATGTTAGTGTTTTGTGGTAGGAGAGGAGGGTTATCTGTGTACATGAGGCAGTTGTAACATTGCCTCAGGATACCCAGATTCACCAGCTGGACTGGAGAGTGCACCTGAAGTTGCCCTTTGGTCATGCCTGAATAGTAGGGTGAGCTGCTTAGTCGTTTGGTTGGTGAGGGGTGAATAAAGAGCCTTGCCCTGCTTGGGCAATCAGTGTCAGGGTGTATTAGTGCTTGCTATTAGGTCTGAGCAAGTGCGGTGCTGTAGGATGCTTTTTGAGTGCTTAGGTTGAGAGTAGTTTCAAGGGAAAAACTGAAGAGGAGACTTAGTGGAGCAGGGGATAATTTAACCATCGCTAATCAGCACTGCCCAGTGTGCAAAACCGTGCAAACACAGTTTTTATAGTAGGGAAATGAAAGAGAGAGAAATTAGCCCAAAATGGCCAATAAACTACTAACTTCTGGGCTGGAACCACTCCTCCAGGGACATAGTTTGCTCAAAGCTCTCCTCTCTCACAGGTGAACAGAGAAAACTTCCTTCTATCCAAGTAAGGTATGGGCAACTCAGAAACTAGTATCACAGCCCTGAATTCAGCACTAGCCCGAAAACTGGACTATACTAGCTTAGAAAGGCAGGAAGCAAGGATTTTTTTTTGTTCTTTTGAAAAGATAAGGCAAAAACAGTAAAAAGTACACTTAAAACAGCTTTAAGCGGCTACAAATGATCAGAAAAGGCTATCACACTTTAGTGTGTAGCCTACAACAGTTAAACAAATTATTTAAACAAAAAACCTTTTAAAAGTGCAGGCAGTCAAATAAGTGCAATATATGAAAAAAAAAGCTTTTAAATCACCATAAACTCTGGAAAATCTGCGTTTAGGCGGAAAACAGTTAAGTACAGCACGAAAGTACAGAAAACTGATACTTAATCACTCCAAAGTCTCTCTCCTAAGCTAGAAGGCTTGTATCAGTCTAAGGCTTTCTAGTGCTACCCAGTAGGTTAGTTAAAGGAAAGATGGGAAACAAGAGCAGATGTGGTCTTTTAAACCAGAAAGTTGAAAGAGATGGACAAACTGTCCAAATGGTCAATAAACTACAATTTCTGGGCCAAGAACCTTTCCTCTCATGGTAGACAGGCTACCTAGTGCTTACCACTCCCACTAATAAGCTAGAAGGCTTCCCTCCAACACAGAAAGGCTTGCGGGGCTCAGAAGCTTACAGAGAGTCCTGGAATACAGCAGATCTGTACCTGGACTAGACTAGTTACAGGAAAGGCGGGGAACAAGTACAAATGTAGGCTTTTAAGCCAGCAAGTTGAAAGAGATGGAAAACTGCACAAACGGCCAAATAAACTACAATTTCTGGGCCAAAACTCACTCTTCCCGTGGACGATAGGCTACCTAGTGCTTACCACTCCCACTGATAAGCTAGAAGGCTTTCTTCCAACACAGAAAGGCTTGGGGGAGGTTTACTAACCATCCTGGATACAGCAACTCTGTAACCGAACTAGGCTAGTTATAGGAAAGGCGGGAAACAGGCACAAGTGCAGCTTTCAAGTCAGAAAGTTGAAAGAGATGGAAAAAAACTGCTCAAACAGCCAATAGCTACAATTTCTGGGCCAGGGACCACTCCTCTTGTGGTAAATAGGCTTACCTGATGCTTACCACTCCCACTGATGAGCTAGAAGGCTTCCTTCCAACATGGAAAGGCTTGAGGGGCTCAGAAGCTTACAAAGAGTCGTGGATACAGCGAACCTGTACCTGGACTAGACTAGTAACAGGAAAGGCAGGAAACAAGCGCAAACACAGGCTTTTAAATCAGAAGGTTGAAAGAGATGGAAAAGCTTCCCAAACGGCCAGTAAACTATAATTTCTGGGCCAGAAACCACTCCTCCTGTGGTAGATAGGTTACCTAGTGCTTACCACTCCCACTGATAAGCTAGAAAGCTTCTCTCCAACACAGAAAAGCTTGGGGGGCACAGAAGCTTACAAACAATCCTGGATACAGCAAATATGTACCTGGATTACACTAGTTATAGGAGCGGCGGGGACCAAACGCAAAATGGGCTTTTAACCAGAAAGTAGAAAGAGATGGAAAAACTGCCCAAACGGCCAATGAACTACAATTTCAGGGCCAGAACCCACTCTTCCCGTGGTAGATAGGCTACCTAGTGCTTACCACTCCCACTGATAAGCTAGAAGGTTTCCCTTCAGCACAGAAAGGCTTGGGGGGGCTCAGAAGCTTACCAACAGTCCTGGATACAGCAAGTCTGTATCTGGAGACAAACTTCCAGAACTAGTAAAACAAAAAGGTGAACCAGGAACAACTGCAGACCACCGATTTATTTATTTAATCAAAATTGTACTAAGTGCTTTCACCCACACACATCAGGGCATCTTCAGAGTACTGACAATCCTTGTGTTGAACCTCTTTTTAAATCCTTATGTAAATTGGATAATTGAACAATTAAACAAATTATTACCTACGCAGCTAAAAATTCTTCATTTAAAAGGTACAATCAGCAATATTTACATCAAAAATGAACATAAACAGCCAGGGCTTCTGCAAACTTGTTAATTTGTAAATGTAATAAAACCTTCTTGTCAAAAAGTATGTATATGTAATACCAATACATAAAAGTTAAAAATACATATATAAATATCTAGGTAATAATATAAATCTAAATAATTATTAAAAATAAATAATTGTTATACAATCCAGCATAAAATCATTCATTGAAAAATTTCCTACTAACATTAAAATTCATATTGTTATACAAAATATTAAAACATTAAATTATCAGATGTTAACGTAATACATACAGGATCAAATAAATTGAGACTTGTACTTTAGTATACTTGATATAGAAATATGTTCGTTAATACCAGGGCTAGAACTTGCATTTAGCCGTAATTGCCATAAACATTATTTAGCTTCAAGTAAGGTGTTGTCATCACCACCTTTGTTATTATTGTAGTATACAGTTCTGTCAATAACAAAGAATAAAAATCTCTTAAAATTCTGGCATCTTAGACTATGCATATAAAGAGAACTAGTATCTTTCTGTTTTTTAATGTCCCTAACATGTTCCACTATCCTTTCTCGAAGTTTCCTTATCGTTTTGCCAACATAGAAGGCTGGGCATGATGAACATATAGCTAGGTACACTACCATTTTTGTGTTGCAATTACAATGACCTGGGCATCTAATTGTTTTGCCAAAATTTTGTACCGCAACATATGATCCATCATTAATAAATTTACAAGTATGGCATGCCCCACATTTGCTCATCGAAGATGTGTTGAACATATTCTTATTATTAACTGCCTCAAAATGTTCTTTAAGATTCATCCCCTTACTATAAGTGACCTTGGGCCCAGTCCCTAAATTATCAATAATGTCACCATTATTCTGGAGAATACTTATCCAGGTCTCATGTACTATATTAACTATCCTGGGTGATATATCATTAAATGGTATAATAAAGGTGTCATTTCTAGTAGTGTCATTAGTCCTAGATGTACTGTTGTCAAAACCATACTTTAATATAGGTTTGTATATTTGATGTCTTTTAATATAAATCTCTTCACTAACTTTAACAATTAATTCTAATGGATAACCTCTATCCAGAAACATATCTGATAATATTTTAATCTCATTGTAAAAATTAATGTCTTCACTAATAATTCTAGAAAATCTGACCATCTGTCCCTTTACTAAATTCTTTTTCTGGTAATAGGGATGGCAACTATCAAAATGTAAAAAAGAATTGGAATGAGTTTTTTTCCTAAAAATACTTGATGCTAACTTACCCATGTTTTTATAGAATAAAATATCTAAATACGCACAATTGTTGTCAAATATCTTAAAAGTGAAATTCAAAAAACTAGATGTCGTTTTTAGAGAATTTTCAAACTCAATAAGCATTTCTCTGTTGCCCTTCCAAAAAATAAGAATGTCGTCCAGGTACCTTAAGTAAAGGGCAATGTTAGGCCAGAAACTAGAAGTAAAAACACTTTGTGTTTCCCATAAGGCTAACACCAAATTGGCATAAATGGGGGCGCATCTAGCCCCCATGGCCACACCTGTACTTTGTTTATAATATTCACCATTAATAAATATAAAATTGTTTTCAAGTACAATAGCCATCAGTTTACGTAACAATTTGCATTTAGCCTTATTAGACTCACTAAATTTCAGCAAACTTGTCTCAAACATTTCAAGACCTAAGTCATGAGGAATCGCTGTAAATAGGTTGACAACATCAATAGTTACCATTGTCATATCATCTTCAATATCAACAAAATGTTCTCTAGCTTTTTCTAGACAATGCCAGGAATCTTTTAATATATGAGGCAGATGTTTTAAAGTTCCCTTACAATGCAAATCTATATAAGCAGCAATGGCTTCAGTCTTTGAACCCCTGGCAGAGACTATGGGCCTAAAGGGTGGATTGTGTATGTCCTTATGGATTTTGGGTATACCAAAAATGGATGGCGTCATTGGATGTTCCACTAATAAAAAATTATATTCATCTTTGGTGATGACACCATCCATCAAAAATTCATATAGATACCAATCCACCTTAACATATGCCCTTTCCATTTTATGTTTTGACACTTTTTCATACGTCGTATTGTCACTCAACATTATTGTCATTTTGTTCAAATAGTCTGTTTTGCTCATAATAACAACCCCACCCCCTTTATCGGGTTTCATTACCCTATATTTGTCGGTAGAAGTTAATTCCTTAAGACAAAATTTTTCAGCTGAAGTCAAATTATCAGAAGTCATTTTTTCATTCTTTAATATTCTTCTGATTTGTGTTTCACATAATCTCTCAAACAAATAAATCATTGGGTTCTGTGGGGGTATAAAAGTACTACTCCTTTTTAGAGTAAAACTAGTATTGTCTCTCTGGTTACATTTGTTGTTAACAAAAAACAGCTTAAGGTTAAGTGCTCTAGTGTAAAGTTTTAAATTAATCAAAATTCTGCCAACATCTAATTTAAATGATGGGACAAATCTGAAACCCTTCTTAAAAAGTTTAACATAGGCAGCATTAAAACAAGTATCAGTATAATTGTATACACTAAACCCTCTGTCTGTAATAACAGAACAGTGCCAGTCAGTGTTATCAGTGTCCTTCTCCTGTGTAAATACCATAGAATATGGCAATCTATCACCACTATCCATATAATTGTGGCATGAAGTGACACTGTCATAAATATCACTCATAAAATGACTAGTTTGATAAACTGGTGCCTCACTCATACATGTTATATTATTACTACTATTTAGCGGTACCAAGAATTGGTTCTGTGTGTTGTCTTGTAATATGGTCGATTCTGCTGATATTGTTGACCCCCGTATCGGTCCCGGAGCCGCTCCGACCTTCTCAGTGTCGGCTCCTCTAAAAAAAAACCCTTCTCCATTCTCATTATTAACTCTATAGTTCTGTTGTAAACTGCAGTGGCTGTTAGTAGTATTCAAGTTGTTCTCAGCAACTGAATCGGCCACAGGCTGTTTGGATAACCGCCTCATGCTTTTAAACTCTTTGAAATGCACATACACTTTTTTATTCTTATAATCATTGGTGTCCCTTGTTAATTTAAGATTCTTAGTTTCTAGCCCTTTAATAATAAATCTATCCATATCTTTGATAATATTATAAAGACGAAATCTATTAAATTCAAATAAGTCCTGGCGAATATTCTTATCTAAAATGACCAATTGTTCATTTAAAACAGCAAGTTTACAATTATTGTTACGAATAATTAATTTAATCAGTTCTATACCTGTTCTATCGAACAGTTGCAGCAGTTCATCAAATAGTTCTGTCCCTTCTACAAATCCAAACGGAAGTTTGAACACACGAAGTCCCTTAAGTATTTGACCAAGCTCAAAGGACCTCTCCAGAAAAGCGTTGTCCATCTGTAAAGTTTTAAAAGATCTCAGAGTCTTTTCAAACTCTGACAACTGTTTGTTCAAACTACCTAGGTCATTGTTTTTGCTCCATGAGCCATCCTGGAAAACTGGAGCAGCTAAAATGTCTTTGATATCCATCAAAAAAATTTTTCGTGCCTCAGTGTCTATAGTAACGCCGTCTATAGTGTTCGATGCTTTGTTCGAAGGTGGGTTCCCAGACCGAACATTTCCTGCATTGACCCCTCCTCCTATAGAACACGCCGAACCATAACTAGCTGACGGTTGCACCGGATGCGATCCTGGTGTAGAATGTAATGTAAAAAGTTGCTCCTGAGACTCCGTAATGGCCACATTGGTAACCACAGGAGTATTTTGCCCTTTCTCCTGTAGAGCTGGTAGAGTATCTGGACTTGACTAGTTACAGGAAAGGCAGGAAACAAGCTTAGAATTTTTTTTTGTTACAGAAAAGCAGCTAAAACAGCAGTAAATGCAATTCAAATTGTAGTGCAGGCCAGCACACCCGAGCGTGTAGCAACACTATGGCATGTACAGTTCAAGTAAATGCAATTAAATTAACAAATGACAAACGAGTGCAGAAGGCAGAAAATTAGAAGGCTACTAACAAGCACTATTAAGTGCAGAGTAAGAGCGACTGAACAGATAGCACGCCAAAGGGCAACTAAGTTGCAGTAAGAGCAGATGAATAAGATATATATATATATATATATATATATATATATATATATATATATTTTTTTTTTTTTTTTTTTTTGAGGGAGATAAGTTCATAGATTAGTACTAAGCTAATTGCCCTTGCGAGCCATTTTAAGCCTAGCCATTAATCCCTGTGAGATTCAAATCCCGCACCTTGTGTTTGTAAGGCAAACACCTTAACCATTAGGCCACCCTCTCAGAGCAGGATTAAGAGGCTATAGGGGTTGTCCTTCCCAAATGCTCTCTTTGTACACAGTAGGAGTACCTGAAATCAGAATATGATCTCACTGCACTCATTTGATTGAGCAAATGAGATGGGCCCAGAAGGAGTATCCAAATACAAATCTACAAGAGGGGCGGGCAATTTCAAAGCCACCAACATTAATACCAAAACAAGAACAGGGACGGTGGGTGGGGAACTAACTGTAGAGAGACAGCCACAACTTCATTTGAGTTAATATTCAGTGAAAAACACAAATAAATAAATTAAATACAGTACTATATGCAAAAGAGCAGGTGAAAGTGTACTTAAATTCACTTATACGTCCAGCTGATTTCAGGTACATGTTAGCCGGCCAAAGTTCTGATAAGTATGTTGTAGAGTTTATCTACATTACTATTTCCAAAGTTAATTCAGAAATGCTTTAAGTACAAAACCTGTTGCAGCGATGTAAGTAGAATTATTACCATCTTAGCCGCAAGGCAAACGTATTTTGCAGTTGTTTTTCATCCCTCTTAAGAAATGAGTCATTCAAACCCATTCTAGACTTCATTCTTCTGAATACATTTTTTTTTAAAGTTCAGAAATTCAAAAATGAGTGTTACACCTCCCATGCTGCCATTAATTATCCTCCTCTGATGATGATTGTACCAATGGAAGATGTCTGTCTGTGCATTTCCTTGTGCTGTTCCACCACTAAATACTGGGGTGTCCAAAGTAGGAGCACACTGTTATCAGTCCATATCTTTTCCTTTGGCCTACTATAGTGTCATAAACTTCCACAAAGTGTATGTCTAATGTTTTTGCTTTGAGATTAGAGAGGGATCAAACTGGCCCTTAACTGGATCATTGCGTATTGATAGTAGGTTTGCTAAGAGTGGCATGTAGTGTCTGACACTTGAAAAATTTGAGTTGCAGCTAGAAAAGTTCCATCTTAACTCTTGCTCAGAAGACATTTTTTTAGGGTCACTTTAGGAGGTGTTTCTGCTACAACACATGAGTAAGGAAATAATGAAGTTTTCCAGCAAGTTCATCAGAGTCAACTTCAGCAGTACCTTAGGTGGACATGATGCCTGTCATACCATGTTTAAAAATGCATACAGGAAGAACCCATTAACATCTCAGTCAGTCTCTTCACAGTGTGTGCCCTGTACTGTCTGTAAGGGGAAATGTCACTCCAGATTTGACTTGATGGCAAATTCAGGCAACGAGTTTTAAGGAAGAAGCATTCTACCTCATCTAACCTCTTATGTTAACTTTTCTGATGCCACATATGAAGAAGCCCTTTGTTGGTCTCCATCATTTCTAGAATTGGACGCCTCTAATACTGTCTTTGTATGCCAATATAAGAGAGATGTGGATAGCTTGGTTAACTGTGAATTTTTTTCTCAGAGTCCTGCTTTACTGGTTTTCATTTTTTTATTTATACAGTCAGTATAGCAGTACTTTCTCCTCTTCACTGTCTTATACAATGCTGTCTACTGGCTGACCCAAGATGCCGCTTCTTGATCGTTGGGTCTGCGTACCCCTCCTGACTGACGTGTTCCAAATTATGATTGGAGCCAGCAAGGAGATTTGAGGAATCCTGGAGACATCCTGCTGCTGAGAGAGAATTTTTCCTATTATCCCTTTCTTTATGTCCATCAACACCCTGAAAGTGAGGCATGCGGTGGGCATCTGTGCTGTACCACCTCTCACTTCCAAAAGAGGCAGATGTCAACAGGATGTCCCCCAACCTCCGGCAGCATTTTGCTGTTGTTTCCCTTGTCACCCTTAGGGAAATGAAACAGTGTGTGCTTTGAGTGCACATTCCTTCCTTGCGTGCCAGCACCTCAACTGCCAAAATCCCCAATTAAATCCAGGTAGCCTTGGCTTTAGTCAGGACTTATCCCTGTGTGCTGCTGCACTGGCTTAATACATCAATCTTGAAGCATCTTGACAAATGCACATATATTTCATTCAAAGCTACAGTGTTTTCTTCAACTGTTGCAACTGGGCATTGCAAAATTGTCTTAATTCAAACAGTCCATCCAGATGTGCCAACAGACTGTGCAGGAAATTTTAGTGGCATAAAATTTGACACATTCCCTAGTGAAGGAGTAGGTTCTTCCACAGCTGGATCTTTTGACTTCACAGGAAGACTCCCAGCTCCCAACATTCCATGCAAGTGTTGTCCATCTTCACCATCAGACCTTAGCACCAGATTTATTATTCCTAACATGGAGTCAGGGGTAATTGTGCTACCTTCCTTCAAAGGGATTTACTGAATACCAGGCAAAACAGAGCTCCCATTCTCATATTGCCAGTTTGGTGAAGGTCTTGTATGCCACTTTTGTTATAAACTGTTTCCAAACTACCATGATAATTCCAATTATGTTTGATTTGACAGGGAGACCTGATGCACTTAAACTTTTGTTCACTTGCATGAATGATTTTTTTGCTGATGCCACATAACGATACATTATCAGAGGATGTTCTGCACATCATTAAGGAAACCAGGTGCCTGTTCACTACAGGGTATTAAAGTGGTATAGGATTTACAGCATATCAAGAGATAGATAACTCACAGGTCTCTCAAAGTAGTGTGATGCATGATGTCCTTCTATTCTCATGTTGCAGTATTCTCACATGTGAGATCTTCTGCCTGAGGGTGACCGAACGTCCAGCTTATCTACCAAAGCTTAAGCCTGGGTGCTGTAAGGTGCATGGGACATCACGTGCAGGGCAATAAACCATGGGCCAAAAATGTGATGTCCGCATGCACAGACATCAGATCTTTTTTGCCACGGTCGAATGTCAGTTTGCTCATTCTGCTCCAAGTTTCCAAAGATGCTTAAGATTAAGTACCCTGTTGGGGAATCATCTTGTTTTTGTCTGAGCTTAGGTTGCTGTTTTATCTGCTGTTAGCCGATGTCATCTAGAAAGGGGAAATGTAAGTGAGGCCTGCAAATTCTGCACAAAGATTCCCATGATCTTTGCTTGTTTTGCTAAGGGCCATCGCACGATCATATGACCTGTAAAATCTGTCAGTTTATCCTTAGGACCTTGCACAGATGTCTGGCAGCCCTTAAATTATTTGTACAGAATTAGCGACTGAAATGCTTGACCCTCGGTATGGATCCTGAATCGCCCATCAAGGTGGAGTCGCCTAAAAAGGCAAAGGTTTCTAGGCCAGACACTGCACCTCCTACTTCGGACATGCTGCCAGTCTAGGTGCTGAGGAATGTCTGAAAGTAGCGACTTCAGCGGGTACCATTTCACAAGCCGCCCTTGGTTCTCCAGTCTACATGTCTGAGGAGGTTTCAGCAATGTCTGCCTCCGCCGATGTCAGGGGCGAACCAGGCTCGCCCAGACATTTGACTTTTAAGAGTGTGCTTCAGCCTCAGGCCTGACACCAGAATCCAGGCCCTCGATCTCACATACTATTCATAAGACTCCTCTCAAGAGGAAACAAAAGACCAGACATCTGTCTGCTCCAGTAGAGCATCAACCTGACTGGCAAACCTTCTCCCAGTCACTTTTTCAGGCTTTTATGGCCCTGAGGCCTGCTACATCTCAAACTCCTGCTGTGCCCACCCTATGCCCCAGGCCTGCCTTTGCAGACCGCATCCCTCCTCCTCAGACTCAGGAGAAAGACTCATCATCTTCCTCCTCCTCTGATGAATCTCTAACTTACACTTCACAGCTGGCCACCCCCCTGGAATATTGTTCCCCAGGTGAAGACTCCTTGGAAGGAGACTCTCCACCAGAAGACATTACTTTTGGCGAGAGAGTCTCCAAAAATGAGAGAATACTTAAGTGGGACTCCACCCAAATGACTAAAGTACAAAAAAAGATATTTTGAGTTTCTCCAAATGGAGTCCCCCTCTCCCTCTGCTATCCCTCCAGTGATTCCTGCTTACTTGGATGCCTTTGCTGCTGTCTTCAATACCCCAGAATCCCAACCCCCAGCCCCCAAAAGGCCGGAGAGATTCTATAACGTTCCTGATGATTACAAATACCTCATCAAGCCCTACATGGCAGACCCTGCAGTTATTGCTGTGGCACTGTGTAAATAATCCAGGCAAATTCCGTCATCTTCTCTACTGCCAAAATAGAAGAAAGGCAAGGAGGCAAGTCGGAAGACAAACACACGGGCTTTAATGTCAATAAATAGTAAGCGCTTTCGGTCAAGCCACTTGCTCAACCTTCATCTTCTCTACTGCCATCTGACAAGGACAGTAAGGTGATGGACAGACTGGGGAATAAGATCTATACTACTACTACCCTGGCCTTTAGGGCCATCAACTGTCCGACTTGTATGGTGAAGTACACCCTAGACCTTGTTTCCCAGGCGTCTACCCTGCTCTCTCTTATTCCTGATTCCCTAATAATCCTCAAGTTGCCTCAAAACATTTAGCAGCACAGGTAGCCAGGTATTCCATAAAATGCAGTTATGATGCTGCTGAAGCCTCAGCCAGATCAGCTGCATCTGCCTCTGTGTTATGCAGGTATTCCTGGCTCAGGCTTCAACCCCTGCCAGACACTTTCAAGAACAAGATCCTGGATGCACCACTGGACAGCAAGTTCCTGTTTGACAAGCAATCTGCAGAGCTGTTCAAAAGTCTGCAAGAAAAAGTAAGAAACTGCAGGACTTTAAACATCTGCTGGTATCCCAACTTCCTAAGTTTTACAGGAACTACCCAGCTAAACCAAGTTATGTTAGAAGGGCATCTGCTCCTCCTCCTCCTCCTTCCCCTTCAAAGCATAGGAAAGGGACCAGAAAACCCTCATCCACCAGAGCTACCGCCTCTGTCTATATCCAGGCAGCTCTTTCCAGACAGGCCTACTACTGCATGACTGCCAAGATACCTCCCACCATCTCCCCCTGTGGTAACATATAATCTCAGACTGTTGGGTTCTGTCAGTAGTGGAAAAGGATACTTTATGACCTGGCAAGAAAAGCCTACTCCAAGAGGCATACCCCTGCCTCCAAAAAAGAATCCCACCTGATCCCCCAGGTTATTCAGGATTTACTATCTCAAGGCACCATGGAGAAAGTCCCAAGAGAACAAGAGTGTCGGGTTTTACTCCAGGCTCTTTCTGGTTCCAAAAAAGGAGGGCCTTTGGAGACCAATACTGGACCTGTCCCTTCTAAACCTTTCCTGCATGTTCCTTCTTTCTACATGCTATCCCTGCAAACCCTTCTTCCACTCGACCCCTGTGGCCTTCATGGCCACTCTGGATCTGAAAGAGGCATACTTCCATATTCCCATTCACCCAGACTTTCGGAGTTTTCTGCGCTTTGCTGTGCCATCCTTGTATTATCAGTTTACTGCCTTGCCCTTTGGTTTGTCCACTGCATCAAGGGTTTTCACAAAGTGTCTTGCTCCAGCAGTAGCCTTCTGTAGGACAAAGGGCATACATGTCTTCTCTTACCTGGACGACCTACTCATCCAAGCAGAAGAGGCAAGTGCCCTTCAGGCACACCTGCAATTCACTGTGTCTTTCCTAGGAAGTCTGGGTTTTACCTGAACCTGTTGAAGTCCTCACTAAATCCATCCCAAGACCAAATCTTCTTGGGTTGCAGGGTAAGGACAGATCTGATTAAGGCCTTCTTCCTACCAGACAAGGTTACTTTACTAACCAGTTATTCCCAAAGCCGCCTCCAAGTCTCACTCATCTCAGCCAGGGAATTTCTCCGCGTGCTGGGCTTCATGGCAGCTACTCTTCTCGTGTTACCCCTTGCCAAGTTACACATGAGGAAGTTTCAGTGGTATCTGAAAAATATCTGGTCCCAACACAATCACCCTCTGTATTTCCAGGTTCCTTTCTTGCCCTGCCTGAAAAGAGTTAGGCTGGTGAATACACCACATACTGCAGAATCCAGGCCTCCCTTTACAGCCATCCAAGGCAGCCCAAATCATGTACACAGATGCCTCGGACCTGGGATGGGGGCCACTATGAATGGTCTCCAGATGTAAGCCCAATGGGAGCCTCCCTCAAGAAAAACACAATGTGAGGGGAATGACTCCTCTTTTCTTAGCTCTAAAAACCTTTCTCCCACTCCTACAGCCTGGTCCCTTACAAGTCTTCACAGACAACACCACAGTGATGTGGTACATCAACAAGCAGGGTGGAACCGCGCAACGAGAACCTATTTACTCTGCAGACTGGCCATACAAGCTTGGGAGTTGGCCACGCAATATGTTGTAATCTTGCAGGTTGTCTACATTCCATCACAGGACAACCGTCTTGCAGATGCCCTCAGCAGATCACCGTCTCAAAATCACAAATGGATGTTGAACACAGATGTCTTCCTAGACATTGTCCACCAATGGGGCACTCCCATCAAAACAGACACCTATGGCTATTCTGCTCCAGGCCCCCATCTCCACTAGCTTGGAAAGTGGATGCCTCCTCAATTCCCTGGAGGGGGCTTTTCTTGTATGCGTCTCCCCCCTTTCCCTGTCATTCAAATGGTCCTGCTGAAAATTCAGAGGGACAAGCCACAAATCTTGCTGGTGACTCCCGATTGGCCAAGGCAGCATTGCTTCCCCCTTCTATCTCTTGGCAAAGGCAGTCACCACAAGTTGCCTCACAAGGTGGATCTGCTCACACAACAGAAGGGATTCCTCATCAACCCTCATCTGCAAACCCTCATTCTTACGCTGTGGGTGCTAAACTTTTGATCCCTTTTATACATCCATAGTCAGAGTATGTGATATCTGTCCTGAGGGAGGCCAGAAAACCCATTACCTGGAGATCCTACTTAGCTAAATGGGAAAGGTTCTCCAAATGGTGTCTTCAAAGGCAACTGGACCCCTTCCAAGCAGATGTCTATCTAGTGTTGGCCTGCGTGAGTGAGCTCCTAAAATCAGAACTTTTATACTCTTCAGTGAAAGTCCACTTGTCAGCCATTTCAGCCTGCTTACCCATGCATCCACCCTTGTTATCTAGACTGGAAGTAAAACTTTTCCTTAAGGGGGTCCTCCATATCAGACCACCAAGGAAGCCTATCCCCCCTCCTTGGGATCTGAACTTTGTGCTTGAGAAACTTACCACTGCCTTCTTTGAACCGGCAGCCTCCGCCACTTAAAGATGTGCACCTGGAAATCTGTCTTGTTAGTAGCCCTTACCTCAGCTAGGAGAGTTTCTGAGCTACAGGCACTTATGGCTACCCCACCCTACACCATCTTCCATAAGGTCAGGGTTTCTGTTCGTACTAACCCCTCCTTCATGCTCAGAGTGGTAAATGAACTGTCCCTTAACCAGTCTATCCATTTACCCACCTTCTTCCGCTCTCCACAAAATGACAGTGAGAGTGCTTCATTCCCTTGATGTCCACAGGCAACTGAGGTTTTATCTTGATAAGACAAAAATCATTAAAAAGTCCAGTCACCTCTTTGTATCCTTTCACCCCAGGGCCCTGGGGAAAGCTGTATCCAAACAGACTATATCTGCTTGGATAGGCAGAACTATATCCTTCTGTTACCCTTTCCATGGCAAGGAGTTGCCCCACACAGTCAGGGCCCATTCCAGTAGAGCAGTGGCCTTTTCAGGGGCCTTCCTCAAAGGCCTAGATACAGCTTGTATCCTAGAGGCAACCACATGGTCTGCTGTACACACTTTCACTAAGCATTACAAATTGGACAACATCTCCACAGCCAGGGCAGGATTTGCTAAAGCCATCCTCCATGGATTCCTGGAGACCGCCACCTCTTCCTCCACCCTTTTCTCTGTATGAGCTGTAGTACTCTCCCACATGTGATAATACTGCAACATGAGAATAGAAGGACATAGATTAATTGTGTAAAATCTTACCCTAACCATAGATGTCTTTCTCTAACATGTTGCAGTATTCCATCCCTCCCTCTTAACCCCCCGAAGAGCCCCCCCGCCCAATCTGGATGGCATCCTCCTTCTATCCTTAGATTATTGTCTGACTGGACAATCAGTTCTGAGGTCTGTGCGTGCAGACGTCACATTTAAGGCCCATGGTTTATGGCCCTGCATGTGACAATCCCATGCCAGGCTTAAGCTTTGCTAAATGAGCAGGATGTTCAGTCGGCCTCAGGCGGAAGATCCCATGTATGAGAATCCATGTGACAATACTGCAACATGGAAGAGAGGGACATCTATGGTTATGGTAAGATTTTACATAACTAATCTTCTGCTCGGTTTACATCCCTTATATCAAGTTGAAGCTTGCTTTGTTCTTGGTTATTATTTATATGGTAGTCGTACCAGCTTGCTTACATTAGCCTTTACCTGTAGCATCTTACTACAGTTCGAACTCTTCTTGTGGGGTTTTCTAATTTGACACTTCAAAGTGCAACATTCCAGCAGCAGGTTAGTATCACTTCTTCCCTGGTGAACCAGGGTTTGATGTAGATTAGTATTTCCTGTCCTTGAAAATATTGACAGAGGCTCTACTAAGTTTTGCATCTGTGGGATGTCTTGTCAGCAATGATGTCTACTCAAAAGGTGAGGTAACTTCATGCATCAGTTTGCATTGAATACTTTTTACTTTTTCGAAGAGATGGGAGGTTTTGTACACTACCAGTCAGCAACACAAGATGGTGTGACACGATACCTAACCCAAGCATATTCCCGATTTCTGGAAAATGCAAAATGCTCATCTAGAAACATTTAAAACCCCTCTGGATAACTAGATGGATGAGTGCAAGTTTTCACCTGGGATAAGTGGTGAAACGGTTTCTCGATGTTCCACTTTGTCATAGGCTCAGGAACCTAAAAACGTACTGGATTTCTGTATTTTACATAGCATGTTAAGGGGAAAACCCCATTTACACTGTACACTAAAAGTGTTTACTGCAAACAAGTACCTGTTATTTCTGCTTCACTGTATGAAATAATTTCATCAAATTTTTTGAAACTATGTACACATCAACTTGGCTGGTCAGAAAGGTTGGTGGGTGTGGGCTTTAAATTGGATTGTTTTCCTAAAATCCAGAAGCTTGGATTTTTATGTGCACATGTTAGATCTTATGTAATACAATAATCCTATTTTTTTCAGAGTCTGCCACATGCAGGAGATTGGAACAGTTTTTAAATAAGGACATTAAAATACTACTATTTTGGGCCTACTAAACTGTTAGCTGAAAATGTGTGAAACTGATTGATTTCCGTTTTGGAGTACTTTGCAATAAATAAGAAGTAATGTAATGTCTAGATGTCTGCCATCTGTTTTGAAGATATTCATCTCTTTCATTTGTATGTACCTTTGTGGACATCTGCATGAAGAGAGTTGTCGAGAGAAGCTGGTGCAAATATGTACTGCACCTTTATCTGTATTTGAGTTAATTCTGTTGGCGTTACGTGTTTCTTTCTGTACTGATGATCACATCGCCCATCATTACATTTTTGCATTTCAGTTTCAGGTCATGACTGAAAAGGGTCCCTCTGATTTTAATACTGAACTCACTCTTAACTGGAATTTTAGGCACATTTGCAACTTCTTAATAGTTAAATTTACTTGGTGGTTGTCACTTGTTGAGGTAGTTAAGTGTGCACCAGGTTTCATACTTTGTAATGTTTAATGCTGATGGTTCTTTTTTGCTCCCCTCCTCCCTCACCGGAAGACAAACTTTTGCACTTTGTGTCTTTGTTCTGGTCATGTTGATACTGTTTTTTCCCGTTTTGTTTCCAAGATAGAGAACAGCTGATGCAGGGTTTGAATCCAATTGACAAATACTTTAGGGCTAGGGGTTTATATAATGGTTAAGACATCTTGCATCAGGCATATGTATGAATTTTATGGTGCCCATCCTCTGTAAGGGTGGTCTCTTGACAGTAGATAGTATTCTATACACAGAGTCTCTGTCTCCAGAAATGTTGTGGACTCCATTTAGTCATGTCAGATCTAACTGACACTTGAGAATGTATGCTGAAAAATTCCTAAAGGATTGGAAGTATGTGTCATGTTTTTTTAAATCCCCAAAGACTTAATGTAGATTGTAATTGTCCTATGGAAAGAACTGTTTGTAGTCCTATAACCTTAGAGAGGGGTGTAGTGTAGCTCACTGTTGGATAGGTATACCTTTCTGGAACTTAGTTGTCCTATTTCCATGTTGCAGTGTTCATACTGTGAGATTTCTAGCCCTCAGGTGACCGACGTTAGCTCCTATACAAAAGCTTAAGCCTGGCTGCCGTAGGTGCATGGAACATCACGGGTAGGGCCATAAACCATGGAGTATAAATGTGACGTTGGCACGCACAGACCTCAGAACTTTTCAGCCGCAGACTATTGCTTTGACCGCTCGTGCCTATGTCCAAAGACTTCTAAAAGATAAGTACCCCTTTGGGGGTTGCCTTTTTCGTACTTTCTTAAGCTTTAGCTTGGTTGCTGTAGTTTTTCTTTAGCCGATGTCAGAGAAAAAGAGTAAATGTAGTTGTGGGCACCAGATTCTGCACAAAGACTCCCACAACCACTGTGTCTTTTTGCTTAGGTAGTAAGCATGACCACAAGGCCTGCTCTATTTGCCAATCCTTCGTACCCAAGACCTTACGCAGCTGTCTGTCGGCATTAATTATTTTTAGAAAAACAAAGGCTTAAACGCCTCGTGCTTATGATGGATCCTGAGTTGGCGGCCCAAGCTGAACAACCGTGGAATACGGACAAGGTTTGCATGCCTTCTCCAGATGCTGCTCCGCCTTCGGATGTCTCGCCAACTACTGTTCTAGGGGCCGAGGGACACCTGATTACTCTGACGGTTCCTCTGGAAGAGGCTGTCAGTACCCACGGAAAGCACGTCAGCAGAGTTGATTCAGACTTCGGTCATAACCAGTGTCGAGGGGGAACCATCGCTGGACCGGCCAACCAAGACCTCTCCTACGCCAGCACAGGCCTCTGTTTCCTTGCCCACCCAGACACACACTCCTTCTAAAAGGAAGCTGAAAACTAAATACTTAAGCCCAACGCATCCAGCAACTCCAAACTGGGAGTGTTTCACTTCCTCCTTGATGCAGGCCTTTATGGCACTTAGGCCTACAGGACCTACTCCCACCAGCATCCCCTGTAGTGAGTCCTAGGCCGGCTTCTGCCTCCTCCCTGCCTTTAGCATCTTTTATTTTTTATTTTATTTATTGTCATTTGTTAACCGGGTTGGTCCTGCTGGGCTTTAGAGCCCATTTTCAGAGGAGACCTGGGGAGAAAAGCTCCAAAATAGAAGATATACAAATACATTACAAGTTTGCACAATTGTACAGTCATTAAGTCTAAGATAGTAGATCATACATATATACAAGTTACACAGAGTGCAAATACAGTTGTGTGTGCAAATGCATGAGGCTCAGAGGGAAATCAAACAATCATAGAAGTAGAGAGACGAGCACAAATTTTCTATTTTACACAGGGGGTTCCTGCTTGGCCAACAGTTACCCAGGAAGACCCTGCTGCTTGGCCAACAGTTACCCAGGAAGACCCTGACCAGTCTTACTCCTCCTCCTGAGGAATCTGTCTCCTATGTTTCACAGATTGCCTCTCCCATAGACTATTACTCACCTGAAGAGTACTATATTGAAGGAGACTCCCCACCTGAGGACTTACCGTTTGGGGAGACTATCTCAAAAATGAGAGTATTTCAAGTGGGATTCCTCTTTAGTCTTTGAAACCCAGAAGAGCTACTTTGAGCTTATACAGCTTGACTCTCCTGCACCTTCAGCCATCCCTGCTGTACTCCCAGCTTTCCTGGATGCCTTCACTTCTGTTTCCAAGAACCCAGACTCTCAGCCTCCTGCCCCTAAGAGGACGGATAGATTTTACAAAGTCCATGATGACTACAAGTTCCTAATAAAACCACCTTTGGCCGACCCAGCTGTTACTGCAGTATCCCCAGACAGACAGTCTAGGCAATTGTCTCCTGCTTCCCTACTGCCATTTGATAAAGACAGCAAAACCATGGACAGAATGGAAAAAAGGCATACACCTCCTCTACCCTAGCTTTTAGGCCTATAAACTATACCAAACCCACATGGTGAAGTATGCCCTAGACCTAGTCTCTCAGGCCTCCACCTTGTTGGCTACCACCTCAGACTGTCCAGCCAAATCTGACATTTCCTCCAAGTTGTCACTGGCCACCCAAGTTGCCAGACACACTATCCACTGCAGCTGTGATGGGAATGCCAAGATAACCCAGAGTCCAAAAAGAGACTCCGGGAATTTTTACACACTTGCCTCTGCATAGGCCTCTAGTTATTCCCCCCGTCCTAGATATTGTATATGATATCTTCATGGAATCCAGCCTTACCCCTGATACTTGACCACCTGCTCCTAGAAAGCCTGACCGATACTACAGAGTACCTGACTCACAAATTTCTCTCTAAAAATTCCACTGCAGATCCAGAGAATATTTCCCAGTGACCTAAAGGTATTAAGGCTTCTACAGCCAAAAACCCTACCCCTTCAGACAGGGATTCTAGGGCTCTAGACAGATGGGGTAAGAAGGTACCTGTGCAACTCTTGCCATCAGGGCTTTAAATTGCCAGTTTCGCATGTTGATGTACCAGCTGCATATTATTAATCTAATTAAACAAAAAATGCTGTTGATTCCTGATTGTGCAGAAAATAAGGACTTACAAGATTTAATGCATTCTGCAAACCAAGTTGGTAAACATACTTTGCAGTGTGGTTTTGATGCCTTAGAAGCATCTTGCAGGGCTGCTGTCACTGGGTCTGTTCTGAAAAGGCATGCTTGGCTGAAGGAACAAATCTTGCCAGACCATGTCAAGGCAAAATTACTTGATGCTCCATTAAACCAAGAAGGTTTGTTTGGCTCTGAAGCAGAAGTTCTTAAAAAGATGGAAGAAAAAGCTAAATCCATGCAAACTGTTAAAGATGTCTTACAGGTACAGCCACGTAGATTCAGTAGGCATTGGCCTTCAAAAAATTGGTCCTTTCCAGGCCTCAGCCCAAAGCCAGGGGCAACAGACCACAAAGACTACAGTCTCAGGGTATGCACAGATATAAACAAGGGAGTGCTCCCTCCTCAGAAACTGGGAGTGGTAAGCCACCCTCCTATGGAAAAAGTTCACAATGACTTTTCCTTAACCCTTCCCAGCCATGCCCAAGTACTTGCACCCCTAGGAGAAAAACTTGCCCTCCATGCAAAAAACTGGGAGTGTATTACCCAGGACCGATGGGTTCTAAACCTTGTATCCCAGGGATACAGATTCTGTTTCCACACTCTGCCAACCCCAAGCAGATTACCAGGCTTTCTTCCAAGCCTGTGGACAGAGGCCCAAGAGCAAGTACTTTCACTTCTCAGTATCAGGGCTATTCAGCCTGTGCCAACAGAACAAAGGGGACAGGGTATCTACTCCAGGCTGTTCCTGGTGCCCAGGAAAGAGAACTCTTGGCACCCTATTCTGGATCCGTCAACCCTAAACACCTGCCTGGTGGTACCAAAATTCAAAATGCTTACACTCTAGCAGCTCCTTCCTATGCTAGCCAAGGACTCCTTGCTAGTCACCCTAGACTTAAAAGAAGCGTATCTGGGTGCAGCAGATAAGCCAAAGGGCAGGCTCTATGCACTATTAGTTCTCCGCACTTCCCTTTGGCTTATCTGCTGCACCCAGGGTATTCACAAAGTGCCTGGCTCCAGCCATTGCTTACTGCAGGCAGAGAAATATTCAAATTTAACCATAC
Source organism: Protopterus annectens (assembly GCF_019279795.1). NCBI lineage: Eukaryota > Metazoa > Chordata > Ceratodontiformes > Protopteridae > Protopterus > Protopterus annectens. The sequence continues at coordinate 1,174,895,700 of NC_056727.1, forward strand.
TTGGACAATTGCCTGATCCAGGCGGACAGTCAGGAATTGCTACTTCAGCACCTGACATTTGTAAAGAGACTTATAACTTCTCTGGGTTATACCATCAATGAAAAGAAATCACAGCTGGTGCCCAGCCAAAAGATTGTATTCCTGGGACCAAGCTTGTACACAACATCCCAAACTTATTTCAAACTACTGGCCACCCAAACCTATCTATCTGCAAGAAAAATACTGCAAGCCCTAGGGTTCATGGTCTCATGTGTTCTACTGAATCCATGTGTAAGACTGCATATAAGGAAACTGCAATGCTACTTAAAAAGTCTCTGATGTCAACATTCCCAGGACCTGCAAGCAAGTGATTCCTGTCATTCCTTCCTAAGGACAGAGTTCCTTTGGTGGGCAGAGGCTTGCTACCACAACAAGGGACTCCCTTTCTCACAACCCCCCGCCATCCAAACTCTGACAACAAACGCATCAGACACTGCATGGGGGGGGGGGGCTCACATGGCAGGCAAATGCATTCAAGGCAAATGGAGCCCAGGACAAATTCACCTGCATGTAAATCTTAAAGAAATGTTAACTGTACAGAATGCACTGACAGCCTTCAAATACCTTATCCTGCCAGGACAACAACTGATAGACAGACAACACCACAGTTATGTATGTGGTACATAAACAAGCGGGGGGCAGGGGGACTCACTCCTACCCACTCTGCAGGTTAGCCATGACTCTGTGGAACACAGCCTTAAGCAACCAGGTGCACCTGCAAGCTCAATTCCTGCCAGGGAAACAAAATTCACTGGCAGACAATAAGCAGAAATCTAATGGCCCCACACGAGTGGAAACTGGAACCAAACTCATTCAAACTTTTAATACACGGGGGGGGCACCAGAAGTGGACATCTTTGCGTCCCCCCAAATCCATCAACTAAACAAATTTTGTACAGAATTCCCCATAGCCAAGCTTGGAAAGTGGATGCCCTATCCTTCACATGGGAAAACCTCTCATTCTATGCCTTTCCCCCTCTGCTCCTCATTCCAAAGGTACTCCTCAAGGTCAAACAGGACAGGCCAAGAACAATCCTTATTGCACCAGACTGGCCACGCCAGCAGTGGTACCCACTCCTACGCAGTCTGATAGTGCCAACCTGGCACCTACAGCAGACCTCCTGGAGGGACAGATTTTGCATCCTCAGATGCAAACCCTGAACCTGGCAGCCTGGCTTATTCCCTGAATACATCACCAGCAACCCTCCGCAAACAGATGCTGGATGTTATCCTTGAGGCCAGGAGGCCCAGTACTAGGAAATCCTATTCAGAAAAGTGGAATAGATACTGTTCTTGGAGCCAGTCTCAAGGGAAGGACACAGCCGTGCCCTCCTTGCCTCAAATCCTAGATTACCTAGCAGAGCTGCTCCACAAAGACCTCTCCTTCTTATCAATTAAGATCCATGCTTCTGCCATCTCAGCTCATTACGGCACTGAGCTACCCCTCTTCTCTCACCCTCTGATCAAACAGTTCCTGAGAGGAGCTACCAATTTAAGACCCCCAAGGAGAGCTCCCACTCCTGCCTGGGACCATAACTTTGTACTAGAGAAGCTCATGCTTCCCCCTTTTGAGGCTGCTGCTACAGCAGAGTTAAAATTATTCTCTTGGAAAACAGCCTTACTGCTAGCCATCACTTCAGCAAGAAGAGTGTCTGAGTTACAGACCTTTATGGCTGTGGAACCCTTCATCATCTTCCATGTGGACAGGGTTTCCCTCAGGACTAACCCATCCTTTATGCCCAAGGTGGTATCCAATGTGGCTTTAAACCAATCCATCCTTTTGGCATCCTTTTTTCCTAATACTCAGAATAAAGGAGAAAGGATCCTGCACTCCTTGTATGTGCACAGACAGCTCAGGTTCTACTTTGACAGGACTAAACTTTTCAGAAAATCTGACCAGCTGCTGGTCAGCTTTGCTACAGGGGTAGAGGGCAAGGCCATTTTGATACAAATGGATAGCACATTGCATCCATTTCTGCTACAGACACCATGGAAAACCTACCCCACAGGGGATCAGGTCTCATTCCACTAGGGCTACCTCAACCTCTACAGCTTGTCTCAGTGGAGTCCCTACCAGGGACATCCTGGAAGCTGCAGCCTGGAGTTCTGTACACACCAAGCATTACCGCTTTACCTATCTTTTCCAACTCCAGAGCTGAATTTGCCACAGCAGTCTTACAAGGCCTACTAGCCAGCCCTACTACTTCTTGACTGCCTCCACCCTTCCTCAGCTTTGGGAATCAACCCAAGTGTGATGACTGCAACAGTGAAACACAAAGAACATAGTACAGTTGTGTACACTTACCATAAATGTAGATGTTCGAGTGTATTCACTGTTGCAGTCCTGGTTACCCTCCCTCCAGCCCCCTGTCTTTCTGTACTTTCTACCTGTCCTCTTTTTTTATGGAAATGGTATTTACTTTTTACTGGAGGTGTTCCACACCATTTGATTGCTTCCTATTTTGGGGGCTCCTGACATCTGGGGCAAGAAAAACTGATGTAATGGCATCGGCTGCATGTTTTTATACCCCTGACGACCTGATGTCATGGATGAGGCGACAGCGTCCGACGCAGAAATCCCAAGACTCTGGTATTTGGGCCCACTGAGGGCTACCTACAGGCAGGTAACCCAAGTGTGATGACTGCAACAGTGAATACACTTGCACATCTACATTTATGGTAAGTGTACACAACTGTACTTTTCTCTTCCCATACTGCAGCCAGGAGTTCTCCACATTGTGACAGACAACACAACTGTCAAGTGGTACCTAAACAAGCAAGGAGGGACATAGGCATGCCGGTTATGTCGGATAACCCTGCTAATCTGGGAAATAGCAGCAAAACACAACCTCTTGCTGAAAGCTTCATACATCCCCTCTCAGGAAAACAAGCAAGCAGACTTGCTCAGTAGAACCACTTCTCTGCAACACGAATGGAAGTTGTACAGGGGCACCTTCCTACACATAGTCCACCAGTGGAGCACAACACAGCTGGATCTGTTTGTCTCCCCGCAGAACAGACAACTGAACAAATTTTGCAGCAGGACTCACTCACCACTAGCTTGGAGAGTGGATGCCTTCAGTTTTTTATGGCAGGGAATGTACCTGTACGCCTTCCCACCCTTTCCTCTAATTCGAAGAGGCTTTCTGAAAATTAAGAGGAATGACCAAAAATCTTGCTGGTGACTCCTTATTGGCCGAGGTAACACTGGTTCCCCCTTCTGTTTTCACTAGCCAAGGGTAATCACCACAAGCTACCCCACCAGGTGGACCTACTAACTCGGCAACAAGGATCCCTCCTGCACCCACAATTGTCTTTTCTACAACTAACTCTGTGGGTGATCAACTTTTGATCCCTTTTAGACAGCACCACTCAGAAGACATGCTCCCTGTCCTGAGGGAGCCCAGTAAACCAACAACTTGAAAAAACTACTTGTCTAAATGGCAGAGATTCTCCAAATGGTGTTCTGAGAAACAAGGACCCATTTCTAGCAGATCCTCCCCTGGTCCTGAAATATACCTGCGGACTCGTTAAGGAGGGACTAGCTTACTCTTCTGTCAAAGTCCACCTCTCAGCCATTTCTGCATGCTTTCCTTTACAGCAGCCTTTTCTCTTCAGAATGGATATAAAACTTTTCCTGAGAGGGGTCTTAAACATCAGACCACCAAAAAAGCACATCCTTCCTCCCTGGGATCTCATCTTCGTGATACAAATCTTACCTTTCCCCCTTCTGAGCCAGCCAGCACAGGTTTTCTTCAAATTTGCACATGGAAAACCATCCTTTTATTGGCCATTGCCTCTGCTAGAAGAGTGTGAATTACAGGCTCCGATGGCTTGCCCTCCCTTACACCATCTTCCACAATGACAGGGTTTCCCTATGCACTAACCCCTCCTTTATGCCCAAAGTAGTTAATGAGCTATCCTTAAACCAGTCTATTCGCCTGCCCACCTTCTTCCCCTCTCCTACTAACTCCGCGGAGATGATGCTCCATTCCCTAGATGTACATAGATAACTGAGATTCTACTTGGACAAAACCAAGTCTTTCAGAAAGTTTGACCAACTCCTCATCTCCTTCCATACCAGGGCATTGGGTAAGGCAGTCTCCAAACAAACTATTTCCTCCTGGATTAGGAAATCCATCCTTTTTTGCTACTCTCCTCATCACAAACCATTGCCTCAAGGAATGTGAGTGCATTCTACCAGAGGCATGGCTACCTGTAAGGCCTTCATGAAAGGACTAGACACAGCTTTCATCATACAGGCAGCCACCTGTTCCACAGTCCATACTTTCACTCGGCACTACAAGCTGGGCCAGGTCTCTAGTGCCAGGGCAGGATTTGCCAGGGCAGTCCTGCAAGGATTCCTAGAATCCTCCACCTTGGCCACCTCCCAACATTCCTCCTAGCTGTGGTACTCTCCCACAGTATGAATACTGCAACATGGGAATAGAAGGACATAGAATAGTTGTGTAAAATCTTACCATAACCATAAATGTCCTTCTCTTCCATGTTGCAGTATTCCTTCCCACCTCCATCCCCCTGAAATCATCTTATCTTCTCTAGGGTATACCCTCACTGCAGGCCACTCATTGCAGCCCTGCAAGGACATTTGCTTTTACTTCTCCTTGGCCTTAGTCTCTTTTCTAGGCTTCAAGTTTGAGGTCTGTGCGTGCCGATGTCACATTTATACTCCATGGTTTATGGCTCTACGTGTGACGTCTCATGCACCTACGGCAGCCAGGCTTAAGCTTTTGTATAGGAGCCGACGGGTCACCAGAGGGCTGGAAGTCCCACAATATGAATACTGCAACATTGAAGAGAAGGACATATATGGTTATGGTAAGATTTTACACAACTGTTCCTTTGCATTCATTGTTTACTCCTATCTATTTTTGGTGATCTCCATATTCGGGACTGCATATAAATTGCTGTAGTTTAGGCAATTCTGATTTGTGACTTTACAGTGAATGTCAGGAGCTGCCTGAACTGTACCCTGAGGGTATGGCTGTTGATGTGTAAAGGGAGAAGCTGTAGTGAATTCTTTTTAGTAGGTTAACAGATGAGGCATCACATGCTGCTGCTGTTGTTTGGAATGGGACTTTTGTAGTATATTATGATGCACTTACTAAAAAAGGTCTAACTCTTGTTTCTTTTTGTTTTAGCTGCACAGAATGGCAAACTGAAACTTTCTGCTCCTGACGGCCTCCCTTCCAAACTGAATAAATTAATGCAGCGCTGCTGTGCAGCCAGTCCAAAGGACCGTCCATCTTTTAGTGAGATTGCTAACTGTCTAGGTGAGATGACTGCTGATAGTAAAGTCTGACTGGAACCTCAGTAGCACTGGGAAGCATCAGCAAGAGTAATGGATTGCTGCCATTGTGCTGTCACAGACCTGGGTGGGGAACATCTTTGAAGGGTCTCAACACAAAGTGAAGGAAATGCAGACAGCACATTGTAAAGGCCTTTTTTCTGACCGAGAACATTGTGCATATTTATACCACATTACTGTGCCGCAGGACTTACATGGCTCTGGGATCTACCTCTGCACTAAGCAGGACATTTTTGTTATAGGACCTTCAAGTAACTGTAGTACTGAGGGATGAGAACTTGTCCAGAGGCCTGTGCCACAGTGGTGCTAGATAATACGGACAACTTTGTTGCAAAGTAACTTGTCCCTTCATGCTAAGTTGGAACGGCTGGCCTCCACCCTGGAAAGGAGGGTGCACTTTTTATTACTGCAGTGGTTATTTAAAGCCATTTTGCCTGCAATTTTTGTAATAATCTTTTTTTTTTCTGAGCAACCGAACAGGATACAGTTAAGCACATTGTTACTTGGACCACCAAAGCCTATATAAAACTCAAGAATTCAAAGTGTATCCCCATTACTGTTTTTTTTTCCCCTCTTTCTTTTCTCATTTGGACTAGGTACAATCATAAGAAGTCATCTGTTTCCCTTCTCTGTGGAAGTCTCTCACCTCTTGAGGTTTACGACAGCTGGTAGTTTTCCAGTGAGATCAGTAGGATAATTTGGAGGTGGTCTTAGTGGTTACTGCTCATTATTCTAATGAAGGTGATATCACCAGCTAAGAATTGATCATATAGCTGTAGGTCAGCAGTGGATACTTGTATGTAGCAGTGGTATAACACTCATGGGTGATCTGTGCAAGCCCAGATTTATCAGTGGTTCATTCTACTTCATCCGTTCTGCTTTCTCCACTAGCACATGCCAACTAGTGTAATTATTTCATGTTCTTGAACCACATTCTTCAGAAATGACAGATGCGTATTTATAGATCTGTTGAGTAATGAGACAAGATATCTGACATTCAGTGGAAGTTGCTACCCTGAAGCAGGTTCACTATTTATTTTATTTTTTTTTTAATCACTACTGCTTACAGTAATTAGTAATTGTCATCCTAGTTGTTCAGCTTTGAAGTTAGTGACTGGCATAGTAACAGGATCTTTAAAGGAGGAAACATCTGTGGTCCATCACTTATTTCATACTTATTGAGCTATTTTGTTGTTACCTTTTTTCAGTCAGTGTTCGTTGACTTAATCTGAATCATGTCATCTTTATCACCCTTTGACAACTTTCCGTTTAGCACAGCTCTGTACAGTTGAGTATCCCTGCTTTCTAATGAGGCTGCCAGGGTTTGTTCAGCATTAGAACAGTAGTAAAACTGACCATGCCTTTCGGTTTTAATGTTCAGAATAATGTCAAAACAGAGCTGTTAAACCGTATCAAATCTGCCTTTTGGTTTATAGTGTCAGTAATGGAGTGGATTTTCTTGTTGGACCTAGCCTGTGGGCCTTTCTCAGACTGTATGCTATAGTATTATGTACGACAGAAATTGGTGCAACATGTGATGCTCTTACCACAGTTATAACTGCAGTACTTGTAGAGCTGAATCAGAATTTGTGTTCCAGGGTCCTGAGCCTAATGCCCCAGGCACTGACTTGGGACAACAGTGGAAGACTGAGCACTACATTTGTTTGGGGGTATTAACTGGGGTGTTGACATGCCTGAAATGAACTTAGCAGGGGAACCTACTTCCTAAAACAGTAGTACTAGATGCAAACAGTTGTTCCTTTATAGTGAATTTAGACTTTCAGTACATTTTTTCCTGCTGATTTTGTGTCCAATTTGTAATGCTATTCATTCTTCCAGTAAAGCTGTGTGTGAGAATTTGTCAGGTCAGATGCATACACACTCCTAGTTCAGGTAACACTTTAGAGATAATTTCATTGCTGCTTGTAAAAGTGTCTTACTAGCAGATTGCAGTTTCTTGTGCTTCATGTCATCCTCTGTGGAGTGTTTCATACGTTATGATTTACTGTTTTCTGATTTTTGGTTCAGTATAGTTTTGTTATAATGGTCATGATTTGGATGTTTCCAAGACTGTGGTTGCCTGTGTATGGGAATCTTTTGATTTCCCATCCCTGATCATAGTGATGATGTTCATAGTGTTTCACTGTTGCAGTCATTACTCTTGGGTTATCCTGCTGGCAGGCCACCCTCAGTCGGCCAGAATTCCAAAGTCTAGGTCTGGCGTCGGTCGCTGTCACCTTTTCCCTGACAGTGCGCCAGAGGTATAAAAGATGCAGCCGGCGCCATTTTCTTCAGTCTTTCTTGCCGTGCGGTGCCCGAAGCAAAAGCAGTTCGCAAGTGCCGGTCACCCGACTCCTGAGATATTCAAATCCGAATTTCAGAACCAAAGTCTTCATTAAAGGTAAGTACCCCGTTGGGGAAACTTTTTTCTTGCTCCAGACCGATGTCAGAAAAAGTTAACAATTGTATTTCTTGTGGAAAGCAAATACCTCATAAGGATTTTCACTGTTACTGTATTCCTTGCCTAGGCCCTGATCACAACGTTGCTAGCTGTTGGTTTTGTGCTAGATTTAACCAACGCACTATTAAGCGTTGGTTCGATTTTGCATTTCATTACTTTGGCCGAAGATTTAATTATATAATGCCGTCGGACCAGCCAACAACCGGAGTTTACAAAAAAACGCAAGGACAAGGAAAAGGATAGGCATCCAAGGTCCAAAACCGACGATGAGGCCTCTGCTAGGCCAGTCGCCGGTTCTCAGTGAGGCGCTTTCGCAGCCCCTGGCGCCCGCTACCTCAGAGCCACAGCCTGCTTCCGTCTCCCACATGGAGCCGACTGGGCCTCTGGATACTCAAGTTATTGGACACTCGGAAATCATTCCCTCAGATGGGTCTGGAGCCGCTGAGCAGGCATCGGCTTCTGAGGGTGTCTTCAGACCTACACAACTATATATTAAGCCATCTTCAGCTTTAAAGACTAAAGCAGCTCTAAAGACAAAGAAACGAGTACAGCACTCACTTGCTCAGTCTTCCATGCCTAAAAAAACAGATGCTCAAAATGGCCGAAGACCTAATTACTTTGATCAGGGGCTCCCATCCCCCTCCTGATAAGAGGCCTAGGCAAGAGACAGAGTATGATTCTTCTGATCAAATTTCTATTTCCTCTTATTCGTCTTCTGAACAGGATTACTCCATGCTTCCCTATGAGGATTCTGATGCTGAAGAATCCATTCCTTCAGCCTCTCCTCCTGAGAATTATTCTTTTGGGGAAACCCTGCATACCATGAGGGAGCATTCCCATTGGGAGAGCTAAGATTATTCTGAATCTAAGAAAAGGCTCAGAGACTTTCTGCTACTTCCTCAGCACAGACCCCTTGCTATTCCACCTGTTCTAGACATTGTAGATGTATTTTCAGAGTCTGGCCTGCCCCCTGACTCTTTACCCCCTGCACCTGCTAAGCCAGACAGATACTACAGGGTCCCGGATTCTCATAAATTCCTATATAAAAACCCCGCTGCTGACCCAGAAACTATATCTCAAGGTCCCAAAGGGGTCAAAGCTTCCACTGCTAAAAACCCTGTCCCCTCTGACAGGGATTCTAGGGCTCTAGACAGATGGGGGGAAAAAGTCTACACTTCTGCTACCCTGGCTGTAAGGGCTTTAAATTGTCAGTTTCATATGCTTAAATATCAGCAATATTTAATGTCACTGCTTAAACAGAAATTGTTGACAAATACTGAATGTTCAGAGAACAAGGAATTGCAGGATTTATTGCATGCAGCTGAACAAGTGGGAAAGCATACTTTGCAATGTGGTTATGATTCACTGGAGGCCTCTTGCTTGGCCGCTGTTACAGGTTCTGTTATTAGAAGGCATGCTTGGTTAAAGGAACAGAATCTGCCTGATCATGTTAAAGCAAAATTATTAGATGCACCATTACAGCATGATACTTTGTTTGGTACTAAAGCAGAAGAGGTGTTGAAAAAAACGGAGGATAAAGCAAATTCCATGCAAACAGTCAAGGATTTCTTACAGGTACAGCCACCCAGGTTTAGCAGGAACTGGCCTTCTAAAAATTGGTCCTTTCCAGTGTAAGACAGGCCACAAAGAGGCAGATACAGGCATCACAGAGGCAGATCTCAGCCCCAAGGCTCATACAGGCCTAAACAGTGGGGTGCTCCTACCTCCAAAAGCAGAGAAGACAAATCACAGCCTTACAGGAAACAGTCCCAATGACTTTCCTGTACCAGATCCAAGCACACTTCTTTTGGCAGCCCCCTTAGGGGGAAAACTAGCACTTTTTTCATCAAATTGGCAAATGGTTACCCAAGACAAATGGGTCCTGAACATAGTGTCCCAAGGCTACAGGTTCCATTTTCACACACTACCAAGGTCAAAAGGTATGCCAGACCTGCCACACAATCAATGGGCAGAGGCACAAAAACAAATTACAGCCCTCATGGACATGAGGGCCATTCAGCAAGTACCACAACAAGAGCAGGGGCAGGGATTTTACTCCAGACTTTTCCTAGTACCCAGAAAGGACAAAACCTGGAGACCAATACTGGACCTGTCTATACTAAATATGTTTCTGGAAGTTCCAAAATTCAAGATGTTAACTCTACAGCAGCTACTGCCCATGCTGGGCAAGAAGACTTGGCTTGTAACTTTGGACCTAAAAGAGGCATACCTGCATGTCCCAATCAGACAATCTTGCAGAAGATGCCCCAGATTCATAGCTGGCTCAATGCATTACCAATTCTCTGCACTGCCCTTTGGCTTATCTACTGCGCCCAGGGTCTTCACAAAATGCCTGGCACCAGTAATTGCGTTTTGCTGACAAAAATGAATTCAAATATATCCCTACCTGGACGACTGCCTAATTCAAGCAGAGAACAAAGACATTCTTCTAAAGCGTCTGGTGTTTGTAAAAAGATTACTAATTGGCCTAGGGTACACAGTAAATGAAAAGAAGTCAAAACTAGTGCCCTCTCAAGAGATAATATTCCTGGGTGCAAGCTTAAATACAACTGCCCAGATGGCTTATCTCACGCCAGACATACAGAAGCATCTGACTACTTACTTCAAGAAATTGGCAACAAAACCCCACTTATCTGCTGCAAGGAAAATCCTGCAGGCCTTGGGTTTCATGGCATCTTGCATTCTACTAATTCCATATGCCAGACTGCATATGAGGAAACTACAATGGTATCTAAAAAGTGTTTGGATTCAGCATTGCCACATCCTGGAGACAGTAATTGCACTCATTCCCTGCCTGCAACAGGAGTTTCGATGGTGGGCAGAAGCCTGTCACCACAACAAGGGTCTGCCATTCAGTCTACCCACAGCCAGACAGACACTGACAACGGATGCATCAGATTATGCCTGGGGGGCCCATATGGCAGGAAAATATATTCAGGGCACATGGCCTGCAAACCAGATGCATCTTCACATCAATCAAAAAGAGATGCTAGCTGTTCAAAATGCCCTGACAGTTTTCAAGGACCTGCTTCATCCAGGACAGTTAATGATAAAGACAGACGACACTATGGTCATGTGGTACATAAACAAGCAGGGAGGTACACATTCCTACCCCCTCTGCAGACCAGCAGTGATCTTATGGGACACAGCATTGGCTTTTCAAGTTCACCTGCAAGCACAATTCCTGCCAGGAAAAACAAATACTCTGGCAGACGAACTAAGCAGAAACCTCATTAATCCCCACGATTGGAAACTGGATCCACAAGTCTTCAGCATGATAATAAGGAAATGGGGATGCCCAGACATATATCTATTTGCCTCCCCTCACAACTGCCAATTGCAGAGATTTTGCACAAGGATTTATCACAAGCAAGCATGGAAAGTGGATGCCTTATCCTTCAGCTGGAAAAATCTAACAGTATATGCCTTTCCTCCACTGCCTCTCCTTCCCAGGGTACTCCTAAAGGTCAGACAAGAGTAGCCAAAAATGATGCTGATTGCACCAGACTGGCCACGCCAGCACTGGTACCCAATCCTAAAGAGCTTGTCTCAAGGTCCAGCATGGACATTGCCTCAAACTTCTCACTTGCTGACTCAACAAAACAATCAGATCCTGCACCGCCAACTCAGGACCTTAAGTCTGGCAGCATGGCGGATAATGTAGCCATTCAGAACACTCCTCTTTCAAAAGCTGTTATGGATGTTATCTTGGAAGCCAGGAGGCCCAGTACCAGAAAATCTTATGCAGAGAAATGGAAGAGATTCTGTGCTTGGAACAAGGCATTGACACGTGTGTACCAAATATCTCTCAGATGCTACAATACCTTACTGAGATGTTGAACAAAGGCCTTTCTTTCTCATCAATTAAGATTCGTACCTCTGCCATTTCAGTCCATTACAATGTGGAACCACCTATCTTTTCTCATCCTTTAATAAGGCAGTACCTCAGAGGGGCCAAAAACATTAGGCCTCCAAGAAGAGCACCAATTCTGGCCTGGGACCTCAATTATGTTTTGGAAAAACTCACGCTGCCTCCTTTCGAGCCAGCATCAACAGCAGATATAAAATTCTTATCCTGGAAAACAGCTCTGCTCCTAGCAATAACCTCTGCAAGGCGAGTCTCTGAGTTACAAGCACTCATGGCTGTGGAACCTTTCATCATTTTTCATCCAGACAGGGTTTCTCTGAGAACAAACACTACATTTATGCCTAAGGTAGCGTCCAGTGTGGCCCTCAACCAAACCATTCACTTGCCTACCTTTTATCCAAATCCACAGAACAAGGGTGAGAAAATTCTGCATTCTTTGGACATACACAGGCAGCTACGCTTCTACTTGGACAGAACTAAAGCTTTCAGAAAGACTGAGCAACTTTTAGTGTCATATGCTGCAGGATCACAAGGAAGGCCTATCTCAAAACAGACTACTTCTAAATGAATAGGTCATTGCATCCGTTTCTGCTATTCTCAACATGGCAAATCAGTGGCTAAGGGCATTAGGCCTCATTCCACCAGAGCAGCAGCCACTTCAGCAGCCTTCCTCAGAGGAGTACCAACCAAAGATATCTTAGAGGCTGCAACCTGGAGTTCAGTGCACACCTTCACAAAGCACTACCACTTACCTCTTTACTCTAAGTCCAAAGTAGGCTTTGCCACTGCAGTCCTGCAGGGCCTCATAGCCTCTCCTAATCCTTTTTAGCCCAGCCACCCATCCTTAGCTTTGGGATTCTACCCAAGAGTAATGACTGCAACAGTGAAACACGATGAACATAGTACAGTTGTGTACCTAACATAAATGCAGAAGTCTGAGTGTATTCACTGTTGCAGTCCAGGTTACCCGCCCATCCTCCCCCCTTTTCTTTGCTGGGACTTATCTGCACCTCTCTATCCTATACAACCTATTTGGTGTATTTGCTTGTAGATGAAGGAAATGTTATTTTTGTGCATGCATTTTTATTGGCATATTTTTCAGCTTACCAATTTGGGGGCACCTGACATCTGGGGCAAGAAAAACTGAAGAAAATGGCGTCTGCTGCATCTTTTAATACCCCTGGCGCACTGATGTCAGGGAAGAGGTAACAGCGACCGACGCCGGTCCTAGACTTTGGAATTCTGGCCGACTGAGGTTGGTCTGCCAGCAGGATAACCCAAGAGTAATGACTGCAGCAGTGAATACACTCGAGCATCTACATTTATGGTTGGTATACAACTGTACTTTTATTCTTCTCTTCCTGAAAATACAGGAGCATCCAAGGCAGTTTGTGGATGCATCACTTCCATCACCCTCAAAAAATGTCTTGCCATCATCTGGATTTGAAGCATCTTTCTCTCTTCATTCAAGGACTTCATTCTTCTCATAGGTGGTTTGTGTTTTCTTAGAACAAGAACATGCTTTAATCACAATAAAGCCATTTGCAAGGTTTTTCTTATAAATTGTCTTCTACCCATTGTATTTGATAGATTTATGTTAACATTTTACGTCCGAGTTCTTAACACCATTTTGAATGTGGTTAATGGTTTTGCTTTCTAGTACTAACATTTTTGAGGAAGTCTATTTGTACCATTTCCTTCATAAGTCGCTGACTGAGTATCTTATAGTCCAGTGATATTACATAGTGCTAGAACATTGGAAATCTAGGACAATCACATGAGCCTTTGGCACCAGGCATGCTGTCATGTGCAGCTTGGTACAATATTAGGCATGTTATGTGCAGCTCAGTCCCACTAGTGCAGCTTCATCTCTCCATTTATGCATTCCCTCACTTAACCCTGCTACCTTGTGTGCTTGTAAAGTTAAGAGAGGAGGATCCAAGGGCAGCACTGGTATCCTGTGCTTCTCAAACTAGCCAACTAGAGTCCATGGCTGCTGCCCCAGAGAGTCGACGTTCTCACTCAGAACAAGAGAATGATTGTGCACACCAGCCTGCAGACGCTCAGTCTTTCAGCTTGGCTAATTCCACAGCATCCAGGAACAAGCTTAACCTAAGCAAACAGGTTCAGTGCATTCTCTGGGAATCCAGAAGGACTTAGCACTAGGAACTCTTACTGAGCTAAGTGGAAAAGATTTTACATCTGGTGCCAGCAGCAGTATCACAATCTGATCAGCCCAGATTGCTACCATTTTGGATTACCTGCTGGGCAGTTTTCTATAACCTCAGCCAAGTGGGTCCCAAACTGCAGGCTCTCATTGTGGTGGAACCATTCCTCATTTTCCACCCAGACAGGGTTTCCCTCAGAACTAACTCTTCCTTCATGCCCAAGATGGTCACTGAGACTTCTCTAAATCAAGCCATTCACATGCCTACATTCTTTCCCAACCCCAAAACAAAGGGAAAATAATTATTCATTCCTTGGATGTGCATAGTCAGCTCCACTACTATCTTAACACAACAAGAGCCTTGAGAAAATTTGACCAGCTCTTTGTGACCTTGCCCCTGACTCTGAGGGAAAGCCAGCTTCTTAAACTATCTCAAAATGGATCTTCCACTGTATCTCTTTTGTTATAGCCATCATGGCAAAAAATCTCCTGAGGCTGTCAGGTCACACTCCACTAGGGCTTCTGCAACCTTTGCTGCTGCCTTGAAAGGAGTCCTTACTAGGGACGTCCTGGAAGGTGCCACCTATTCATCTTTGCATACCTTCACAAAACATTACCACTTGGCAACCTTTTCTAGGTCCAGAGCAGGATTTGCCACTACCATCTTGCAGGCCATCCTCTCCTCTCTCTAATCTCCTTCCTCTCTCTTTTCAGCTTTGGGAAGCTTCCTACAAGTCAGGACTGCAGCAGTGAAACACGAAGAACATAGTACAGTTGAGTATACTTTCTGTAAATTCAGATGTTACTATATTCACTGTTGCAGTCTTCTTTCCCTTCCCCATAGCCTACTAGGAAGTCTACTTCGTTTTTAACCAAGGGGAACCCCTCTTGGTTTCTCTCCTGTAGGATTCTCATCCTCAGTACCCAGTTGGTGACTTGGGGCTCCTTCCTGGTAGGAGGACAAGAAAAAAAATGATTTCATGATGTAGGCATTATGGACGTTGGTTAGGGCATCTGCCAGCCTTAGGAGGAGGAAAGAATTTTCTGTAGTAGTCAGGCTGGTCAAGGGCTTTCACAGCAGGAAATCCCACAAGTCAGGACTGCAGCAGTGAACGTATTCTCACATCTACATTTATGGTAAGTGTACACAACTGTACTTTACAAGTCTTTTTTTTTTTTTTTTTTTTTGTCCTACAAGTCCTCCAGGAATTGAGTTTTTCTATATTCCTTCCCCAGTCATCATAATCTCACACACAAAAAAAAAACTGCTGGAAGATAGAACTGTTCAGTTAGACGAAGTTTAAGATCCAGAGTTGTTCAGTCAGTCTAAGAGTAACTGTTTAGCAGCTAACCCCTTTAAAGAGTCTTTTATTGTATGTGTGCGTGTGTGTTTTAAGAAGGTCTCTTCTTTCTTGAAGCAGGCAAAAACATTGTAAACAGACAGGTAGCTAAGTTGTGTAACACCCAGTTCCGTTACAGATCCGGTGCCCCTCAGCCTTAAAGTTGAGGAGGGAAAAAGGGGCCCTCTGCAAGTTGAGGACCAAAACTTAAAAAAAAAAAAAAAAAAAATCTGCTTGGAACTATAGCAAACCACATGCTACAAATGTAACCATTGGCTTGCTAGAGTTACATTACCACACACAGCACTTCAGACCTAACCACGAAAATAGTCATCATTCAGTGGTAATACTGCACCAATGGCAACTGACAATCATGCCCCCTCATACCTTACTCCAATGGCAGTCACCCCTTTGCCCGGTCCTAGCTATGCTTGTTATTGTGAAGGCTGGAAACAAGCGATTCATAGTAAACATAAAATATACATTGTTTCTGTTATGTACTGTCTCACACATCACTGCCCATACTGTTTTGATATAGCCTCACTAGTTGCTGCATCCGTACAACTTGATATTCTAGTGTTTTGGTTAATTTGCTTTCACATTTCCATCTGATAGACTTATCAGTGAAATGGTTAACCTTCTCTGTCCCAAGTTATTGTGGATTGTCAGTGTCCAGGGTTTCTGATGATGATTGTATTTTTTTTTTATTCTTTCTGATTCTTTGCATTGCTTTTATTCTTCCCTTGTGGCAAGATTGTTGGCCACCTTTCGGTTACCTTCCTTGAATAATAACACCTATTTGTTTCCCACAAGAGTAGCATCCAAGAGTAACAGAGCGAATAATAGCCTACCCCTGCTCTGCCCTCTGCTAGGATAAAAACAAGCCAGCTGTAAACCTGAGTTCCCAATGTGTACATGTCCATGTACCCAGCTCAGGGTTGCCATTACAGTGATGAAGCACACAGTTTTAGCTCTGTGATATTTTCCTAACCCAGGCTACTTTTACAGCCCATTGTGTTGCTCTGAAGCAGAAACACTGCTCCATTGGGGATAGTTGTATGTGTAGTAAACTGTGCAGGTTAGTTGTAAGAGGCTTTTGTGCAGAGGTTTTGCTGTCCTTCATACTACAAAAATAGACACTCCGTCTAGGCTTGTAAACTAAGAATAGTAGTAATCTTGCTCTATTCTAGTTGCAAACATTTTTGGCTGTCTTGTTTGATCATTAACTGTGCATTTTCTTGTGGCGGGAATATATTTCTCTCCCTTTTTTCTTCATGTAACATATGGACAGCAGTAAAGTAAAAGTGTAAACAAGGAAAAAAATTGCAAAACCACAGTACTCCACGTACACCCACTTCAGCTTGAAGAAACAAACTCCGTTGACATAAAACACAGGTTTATTTGTATTTAAACCACAAAACACTCCATTCAAGTAGATGGTTTACATCTGATCTCTCAGATTTCTTCAGAACCACCATTACCAATTTTTTATACTCTGTTTGGCGCCAAAAATTATTCAAAGTTTTAAAAAATTAAAAACTTTTCAAAATATAAATTTCAATGTTTAAAAACTATTACATTCATTGCTAACAAACCTAACATTTATATTGTATACTGTAGATGAAAGCGCTAAACCATCTACTTGAATGGAGTGTTTTGTGGTTTAAATACAAATAAACCTGTGTTTTATGTCAACGGAGTTTGTTTCTTCAAGCTGAAGTGGGTGTACGTGGAGTACTGTGGTTTTGCAATTTTTTCCTTGTTCGAGCAGTGGACCTGTGTTTCTGGATATGGACAGCAGTGATGATTCTTTTTTTCTTTTACACTGTCATGGTCACTTGCTGTGCACACCACTGCCTGGCCCGTTTGGCACATGTGTGTGTCTACACAGCATCCATTTGCAGTGTCTTACTTAGCAGTGTCACTTGTGCAGTTGAGTCTGTTTCCCTGATATGTTCATGATCACTGACAGGAGTCATCAGAGTGGAGAATCAAGCACAAGCGGCCTTTCTTGTCCCACAAGGGTTGGCTTGTTGATATCAGCCACTCACTTCCCCCCTCTGCAGACAGCTCCTGCAGCACTGAGTAAATTGTCAGTCTTAGGTCATCTAGGTCACAGTCAGGATTTTTTTCTTTTCATTCTATGCCATAAAGCTAGCTGCAGCAGGGCTCATTTTTCATTCTTCTGAAGTGTTATTGAGTATTACTTATGCTTCTGCTGTGGCCACATTGTTAGGTAGTGATAACACATGACACGGCCATGCTGTACACTTGTATGTAGTACTTAGTTACCTACTTCAAACAATTCTGTTTTTCCAAATGCTCTCAGAACTGTAATGTACCACATTTGTACTGTTCTTGCTGGTATCATACCACGGCTGAGCCTACTACCATTAGTTCTGTAACACATTGGTATAGCTTCGTGTTCCTTTGCCTAGGTAGATCCTTGGCAAGCTGCTGCACATAGCTGGTAGCATGCCATCTTTCATTCCCCTCTACTGTTTCCAAACAAGGCTAGCCTGATGTTAGGGGGATAGTTGATTACTTGTTAATCTATACAGCATCTTAGGGCCATTTAGGGGTGTAGATTAGGTATTTATTCTTACTAAGTTCTGCAGCAAAATTTCACTGTACACAGTGATCTGATATCACTTTTTATTTACCACTAATTCTTTTTCGACTTAGTAGTCCAAGAGTGGCTTATTCAATCAGTAAACTTTTTTTTTTTTTTTTAATCCGTTCTGTTGCCATAATGGGGCACAATTAAGTCAGTGAGCTGGCAACAGTTTTTTGCTATCAGGTGGTTGTGCCAAGGTTACTACAATCTTGTCACACAGTTTTGTTTCTGTGAAAAAAAAATGCCTTTCTGAGGCCATGCCGCTTCTGGTTTTGACATCGGCTAGCATTTCTTGAAGGAGCTGTATTGTATTTAAAGTGCATTTGGCATGTGTTCTACTTTCTGCGCGAGACAGATGAGTGCTGCAGCATTGAAGAAGTCTACTTGAGATGCTTGTGTATTGAGGAATATATTTTCATTATTTCATGCAAATGAGTAGTTTCAGATAATGACCACTTCAGGTAACAGACAGAGTCCTTAAACCGTTTATTTCAGAATGTACTTATTTTGAGGTTTTTAGCCATAATTAGAAGTGCAGTTTACCTGAATATGATCATATGGCTTACTTGTTGGGAACTGCCAGTCAGGGTCTTGGGTTCTTTGCTGTTGTATTAACACCTCATAGCCCTCAGATTGTCTGCAGTACTTAAAACACCATTCTGATTGTTTGTTTAGCAAAGTACAATTGCATTATCTAGATGTTCTTCATTCCACATTGCTGCAGTCCTAACTATTGGGTAGTCCGCTGTCCAGTCGGCCCGAATACCAGAGTATATGGCTGACGTCGGTCTGGGCGCATTAGACTGACGTCAGTACGTCAGGGTACTAATGCGCATGACCGACGTCATATCCTCAGTCTTTTTTGCCGCATGGTCCGATGCAGAAGCAGTTTTGCGAGTGCAGGTTGGCGTTCTGAAATTTTCTGAAGTCGGAGTTTCAGACCGAATCAGAGTTGGCTAAGTACCCCGTTGGGGAACATTTTGGTTTTTTTTTTCTTGCCTCAGTATTTAACCGGATGTCAGAAAAAGTGAATAACTGTATTTCTTGTGGGAAACAGATACCTCATAGGGATTACCATACCTTGTGTATACCTTGTTTAGGGCCTGAGCACGACGTTGTTGGATGCCGCTCTTGTGCTAGGTTTAACAAACGCACTATTAAGAGAAGGTTAGACTGTGCCAGGTTAGTGTTTGGGAAGCATTGCAATTATAAAATGCCGTCGGATGCTCCGACGCCCGCTTCGTCCAAGAAGCGCAAGGACAAAACAGCGAAGCCTAGGGTTGATGAACCGGCAGTCCCGGACGTCGGTTCTTTACAAGGCTCAGTGGAGCCAGAGGTTTTGCCAGGAGTTTCTTTGGAGTCTCAGGCAGAGACTTTACTGTTACAGGATGTGCCTTCTCAGGAGGTAGGCCAGGCTGAGGGGGCTTCTCAGGTAACTGTTCTTCCCTCTCTTCCCAAGGCAGTTAGAGCCTCTCCTTCTGTTTCCAAAACTTCTTTGAGAGGTAGGCCAAGTTTAGCTTCAGTGGGGGCTTCTCCTAGCACTTCAGGTTCTGTGCCTAAGAAACATATGCTTAAAATGGCAGAAGATTTGATTACTATGATTAGAGGTTCTATGCCCCCTCCTGATAAGAGGCCTAGGGTGGAACCTGAGTTTGATAGTTTTGAACAGTGTTCAGAGGCTTCTGAGTCTTCTACGGAAGATTTGCAGGAGTATCCTCCTTATTCTGATTCTGATGTGGATGATTCCACTCCTACAGCTTCTCCTCCTGAGGATTTCTCATTTTCAGAGACTCTGCATTCCATGAGGGAGCACTTTAAATGGGAAGGCCAGGATTACTCTGATTCCAGGAAAAGGCTTAGGGAATTCTTGTTTACCCCAGCATAGGCCCTTAGCTATACCTCCTGTGTTGAATGTGGTGGAAGATGTTTTTGCAGAGGCTTCCCTGAACCCTGATTCTTTGCCTCCTGCTCCTGTTAAACCTGATAGGTACTATAGGGTGCCTGAAGCTCATAAGTTTCTTTTTAAGAGTCCTAGGGCAGACCCGGAAACTGTTTCTCAGGGACCTAAAGGTGTTAAGGCCTCTGTGGTTAAAAACCCTGTTCCCACTGATAAAGAGGCAAGGGCTTTGGATAGATGGGGAAAGAAAGTGTATACTTCTTCCACTTTAGCCATGAGGGCGTTGAATTGTCAGTTTCACATGCTAAAATATCAAAATTATCTCCTTTCACAACTGAAATCTAAGGTGGATGCTTTGGCGGAAGGTATTGAGTGTAAAGAGTTGCTGGATTTAGTTCATGTGTCTGAACAAGTGGGTAAGCATTCTTTGCAATGTGGTTTTGATGCTGTACAGGCCTCCTCGAGGGTGGCTGCCACTAGTTCTGTTCTTCGCAGGCATGCCTGGTTGAGGGATCAGAATTTAGCTGAGCATGTTAAGACAAGGATTTTGGATGCTCCTTTACAGTCTGATGTGTTGTTTGGTTCGCCTGTGGAAGCAGTTTTAAAGAAAATGGAGGACAAAGCTAAGTCTATGCAAACTGTTAAAGATTTTTGCAGGTGCAGCCACCAAGTTTAGTAGAAATTGGCCTACTAAGGGATGGACATATCCTGCTTATGATTCCCAGTCTAGGGGTAGGTCTAGACGTGGTAGGGGCAGAGCTCAAGGTTCTTTTAGGCCTAGAACAGGGAGTTCACCTGCTCAGACTTCTGGTGAGGGCAGGGGTCAGTCCTTTCGTAAACAGACCCAATGACCTGCCTTTTCAGCTGCCAGTAGATTCTCGCCTGGCAGCTCCTTTGGGAGGAAGACTGTCTCTTTTCAAAGAAAATTGGGATTTAATTACTCAAGACAGATGGGTGTTGGATATCATTCACCACGGTTACAGGTTTTATTTCCATACATTGCCCCTTTCAAAGGCATGCCAGACGTTCCTCCTCCACAAAGGAAAGAGGCTCACAAGCAAATTTCTCTGTTACTCCAAATAGGGGCCATTCAGCCAGTCCCTGTATCAGAAAGGGGCCTAGGATTTTATTCTCGCCTGTTCCTAGTACCAAAGAAGGGGAACACGTGGAGACCAATTTTGGATTTATCTATCCTCAACACTTATCTGGACATTCCCAAGTTCAAGATGTTGATGTTACAACAGCTTTTACCTCTGCTGGGCAAAGATCACTGGATGGTAACTTTAGATCTCAAGGAAGCTTACCTTCATGTGCCTATAAGACTAAGTTGCAGGAAGTATCTGCGTTTCGAGCTGGAAATTCTCATTATCAGTTCTCTGCATTGCCCTTTGGCTTATCTACTGCGCCCAGAGTATTCACAAAGGTTCTGGCTCCAGTGATAGCTTACTTCAGGCTAAAAGGAATTCAAATCTATCCTTACTTGGACGACTGCCTGATTCTGGCTCAAGAAAAGGAAGACCTTCTACAGCATCTGGAATATGTTATAGCAGTGCTAAGATGCCTAGGGTATTCTGTGAACGAAATAAAGTCCAGTCTAGTACCCTCTCAAGACATGTGCTTTCTGGGTGTGAGACTGAATACAGCAGCCCAGATGGCCTTTTTAACCCCGGACAAACAAAAGAGTCTATCCCTTTACTTCCATCAACTATCTCATCAGTCCGTGCTGACTGCAAGGACAGTCCTTCAAGCATTAGGGTTCATGGCATCTTGTATTCTGGTGCTTCCCAATGCCAAACTGCATATGAGGAAGCTGCAATGGTATCTCAAAAATGTATGGACACAGCACTGCCAGGAATTGGACACTGTCATTCAAATAATACCTTGCCTTCAAAAATAATTTTTGTGGTGGGCTCAGGAATGTCACCTAAACAAGGGACTCTCTGTGACCCGGCCAGAGGCGAGTCAGATTTTAACGACAGATGCCTCGGACATTGCTTGGGGAGCTCATCTAAATGGAAAGTGGATACAAGACAAGTGGCCTGCCAGACTACAGCATCTACATATCAACATGAAGGAGATGTTAGCAGTCCAGTTTGCATTAATGGCTTTCAAGGAGTTACTTCTTCCAGGGCAGGTGTTGATTCTAACAGACAACACAACTGTCATGTGGTACATCAACAAACAAGGGGAACACATTCTTATCCTCTATGCAGGCAAGCAATGATTTTATGGGAGGCGCTCAGCTTGCAACTAACTCTTCAGGCAAGGTTTCTGCCGGAGCACAGAACTCCTTAGCAGATGTGTTAAGCAGACAAATCATGGATCCCCACGAGTGGAAACTGGATCTTCATGTATTTCAGAAATTGACAGTGTCATGGGGAACTCCAGACATAGATCTGTTCGCTTCTCCACTAAACCACCAGCTGCCAAAGTTTTGCACAAAGGGGTTTCATCACACAGCTTGGAAAGTGGATGCTCTTTCTTTCAGTTGGAAAAATCTTCATGTGTATGCCTTTCCACCTCTGCCTCTTCTTCCAAAGGTGCTCTTAAAGGTCAGACAAGACAAGCCAAGGATGATTTTAATAGCTCCAGATTGGCCTCGGCAACACTGGTACCCACTACTAAGGAGTCTGGTAAGGAAGCCTCCATGGCCTTTACCTTTGATTCCACATCTGTTATCTCAGAAGGACGGTCATCTGCTCAATGTCAAGCTTCACTCTCTTCATCTAACAGCCTGGCATATTCTGTGTTGAAACACAGCAGGTCTCAACTTCCTCAACAAGTTTTAAATGTGATTATGGAAGCTAGAAGACCTAGTACAAGGAAAGTGTACGCAGAAAAATGGAAGAGGTTTTTATTTTGGAGTACAGCAAAGAATTTGGAGATTTCTGAGCCTAATTTGAATGTGGCTCTTCAATATCTTACTGAGTTATTGGATAAAGGTTTGTCCTTCTCTTCCATTAAGATTCATGCTGCAGCAATTTCAGCTCACTATGATTGTGACCCACCATTGTTTTCGCATCCTTTGTTCAAGCAGTTTCTTAGAGGGGCAAAGAATATAAGACCCCCAGAGAGCTCCTACTCCTGCTTGGGATCTCAATTTTGTGTTGGAAAACTTACTCTACAACCTTTTGAGCCTGCGGCTACTGCTGAATTGAAATACTTGTCATGGAAGACTGCTTTTCTGTTGGCTATTACTTCTGCAAGAAGGGTGTCTGAGTTGCAGGCCCTTATGGCAGTAGAGCCCTTATTGATTTTCCATAAGGCTAGGGTATCATTACGCACTAATCCTTCCTTTATGCCTAAGGTGGTTTCTAGTGTGGCTTTAAACCAAACTATTCATTTGCCTACTTTTTATGCAGACCCCCAAAATAAAGGGGAAAAGATTTTGCACACTTTAGATGTACACAGGCAATTGCGTTATTATTTAAGCAGGACTAAGGATTTTAGGCAGTCTCAGCAGTTGTTTGTTTCTTTTGCTTTGAGTTCGAGGGAAAGCCTGTGTCAAAACAAACTATTTCTAGGTGGATTGGGTTTTGCATTGCATTTTGTTATTCCCATCATGGCAAGGAGATTCCAGCTGGGATTAGACCTCATTCCACTAGGGCTACTGCCACTTCAACAGCATTTCTAAGGGGTGGCAACTAAGGATATTTTGGAGGCAGCTACTTGGAGTTCAGTGCATACTTTCTCTAAGCATTATCACCTTCCTCTCTACTCTAAGTCTAGGGCTGGTTTTGCCACAGCTATTTTGCAAGGCATGTTGTCAGCTCCTGCTTCTTTATGATTTGCCAGCCTCCCTTACCTCTGCTTTGGGATTCTACCCAATAGTTAGGACTGCAGCAATGTGGAATGAAGAACATAGTACAGTTTTGTACCTACCATAAATGTAGATGTTCGAGGATCCACATTGCTGCAGTCCAATTTACCCTCCCTCCTTCCCCTCTGTGTTTAGGGGTGGTTGTGTAGGTGAGGTTATATGCTGATATTTTTGTATATATTTTTGTATATATTGTACATATTTTGGTGCAGGTATATTGGGCCTTGTCTTTTAGGGTCTTCTGACATCTGGGGCAAGAAAAGACTGAGGATATGATTAGTACCCTGACGTACTGACGTCAGTCTAATGCGCCCTGACCGACGTCAGCCATATACTCTGGTATTCGGGCCGACTGGACAGCGGACTACCCAATAGTTAGGACTGCAGCAATGTGGATCCTCGAACATCTACATTTATGGTAGGTACAAAACTGTACTTTTTTGTGCCTGTTTACTTTAAATTGTAATAGTGGTATTGCAAAAAGATTATCTGCAGGTGTCAGATGTCTAAAGCATTCTTAGAGGGTGCATATATCCATATACATACACATGAGCACACGCACTGTGTGCGCCATTTCAGTGAGAGTAATTGCATAAAAGTGAGAGGGGGCATTTTTTCTAATGTTAGGGCTATCCTATTGGTGGTGTAAACATTGGCTCAAATTAACTTGGTCACACTGACTACTGTGACAAAACTGACCCTATGTAGATGATGAGTCAGTCTCCCTCTCCCTCCCTCTCTCTCTCTCTATATATATATATATATATATATATATATATATATATATATATATATATATATATATATACACACACGCACACACACACACATATAAATAAATAAAATGATTAGCCTCATCTGTGTATGCACACGTTAGTCTCTACCAAGACTTAAAACATGTTGTGCTGCTTTTACATGTATATAGTTTGCAGTTTACATTTTCAGTTGTTTTATTGTAATTTTTAAAAAAATCCAGTATTGCAAATAGTAGCAAAAATTGTGGCTAGGTTAGTGTGTCCAAGCCACCTACTGCATGTCTTTGGAATGTGGGAGGAAACTGGAGCACCTGAAGGAAATCCAAGCAAACACAGGGAGGACATGCACTCTGCACAGAAGGCAACCACACCGAGAATTGAACCAGGGACCTACCTGCTGCGAGGTGACACTATCCACTGTGCCACCCTATTAAGATCTTTAACAAACTGGGATAAATTTTCATGTAATACTTTTTTTGTTTAGATATAACCATACTTGAAGTAAAACAATTGTTTACTGTTTTTAAAGAAAGCTCTCATATCCTGTTTTGTAAGTGCAGTGAGAGACACCTCGGGGTTATGAATTTGCATAATTTTCAAAAAACAGCATAAGGCATTCATCCCCTGGTTGTATGCATTTTAGTACACTTTAGAAAGTGATACGAATGCATTCCTTTGGGTCACTGTTTGTGTATGTGCTACATTAGTTAAGGCTGGCCAGTTAGCTGCTGAAGTGTTGAAGTAGTATTTATGAAGAATTTATGGGCTCAGATAAGTTGTGTGTTGACAGTGGTTTTAACCTTTTTGCTTACCTCTTAAGTTAGAGCATTGCTTTAGCTTCTTGCAGACTTTCAGGCCTTAGTACTGAACGTTATTTATTTCCTGTAGAATATACAGGTTTCTGCATACTTAGATTCTCTTCCTGTTTTGTTATGCTACCTTTACTTGCTAGTCAGATATTGTTTTTTCTCTTTAAAGTCACATGTGTTTAATTATATTTCTAAAATGTGTTTGCCCTTTTTGGCAACTGCAGTTGTAAAGCACTGTAAATATAACCATGATTCTGATAAATGATGCATTTAATCTGTCTTATGTGGCCTGAGTAGGTCAGTCATTTAGTATTATTTATAAACTAAAATAACATTAATCTTCAGTTTGCAAGATGAGAAGATTAAAAACCAGACAAAGATCAAGAATAAAGTTTCAGTTCTGTCGGCAAAATTAGATAAACTCTTAGAAACGAAAGGGTGGTCCGGTTGTTGCATTTCGCTTGTATAGAGCTCTGACGCAGCTCATGAGATTATGGTGACAGGTGCTTTAAAGTCCTTGAAATGCACAAACACCAACAAGCAAGTTTGTGCATACTTGGAAAAGGCAGTTTAAGTGATAATCTAAAAAATAAAATGCAGTCTGTATGAATTAAAACTCAGTGTTAATATTATTATAGTATTTAATAAAGCAATAACCGATGACTTGGTGTGGTATATTGAAGATTATACAATTCCTCCCTATTAATATTCTAAAACGTGCATGCTGATTTGCCAGCCCAACCAGCGTGCCCATTGTAAATCCCACAATATACCAACGGAAAAAGGTCCGGTCGCCCGGATTTTTTTCTTTTGGTATAAAATGCCCCCAAATCTTTTTTTGTACAATAAAAAAAAAGAGAGAGAAAGCGAAGCACTGGAGGCTTTCTTTTCTCCGTTGCTTCCGGTTCAAAGCTTTGATTTACTGGGTATGCGTGGGAACGCAAGTTCCATACGCATGCGCAGTACATCAAAAAGCAGAATCAGTATACCACAACTGGCGGAAGAACAGCAGTCCACCGTTAAACAAAGACATTGTTTAAGAAAAGTAAGTATTTTTTTTCTTAAATAATGTCATTGTATAATAGCAATAACTGACTCCGTGGTTGTGGTATATTGAAGATTTACCCATGGTTGGCTTTATTTAATCACTCGGGCTTCGCCCTCATGATAAAACCACACCAACTGTGGGTAAATCTTCAATATACCACAACCATGGAGTCTGTTAGTGCTATTATACAATGACATTATTTAAGAAAAAAAAATACTTTTCTTAAATAATGTCTTTGTATTACGGCGGATTACTGTTCTTCCACCGGTTGTTGGTATACTGCTTCTTCGTTTTGATGTACTGTGCATGCGTATAGGACTTGCCATGCATACCCAGTACATCAATGCTTTGAAATGGAAGCAACACAGAAAAAATTCTCCGTTGCTCCGTTTTCTCTCTCTCTCTCTTTTTTTTTTTTGCTGTTGTAAAAAAAAAGTAAAAGGTTTTGGGGCACTTTATACCAACGGAAAAAAGTCCGGACGACTGGACCTTTTTCTGTTGGTATATTGTGGGATTTACAACAGGCATGCTGGTTGGGCTGGGCCAATCAGCGTGCACGTTTTCGAATAGTAATAGGGGGTCATTGTATAATAATGTTTACATGACGTTCTCCCAAATTAGGTTAGTTTTTTTTTTTTGAGTTTGTTACATGGGGGTAGCTTTCACAGAGGTGGAATATGTGAGTTATTTTACAGAGGGATACAGTTTTTAGCATTGAATGGATTACATCTAACCAAATTAATTAAAATCATTGCAATGTTTCCATTCGATTTCTTGTGTTTTACTGTACAATTCCATTGCAAGTTTCAGTAATGTGCATGCATGTTTTTGCAGCATACTTTGCAATTTGACATCATTGGAAAGTTTGTCATTGTTTAAATATTGATCTCCTTCCTGAGTGTTATCTCAGTGCCATAGTAACGGTAGGGTGATCAGGGCACCTTCACCATGCTCCAGAGTATAAGTGAATGTGTAAAAAAAAAGAAAAGAAAAGTCAGCTTACAAGACTCAGAGTGCTTGTGAAACTGTCTCTGTGTGTGTGTGTGTGTGTGTGTATATATATATATATATATATATATATATATATATATATATATATATATATTTTTTTTTTAATTACCCAAGTAAACGAGAGTGAGTTTGATAGGTGTCTATGTGATTGCGTTAACAGCTTGTAAACTGTCAAATTTAATTAGCTTGGGGATGCCAAATGGATATGCTGCACAGGGTGCAAAATTCCTTCACTAAGTCTCTACTCTCAGATCTTGATTTTCTTGTCTTTGATATTTCCCCCCTGGCCATTTTTAATTCAGTCTCAGTCCATGAAACGGGCATAAAGGCAGAGTCCTAGAAGCAGTTCCAGAGAACCAAGGTGAGAGAGAAAACATAGTAGCTTCACCGTCATTCTGCACTCTATACAATTAATGCATACCTAAATATTTGAAGAACAGTATTGCTTTTTGGGGAGAATCATTAACTCAGGAACTACTGACACACACATGGCTTCTCAGGAAGAAAGTTTATTCAGTCTTGCCATTTTTCATTTGTGTTCCACGTTTGAAAGCAAGATTCCGCTGTTAGTCTGTTGTATTGATTTTATTGATATGACTATATCGTAAAAGCAGTTTTGCCATCTTAAACATTTGAAATAGTCGTAACTGTTTATTGCACACGTCAGTTAATGCAACATATTTAATTTGGGAAGCTTTAAACATCTTTGTTGCAAAATACCTGTTTATAAAGTATGTTTTTAATGTTTGTGCAGGTGTCTTCATGGCATTTCCTTATTTGGCTTTTAAATATTCAGAAGCAGAAAGTATAACTGTTTACAGTAGAAGACTGGCATATTTGTACATTTTTTGCATCAGTAAGTATCCCTGGTAATGAAACATAAATACAGTGCATCTCCATCTTCAGGACTGAACAAACTTCTCCAGTTTAGAGGTCATTGAAGTATTTATTAAATTTGTAACCGGTCCTAAACAGAGTACTGATTGCATACTGACAATTTGATATTAGAATTATGTATTGGATTCATATTTTAGAACTTCAGTATTTGATGGGTGACCTTTAACATCAGATTTGAATGAAGCATTAATAACAATGAAATCTAATGCTTTTGCTTGAAGTACTCTGAAAAGCATCCACTGGCTGTTGAGTATGTTTGAGCCTTTAGAGATGATGGAATGTAGTCATTTTAAGAGTATGTACTGTTCCTTTTATAATTGCATGTGGTTTCACAAAATCAATTGCTTTCACATTTTATTCTGCTGTTGGTTGCAGTGATTTGTGGTGGGAGGTTGCATTTTTTTATACACAGTAACTGTTGCTATGGAGCCTAAAGTTCAGTGTAGAATGAGATTGATACCCCAGCATTTAGGTAAATGTCACAATCCTGCTAAATGAAAATGCACCACCGATTTATTAGGATGTGGCTTGTTAAACAGTAAAGATGCATTAACTATGTGGGACAAAATTAAAGCTGAGCATAATACTGAACCCACATACTTGGCTGTTTGACCACATGGTTGTTGTGGCTGGGTTGTTTGATATGGTGTCTGACGGGACAACACTGTGGAAGGTAGTGATGAATCTTAAGTTGTTAACTTGCCCTCTAGTGATTTTGTCTCTTGGTATAAACTGAGGCTACAAACCATAAGTACAGTATGCTGTCTGCTGCCATTGTTTCCAGCATCAGCATATGGCTTGGATAACATGACTGTAGCAGTGTCAGATGACTATTTCTGAAATACATGTGTTGTCTGCTAGCTGTAGCAGTAATCCCCAACACGGTACCAGAGAAGTGTATATCTGATGTAGGTTTTGGCTTTTGTTATCAACATGCAACAGAAGTTGTGCACGCAGCAGTGATTTTTAAAGTGTTCCTGAGTCCTCAAGACATCCATCACAGCCTTTGAGGACTATAGTACCATGCTTCACCCCACCCCTCGAATTGTTACTTTTTTTTCTGCATTCTTTAATAAGCTTGGTAAGTGTTCTGTTAAAAATACAGCTAGAAAATCCCTTGGGGATACCGCTGCAAGCATTAGATAGGGATGCATATATGCGTTTTGATGGACGTAATCCTGCACGTGTGGTGGTTCATGCATTAATACCTCTGGATGCAGCCATGTTATACCTGGGGTGCTATTGCAAAGGGATAAGATAACTGGACTTCAGCAGAAAGTCACGTTCTACAAGTAGACTAGTTCATAAGTAGCCAAAACAAAATGAAATAGTGTGTGTGGGGGGATACCGTGTCTACTGCAGGCACCATTTCCGTGGTGCTCATGGCAAGTCCCCAAACTTTTCTGGGACACCAAGTATGGAAAACATTGCAGTGACTTAATTTTTCAGTATCTGTAGAAGCTATGGATTTGTGTGCTCTGTCTGTAACCTACAGTAACATACTGTTAGTTTGACATTTAGCTTATCATTGTGTATAGAATGAAGAGGCCTTTTGCAGTAGCGAACCATTATGATTACCTCTTCTGGTATCCACAGAGTAGCACGTTTGAGAAGTTTCTCTTACTCCTTTACTGTGGGTTGTGCTTGTGCTTATAGTTTATTCATGTGAAAGTCACATGACTTAATAAAAGGGCTCATTTGACCCCCTGCTCTTCTTTTCTGCTGCTTACACAGTTCGGGTCTCATTCCTAATGTTTTTAGTGTAGGGCAGTTTCTGTATTTGATACTTAAGATGTCAAATCCTTCCAGATGTTTCTGTGCTTGTCAAATTACTAGGCAAGACCTAAACTGGCACTGTCTGTGTTGCTTCAGATAGGAACCTGATGAAAACTGTTGAGACAAGTACCAGTATGTCAGCCTCGTCACCTGCTGGTGATGCACAGACTAACTTGAAGTTTACATTAGCTCTTTGAAGATGGCTGATTCAGAGGACATATCCTGTACATGGATGTGGTGAAGCATCTGCCGAAATCCTGAATCAGTGCCAAATTTCATTCAGAGTTTCCTTTTGCAGAGTTTGCTTATGAGGTCACCTGACACTCTTTGAGACTCTAGCTTCCCTTCAACTAGTGTGGAGCTGAGTTTGAAGACCTCATTGGCAACCTGGAAAGTGGGTAATGCACCCCTGGCAGCAACCATGAGGGTGCATCCAGGGTTATCCAGCCTTCCCAAGTTCAAGCATCTAAAGTATTTGTGAACCGGGCCAGCTCATATGGAGTAATTCTTGTGTATCCCCTATTAGACTTGAGTACACCTCCCATCTCAAGATTAAACACACTTTACCTCCACAGGTCAAGTGAAACTTACCAGTTTGTGCTGTGGGCAGTCCTGTACCACCTGACCCACTAGAATGGCCTAGATATTGAGCTTGCTAGTGCTGTTTGACTTCTGATGGGACTAGTACTCGAATGTTGGGAGTGTGCCTTCAGGGGAACACAGCCTGTTACTAATGCCAGGTCCTGCACTGGTTTCTCCCACCCCATCACAGTCTTCATCATGTTCTCCCTTAATGCTGGCGCCCAGTCAGTTTACACCCAGCATTTGATGTCATCCATCACTTGACATGGATATTGTGCTCAGTCACTTTTTGAGCTGCAGTTTAGGTGTGTCTCCTTTTCCCAAAGCTTTTTTTTCAAAGACTCCTTAGAATAGTATGATCTCTTCTGTGGGAGATGTTTATG
Organism: Protopterus annectens; assembly: GCF_019279795.1. Taxonomy (NCBI): domain Eukaryota; kingdom Metazoa; phylum Chordata; order Ceratodontiformes; family Protopteridae; genus Protopterus; species Protopterus annectens. The sequence continues at coordinate 1,174,926,519 of NC_056727.1, forward strand.
ATCTTGTGCTTCACTACAGACTGGCCTATTGTTCTTCCTTTACCCTAAAATAAATCTTTATGCAAGAAATGACCTTGAGTCATCCCTCTGTAGAGACTGTGTATGAAAGAAAAAGTGTTTGCAGCCTGAAAACATCCAAATTTAGGTCAGTGATCTGAGGCAGTTTTCTTCTACAGGCTCCTAATAGAGTAAGTAACATCCTGACTGAGCATCTCTGAGCATATTCCTCTGTGAACTCTCTAATCCAGCATAGACCCACAAACAACTTTGCGCCCCCCCCCCCCACACACACCTGATGAGGGGTATTGGACCCTGCAGACTAGAGTTTTTTCTGTTGTGAGACTTTGGATCCTTTAGTTATCTTACTCACCTATCAAGGTTACATTCCTCTGTCAAGAGTATCAAACTAAGTGGTCACAAACCACTGTCTCTGGGACCTAAGAGGCTTTGGGAAAAAATAAATTAACTTGACTTCTCTAGTGGAATTTCCAGTACACTGTTCATGAAGGCCATTCCAGTTTTCTGAGGAGGACCCTACGTGGCAGGCAGTTTTCCCTTCCCTGATTGCACCAGCTACATCACTAAAGATGACAGTATGACCATCTTGGCACAACAGTTAGTCTTGATCAGTATAAAGGAATATCCATCTGAGCCCATTTGTATCAGTTCATTCCAGCTTGGAAAGCCAGTGTCCTGGATTCGTGGGTGCTAGTAGTGGAGATGGATGGCTCCATCTTAAATGTTTGTGTCTTTTTTTGTTGTTTTAGGGGGTTTTTGTTTGTTTTTTGGGGAGATACCATAGTGTGTGTGTGTGTATTCCTTTTTCTTGTTCTAAAGGAGAAGGACCCATCTAAGACCTTAATAACTTCACTGAGCATATCTGCATGTCCTGTGCATTAAATTCTGGATGGTGACTTTCCATGGGGCATGGTCTGCTCCACCGTCAGCATGACTGGTAAGTGTCACTGTATTTCATGCATCAGTACATTACTGTCTGGGGTCCTCCCTGGAATTTCTTTTTGCCTGGGGTAATCTTGTCTGGGTAGTGACCGGTTTTCAGTATATATGAAGAGTCTTAACATCCTGTTCTTTTTTTCATCAGTTGGGGTGTGGCTTGATGGTGATATATTTTTGAGTGCCTCTCTTCATGGCCTGGAAGATTCCTTTGTCTTTCCACTGTTGCATTTAATGCCACACCTCATTGGAAAAACTTATGGACCAAAGTGCAAACCTCCTCGTTGCCTCATTGGTATTCATAGAGGGTGTAACTTGATGCCGTCAGATCTCTGGCAGTGATGGAAAACAGACTAGCAACAAGCCAAGGAAAAAGAGCTCGCTCTCCTCTGGTAGCATAGTTGTCAATGTTGTTTCCAAAATATGCAACACCATCTCCCATAATGTGGAGCAAATGAGTTTATTTGCAGAACACTTAGCTTACTAGGAATTTCAACTATTAAGCTCTGAAGTAGGGTAAATGGGTTACTTATAAAAAGATTTTGAGTTAATATGATTCTGTATTGTTTACAGTGGAAAATGTTATTACTGGGTACATTACAGACCCTTTCTGTATGGAACTGAGAGGAACATGGAATTTTTAAGACTCAAAAGGAGGAATGTTGCTCATGATGAGGTCCGCTAGAAACAAATGCTGTCTGGTTGGAGTAACAAATTATCTCCACTTAAAGGCATGACTTATGTAGACCCCCTGCTTCCACCAGACCTTCTAGTGAGAATATTGGAACTGGTTAACAGTAGAAAGCTTTCTGTTTGTCAGATGTAATGTTTGAGTGGAGGAGATTCTCCATCTGACTAGAAGGCACCTTAAGTCACCCAGGGCAGTCGGTTTGCCAGTAAATCCTGATACATCTCCTGTACTAGAATTGTGTCTCAGTAGTTTCACAATCAAGATGCATGTTTCTGGCATCTCTGCACATGACAGCATTGTTGAGAGTAGGATTTTGGTCCAATCCTGCCTGGGTTAAGGAGCTGTTTAGAGGACTGGCACCTTTGTTCTCCTTTGAAGAAGTCTTTTCCTCCTTTGGGCATGAACTTCATGAGTGACATACAAACCTGTATCCCTCTTTGAGCTGGTTGGTTTGGTGGCGCTATAGTTTTTCTTGGTGGCATCACCTCTGCCTGCACATCTTTGGGAAACTGGTCTTTACGAGGATCATGTGTCCCTTAGTAGTAAATTCCTTTTTCATTGACAAGATTTCAGTGGTCTTTAAGCCATGTATTGTCAGTGTCGTAATATTGTCAATTTCCGTAATTTTTAGAATCCAGTACTTGGATGTTCTTTGGGACTTGTCTGTGCAACAACACAACAAGTTTTACCTGAGGAGTTTCTGATATTTAGGAGAGTAGACTGGGGGTTCACCTTATTATTCAGGTAGGAGTGTTATGGATTGCTTACTGCACTCTTTGCTGTTGATCATTTGGAAAGTGGTGCCGACAGACTTCTGTGCTAGAAGCAATGCTGCTGCCATTACTTGCTTCAAAAACAGCTTAATTTTGGGCAGTTATGCCTCAATTGTTTGGATGTAGTTGCCCACATTTACACATACACACCTGAGCTTATGAGCTACAGAAAATTCAGACTTGTGCCAGGAGTAAAATATTGGAAAAGGAAGTCCCAGCTGTTAGTTACTGCAGAAGGCCTTCTCACAAAGCAAATGATATGGTGAAATGTATATTTCTTTATTGCAAAGTATAACTGTAACCTTGCTTGGTTAGATTTGCAGTTCATTCTGATGCATGTGAACATTAACATCAAGGTTTGAAGCTATGTATGCCATTTGGATGACTTGGCAAATGCCCATTGTCATTTGTCATTAAACGGTAGTGTTGTGTTATCTGAGAGGATTGTTCTTGCATTTAGCATTAGAAGAGTGCAGGTCTACAGGATGAACCTCCAAGTGCATTTATGGCTCTTGACAATGAAAGGGCCATGCAAATTCAGTATTGGACTAAAGATTTGAAAGTTAACAGTTTAGCACATATTAGTGTGTTAAGTATTGTTCATAGGATAGTACTAACCTAACTGTCCTTGCGAGCAATTTTAAGCCTAGCCTATTATCCCTTGTGAGACCCAAACTCTGCACCTTGTGTTTGTAAGGCAAACACCTTAACCATTAGGCCACCCTCCCAACATATAAAGTAATGATATATAAAGTAATGCAGGAAGTTTCTGAATACTGTAGGCTTTTTGGAGACAGAAAAATGCAGTGAACAATGGAGTACCAAACATGAAAATATTCACAGAATTTCTGTGCCTTTCTTATACTGCATACCTTTTGCCTTGACAGCATACAGACTAGAATCCAGGCCTAGGCTTGTATCCAAGTGCCTCATCCAATTTCACTTTGGCTTGCATTTTTAGATCCCCCGTGAAGTAATGAAACTGTCTGTGAGTTTATAGAGAAGTATTACACTTTTTGCCATTCAGGAGCTGTGGCTCCTGTCTTCTAGCCTGCTTAAGCACCCTTTTTGCATTTGTCAGTTGTCATTATAGTGACTTTTCATTGTACTTTTTTTTGACATGAGATGTTTTCATGTAGCTCACTGGGCTAGCCGTCCCCAACAGGCCCATTTCCATGAGAAGTATAGATAAGTATACATATAAATATATAAATATATTCTGTATTGTAAAGCAAGAGGGCAAGACTCTGTTCATGCTAAGTAGAAGTTCTGTTGTATTGGAAGGATTTCAAGGAACCAGTATATTTATTCATGTAGTTATTTTTAATTGTTTTGTATTGTTTAACGTATCCGGAAATGTCATTTTGTTTGGTTTCATTACTTGTTTTGCAGTTAAGGCATTATAAATTCAATTTGTCATTGTTCCTTAGTATATGTTACAGTAACCATGAAACATGAGCTGGTACGAGTAAGAAGACACTGTATATAAGCAAAATCAATATTAAGTGCCTGCTATATGAAGGAATTCTCAGATACTTTTCACAATACAGTGCCCTCTGTTTTTATTAAAAAAAATGGTTTAATATGTTGAGTGCATGAGTATGAATGTATGTTTGAGTGCATGTGAAATTTTGTATATGGATGGAAAAAGCACAAGTGAGAAAAGCTTGGTTGAGTTTTATCTGCATACAAACCTAGAAACAATTATCTCCTAGTCAGCTTGTTTTGCATATGGTTGTAACCAACTTTTTTACATGCTGTTGTCAATAAAAATCACATTTTGTACATTTTTGACTCTTGTCTATGCAATTTTCTGTGTTGTCATCCATGAGAAAAGCCTTTACTACTTTGTAGTTTGTTGCTGTAACATCTTATACAAAATCTCAGAGAAATACTATGCACATTCAAGCTACTTCAGAATATACAGTTGAAAGTAAATGTCAGTTACCACTTCAAGCGTGCAGTGTTTTTGGAGTACGCTAAAAGCTGCCATTTGATGTTATAAAGGAAGTCTTGGAACATAGTAGTTCAGCAGATCTTGCCCTTGGAGTGACTCCTTCCAGCAGGTAATTTTATAAGAACCTTGGTTTGTTCCTTTAATTAGGCCTTTGACATTTTTTCCAGCAATCTGATATTGAAGGTGTGGCACAGTGTTATGTCATCAAATTAAATTCTGTTTAGCACACTTAAGATGCACCTTAATTTTCAACAAAACACTAGAATAGGATGAAAATGACTCAATGATTTTTGTTTTGTCAAAACGCTAATAAAGTGAGGATTCCCCCACCCATATTATCTTCACCCCTTTCACAGCATATATAACCTTTCAATACTACTTTAATAATCTCTGCCACAAAGTAAATCCATTAAAGCTTGCTGCAATCCAGTAAGTTTGCAGCTTGCTGTTAGTGGCGTTCAGGTCAAACTTGAGTAAAACCAAAACCTAACTATTCAAGGTATGACCACCTCCCAGATTACAAAACTGCAACCCTGTGGAGATGCACACGTCAGTCCCAGCCCATCTCTAGTAAACTGGCCTTTTACATTGTTTGCTTTAGCAAGGTTGCCCCATTAGTACTTATGTTCAAAGATGACCATACTTTTGAACTTGTATTCTCCAGGTTTATCTGCGTTGTCTGTCTTAATTCAAGTTTTATTTTGATTGTAGTACATCGACTGTGAAAGCATTAGCAGATAATTACCTGAACCTTTTGCACTTTGCATCGCAAAAGATGAAGTATTAAAAGTACTGAGAGCCAGCCTTTCCAGTGTGACTGCAGACAACTAAGAAGCATAAGTTCAAACTCCCACGAGGATCTGTATTAATTTCAGTTAAAACTAGTAATGTTTGCGAAGACAGCAAAACACCAAATTCCATATCTGTGACTGCCAGAAATAAGAAAGTTAGTTAACCTTAATCGGGCAGAAGCAGATAGGGATTCAGTGATAGAGAGCACTATGGCCACTTCAGTGAAATTATTCTTCAAGCAGCTGAGTATGGAAGAAATGGTAGGTCCAGTCATGGAGGAAAAAAATGGCAGTGCACACTGAAAATGTTCAGGTTAGTAGAGTGCTGCATGAGTATATAACAATGAAGAATAAAAAATTGATCAAAGAAATCCTGCATGGTTCTCAGATGAGATGGATACTATTCAGAAAGCAGAGAAGGCAATTGGAGAAAGACAGGTTGAGCAGTATGCATAGTAAGAGGAGATAATCCAGATAATAATTAGAGAACAGGTCCTCTAGAGGAAACCAAGGATGTTCATGTTTCACTGTTGCAGTCATCACATTTGGTTTATCTGCTTGCAGTAGCCCTTAGTCGGCCTGATTACCAGAGTCTTGGGTCCTGCGTCGGTTGCTGTGTCATCTTCCATGACATCTGGTAGTCAGGAGTATAAGCATGCAGCCGACGCCATTTTATCAGTCTTTCTTGCCGTGCGGTGCCCGAAGAAGAAGCAGGTCGCAAGTGCCGGTCGGCCGACTCCTGAAATTTTCTTTTTCGAGTTTTGGAACCGAAGTCTTCAACTAAAGCTAAGCACCCCGTAGGCGAAACTTTTTCTTGTTCTTAACTGATGTCAGTAAAAGTCAATAATTGTATTTCTTGTGGAAAGCAAATACCTCATAAAGATTTTCATTCGTACTGTGTTCCTTGCCTAGACCCTGACCATGGCGTACCTCGCTCAGTTTTGTGTCTCATTTAAACAACGAACTATTCATTGTCGGTATATTTAAGCTTTTAAATATTTTGGTACTCGGTTCAATTATCCACATATGGCTTCGGTAAGCCACCTGACTACCGACATTCTGAAAAAAGGCAAAGATAAAGACAGAGACAGGCCGCCTAGGTCCAAAGCTGCTGACGATGCTTCTCCTAAGCTAGTTGCCAGTTCGTCGGTACTCAGTGAGGCGCTTTCGCAGCTCCTGATACCCGCTACTTCAGATTTGCAGGCCTTTACAGAGACCCATTCGGAGTCCGGTATGCCGCGAGGTGCTTCAACTGCAGTACCTGTGGATGTCTCTACCTTGGATGGGTCCGAAGTTGCTGTGCAGGCACCGGCTTCTGAGGGTGTATTCAGGCCTTGCATATTAAACCGATGCCATCTTCTTCTTCAAGGCCTAAAACTCGATCCATGCCTAGAAAACCGACGCCCAGATTGCATGGTCAGGCCTCTAGGCCTAAAAAACAAATGCTAAGAATGGCTGAAGACCTTATCAGTTTAATCAGGGGAAGTCAACCTTCCCCCCTAAGAGACCTAGGACTGAATTTGGCTATGATTCTTCTGATCAGGATTCTGAAATTTCTGTTTCTTCTGATGACCAGGATTTACCCTTGTCTGCCTATGAGGATTCTGATGCAGAGGACTCAATTCTCTCTGCTTCCCCTCCAGAGGATTTATCTTTTGGTGAAACCTTGCATACTCTTAGGGAGCATTTCCACTGGGAAAGCCAGGATTACTCTGATTCTAAAAGGAGGCTTAGGGATTTCTACTCCTGCCCCAACACAGGCCTTTAGCTATCCCCCCTGTACTGGACATTGTTGATGCCTTTACGGAGTATAGCTTTGCCCCTGACTCCTTACCTTCTGCTCCCAGAAAACCAGATGGATATTACAAGGTTCCTGACTCTCAAGTTCCTTTTTAAAAATTCTACTGTGGATCCTGAGACCAGTTCACAGGGACCCAAGGGCATAAAGGCTACAACTGCCAAAAATCCTATCCCCTCTGATAGAGATTCCAGGGCACTGGATAGATGGGGTAAGAAGGTATACACTTCTGCACCCTTGGCCATTAGGGCCTTAAATTGCCAGTTTCATATGTTAAAGTATCAGCAGTACATTATTGGATTGCTTGTACAGAAAACGTTGTTGATTCCTGACTGTGCTGAAAATAAGGATTTACAGGACTTAATGCATTCTGCTGAACAGGTTGGAAAATGTAGTTTGCAATGTGGTTTTGATTCACTAGAGGCATCTTGCAGGGCTGCTGTTACTGGGTCTGTACTTAGAAGGCATGCTTGGCTTAAGGAGCAATCTTTGCCAGATCATGTTAAAGCTAAATTGTTGCATGCTCCCTTAAACCAGGACCACCTGTTTGGCAACAAAGCAGAAGTACTTAAAGATGGAGGAAAAGGCTAAAACTATGCAAACTGTTAAAGATTTCCTGCAAGTGCAGCCTCCAAGATTTAGTAGGCATTGGTCCTCTAAGAATTGGTCCTTTCCTGCCTCTTCCAGGCCTTCTCAGTCCAAACCCAGACACAGCAGAACACTCCGGCTTCAGTCCCATTATGTAATTTTAAAACTTCCAAGCCCTTCTTAACTGTCTGCTCCTTTAGGGGGAAAGATTGCTTTGCAGGCAAAAAACTGGGAACTCATTACCCAGGACAAATGGGTTTTAAATATAGTTTCTCAGGGATAAAGATCCCACTTCCACACTTTACCAACCCCAAACGGTTGGCCAGTTATACCCCTAAATCAGTGGGCAGAGGCTCAAAAGCAAGTTCTCTCTCTCAAGTATAAGGGCTATTCAAACTGTCCCAGAAGAGGAAAGGGGACAAGGGTTCTACTCAAGACTTTTTCTGGTGCCCAGAAAAGACAACTCCTGGTGTCCTATCCTGGATCTCTATCCTAAATTATTTTTTGGTGATCCCAAAGTTCAGGATGCTAACTCTTCACCAGTTACTTCCTATGCTAGGCAAGGATGCTTGGTTGGCAACACTGGATTTAAAGGAAGCCTACCTGCACTTTCCCGTCAGGGAATCTTGCAAAAGATACCTACGCTTTAAAGCCGGCTTCATGCTCTATCAGTTCTCTTCACTGCTCTTTGGCTTATCTACTGCGCCCAGGGTGTTCACTAAGTGCCTAGCTCCAGTCATTGCATTTTGCAGGCAAAGAAATATTCAAATATACCCATACCTGAACGATTGTCTAATTCAGGCAGAAAACCAGGGCATACTATTGAATCATCTGGCATTTGTACAAAAAGTGCGAACTTCTCTGGGGTACACCATAAAAGAAAAGAAATTACATCTGGTACCCTGCCAACAAGTTGTATTCCTGGGAGCAAGCTTGAACACAACTTCCCAGATGGCTTCCCTCACACCAGAGAAACAAGTTCATTTGACAGCTTACTTCAAATTTATGGCCACAAACACCCTGCTATCTGCACAACAAATATTGCAAGCCTTTGGGGTTCATGGCCTCCCGCATTCTTCTAATTCCATATGCAAGACTGCATATGAGGAAACTACACTGGTACCTAAAAAGCCTATGGTGTCAACATTCTCAGGATTTAGAATCAATGATTCCTATCATACCTTGTCTACAGATAGTTCCTTTGGTGGGCAGAGGCCTGCCACCACAACAAGGGACTACCATTCACTCTACCCCCCTGCCACCCAAATCCTAACAACAGAAGCATCAGACTATGCATGGGGGGGGGGGGGCTCACTTGGCAGGGCAGTGCAGTGCATTCAGGCAAATGGAACCCAAGTCAAATGCACCTGCATATCAATCAGAAAGAAATGTTAGCTGTACAGTATGCTCTGACAGCCTTCAAGGACCACATTCTTCCAGGACAATTATTGGTAAAGATGGACAACACCACTGTTATGTTGTACATAAACAAGCGGGGGGGGACCCACTCATACCCTCTCTGCAGGCTAGCTATGGCTCTGTGGAACACAGCCTTGAGCTACCAAGTGCACCTACACGCTCAATTCCTGCCAGGAAACCTAAATACACGGGCAGACGACCTAAGCAGAAATCTCATGGACCCACACGAGTGGAAACTGGAATCAAAAATATTCAACATGTTGAGAAGCAAAGGAGGGAGCCCAGAGATAGACCTGTTTGCCTCCCCCCAGATCTATCAATTGGACAAATTCTGTGCAAGGACTCCCCACAAACAAGCTTGGAAAGTGGATGCCCTGTCCTTCACCTGGAAAAACTATCAGTTTATGCCTTTCCCCCTCTGCCTCTCCTCTCCAAGGTACTACTAAAGATCAAACAAGACAAACCAAGGACAGTACTGATTGCACTAGACTGGCCCCACTAACACTGGTACCCCCTCTTGCGCAGTGTCACTGCTGGCACCATAGCACCTGCCTCAGATCCCTGCTCTGCTGTACCAGCAGGAGGGCCAGATTCTGCACCCACAGCTTCAAAGCCTGAACTTGGCAGCCTGGCTAATTACCTGATCTCACCATTCCCATCCCTCAGTAAGCAAGTAATGGATGTCATTCTAGAGGCAAGGAGGCCTGTTACTAGAAAATCCTATACTGACAAATGGAAAAGATTCTGTTCCTGGAGCCACACTCATGGGATGGGCACAGCAGCGCCCAATTTACCTCAGATTCTTCAATACTTAACTTAGATGCTTCAAAAGGGCCTTTCCTTTTCCTCCATCAAAATTCATGCCTCAACCATTTCAGCTCATTACAATACAGAACCACCCCTCTTCTCTCATCCACTGCTGAAGCAATTCATCAGAGGGACCAAAAACTAAAGACCGCCCAGGATAGCCCCTACTCCAGCCTGGGACCTTAACTTTGTATTAGTAAAGCTCACTCTTCCTCCCTTTGACCCAGCTGTAAGTGCAGAGTTGAAATTTCTTTCTTGGAAAACAGCTTTCCTTCCAGCCGTCACTTCAGCAAGAAGGCTGTCTGAGTTACAGGCCCCCTCATGGCTGTGGAGCCTTTCATCAACTCTCATGCAGACAGGGTGTCCCTCAGGACCAATCCCTCCTTCATGCCCAAGGGGGTATCCAATGTGGCCCTTGATCAGTGTATTCATTTGCCAACTTTCTTTTCTAATCCACAGAACAAAGGGTAACTAATACTGCACCCCTTGGACATGCACAGACAGCTTAGTTTTTACTTGAACAGAAATAAACCTCTCAGGAAATCTGAACAGCGGCTGGTTGCATTTGCTGCAGGGGCAGGGGGGAAAGCTGTTTCAAAGCAAACCATTTCTGGATTGGCCATTGAATTTATTTCTGCTATAAGCACCATGGAAAACCTACCCCACAGGGGATAAGACCACATTCAACCAGGGCTCCATCTACCTCTACAGCCTTTCTTAGAAGTGTCCCTACCAGAGACATCCTAGAAGCTACTGCCTGGAGTTCTGTACATAGTTTCATCAAGCATTACCACTTGCCAATTTTTTTCTAAATCCAGAGCTGGCTTTGCCACTGCAGTCTTGCAGGGCCTTATAGCTGGTCCTAATGCTATCTAATTGCCTCCTCCTATCCTTAGCTTTGGGAATCTACCCAAATGTAATGACTGCAACAGTGAAACATGAAGAACATAGTACAGTTGTGCACACTTACCATAAATGTAGATGTTCGAGTGTATTCATTGTTGCAGTCCTGGATGTTCATCGTGTTTCACTGTTGCAGTCATGACTGTAGGGTTCTCCCCTGCCGGCAGGCAGTCCTCGGTCGGCCAGAATCCCAAAGTCTGGGTCCGGCATTGGCTGTTCAGCCATGCTCCCTGACGTCAGAGTGCCAGGAGTACAAAGCTGACAGCCGACGCCATGTTCTCCAGTCTTTCTTGCCGTGCGGTGATAGCAGTTCGCAAGTGCTGGTCGGCTGACTCCTGACAATTTTTTCTAATCAAACTTCAGTCCGAAGACTTTCTTCTCCTACTCAAAGCTAAGTACCCGTTGAAACTTTTTTCTTGCTCCAGTCCGATGTCAGAAAAAGTTAATAATTGTATTTCATGTGGGAAGCAAATACCTCATAAGGATTTTCATTCTTACTATATTCCTTGCTTAGGCCCTGACCACGACGTAGCTAGTTGTCGGTTTTGTGCTAGATTCAATCAACGTACTATTAAACGAAGGTACGATTTTGCTTTTCATTACTTTGGTAGGCGTTTTAATTACAAAATGTCGTCGGATACGGTTCCGGCTGCTGGAGTTCACAAACGACGCAAGGACAAAGACAGGCCTCCGAGGTCCAAATCAGAAGATATCGCACAAGCAGAGCCAGCTTCAGGTTCGGCCGTCGTCAGTGAGGCGCTTTTGCAGCCCCTGTCGGCCATTTCGGAACCGATAGCCGAAACGGACTCCCACGAGGAGCCCAACTAGGCCTTTGAATATTTCAATTGGACCTTCGGACAATGCTCCTTCGGATGGGTCCAGAGCCGCTGTGCAGGTACCGGCTTCCGAAGGGGTTTTCAGGCCTACTCAGCTTCTTATAAAGGCAAAGGCAAAGACTCCTTCCAAATCAAAGACTGCAACCCAGGCCTCTTCTGATCCGGCTCCCAAGTCTCAGAAACAGTTACTTAAAATGGCGGAGGACTTACTTACTATGATTAGGGGTTCACATCCCCCTCCAGATATAAGGCCAAGGCAGGAAGTTTATTATGACTCCTCTGATCAGGCTTCTGTTTCTTCTTCTTCTGACCAGGAATATTCTTTCCCTCCTTATGAGGATTCTGATGCTGAGGAATCCATTCCTTCAGCTTCTCCCCCTGAGGGATTTCTCTTTTGGGGAAACTTTGCATGAAATGAGGGAACATTTCCACTGGGAAGGACAGGAGTACTCGGAATCTAAGAAAAGACTAAGGGATTTTCTTCTTCCCCAACATAGGCCTCTGGCTATTCCTCCTGTTTTGGATATTGCGGATGATGCTTTTTCGGAGGCTAACTTAACTCCTGACTCTCTTCCTCCAGCTCCTGTTAAGCCAGACAGATACTATAGGGATGTTCATCGTGCATACAGCTGCAGTCATAACAGATGGGTTATCCTGCCGTCAGGCGGGTCCTCGGTCAGCCGAATTCCAAAGTCTAGGTCCGCCGTCGGTTGTCGTCGCTTCTTCCCTGACGTCAGTGCGGCAGGGGTATAAAAGAACCAGCCGATGCCATTTTCTTCAGTCTTTCTTGCCGCACTGTGCCCGAAGCAGAAGCAGTTCGCAAGTGCCGGTCGGCCAGCTCCTGAGATTTACGAAAATTTTTCAGCCGAAGTCGTCTTGAAAGCTAAGTACCCCGTTGGGGAAACTTTTCTTGCCTCAGACCGATGTCAGACAAAGTTAATAATCGCATTTCATGTGGGAAGCAAATACCGCACAAGGATTTCCATTCCTTCTGCATTCCTTGCTTAGGCCCAGACCACGACGTCTCGGCCTGTCGCTTTTGTGCTAGATTCAACAAACGCACTATTAAGTGTCGGGCAGAGTTCGCCCAACACTATTTTGGTAAAAAATTTAATTACATTAGGTCGTCGGATACTCCGACTCCAGTTTTGAGTAAAAGACGCAAAGATAAGGACCGACATACAAGATCCGCGACTTCTACCGACACCATGCTAAAGCCGGCTACAGGTGCTCCTGTTCTCAGCGAGGTGCCTACGCAGCCCCTGACTACCGATGACGCTTCTTTAACGGCATCTTCTTTGCCCGAGGTCGCAGGCTCCTCGGCCCCCAATCCGACTACAGATACCGACGCCACTCTTGGCGGGGAAACTCAGAGTTTAGACAGGCCTGCCACCTCTCAAGTTGTCTTCAGGCCTTCCTCTTTTTCCATTAAGGCTTTCACAAAATCTAAAGCAGCCATGAAAACTAAAAGACAAGCTCCACAGAGTCCCTCTCAAGGCCCCATGCCTAAAAAACAGATGCTCAAAATGGCTGATGATTTGATTACCCTTATCAGGGGTTCTCAACCCCCCTCGGACAAAAGGCCCAGATTGGAGGAAGACCACCCTTCCTCAGACCAAGCCTCTATTACCTCAGAACATTCTGAGGACCAGGAATACTGATATTCCCCTTTTGAAGATTCTGATGCTGAGGAGTCCATTCCCTCGGTCTCCCCCCTGAGGACTATTCTTTTGGGGAAACCTTACATACCTTGAAGGAACACTTTCACTGGGAAGGCCAAGATTACTCAGATTCCAAGAAAAGGCTCAGGAATTTTCTCTTGCTTCCTCAGCACAGGCCTCTGGCTATCCCTCCTGTCTTGGATATATTAGATGATGTGTACACAGAAGCCAGCCTCAACCCAGATTCTTTACCTCCAGCTCCTGTTAAACCTGACAGGTATTACAGAGTTCCTGATTCACACCAATTCCTATACAAAAGCCATGCTGCTGACCCAGAAACTATTTCACAGGGTCCCAAGGGAATTAAGGCCTCTACTGCCAAAAACCCATTACCTTCAGAGAGAGATTCCAGAGCTTTAGAAAGGTGAGGGAAAAAGGTATACACCTCGGCCACTTTAACCATGAGGGCATTAAACTGTCAGTTCCATATGTTAAAGTATCAACAGTTTTTATTATCTCAGTTGAAAAGCAAAATGACACACCCTGAACAACCAGATTTAAAGGAGTTGCAGGATTTGTTGCATAGTGCAGAGCAAGTGGGTAAACATACCTTGCAATGTGGTTTTGATGCTTTAGAGGCCTCATGTAGAGCTGCTGTTACAGGGTCTGCCATATGTAGACATGCTTGGCTCAAAGACCAAACCTTACCAGATCATGTCAAAGCTAAATTACTAGATGCACCTCTTCAAAAAGATGTATTGTTTGGTGTTAAAGATGAGGAGGTACTAAAGAAAATGGAGGAAAAGGCAAGATCAATGCAAACAGTGAAAGATTTCCTACAGGTACAACCTCCATGTTTCAGCAGAAACTAGCCTTCAAAAAATTGGTCCTTTCCAGCCATGGACAGACCTCAAAGAGGTAGATACAGGCACACGAGGGGTAGACGGCAATCTCAAGGATCATTTAGAGCCAGACAATGGCAAGCACCTACACCAAGAGGTGGAGAAGATAGATCACAGCCATTCAGAAAGCAGACACAATGACTTTCACCTTTGCATGCCAAGCAAAGCTTTAATGGCAGCACCTTTAGGCGGAAAACTGGCATTATTTTCAAAAAATTGGCATATTGTCACAAAAGACAAATGGATCCTGGACATTATAGACAGAGGCTACAGATTCCACTTTCACACCCTTCCAAAAATGAGAGGCATGCCACACCTGCCACACAATCTAAGGGCAGAGGCACAAAAACAAATTTCAGCTCTCATGGACATGAAAGCTATTCAAGAGGTACCTGCAAAAGAACAGGGTCAAGGTTTTTATTCCAGACTATGCCTGGTACCAAGGAAGGACAAAGATTGGAGACCTATTTTGGACCTATCCATCCTAAACACATATTTACTCGTACCAAAATTCAAGATGCTCACATTACAGCAGCTTCTTCCCATGCTGGGCAAGGAGTCTTGGCTGGTAACATTGGACCTCAAGGAGGCATACCTGCATGTCCCTATCAGACAAGATTGCAGAAGATACCTCAGATTTCTTGCAGGTTCAACCCATTACCAATTCTCTGCATTGCCCTTTGGCTTATCTACTGCGCCCAGAGTGTTTACGAAATGCCTGGCATCAGTAATTGCCTTCTGCAGACTTCAAGGGATACAAATATAACCGTATCTGGACGACTGCCTGATCCAAGCGGACAGCAAGCACATACTTCTGAAACACCTGGCGTTTGTAATAAAATTGTTGAACTTTCTGGGATACACAGTCAACAAAAAGAAATCAAAACTAATACGCTCTCAAGCAATAATTTTCCTTGGTGCCAGCCTGAATGCAAACTCCCAGATGGCCTACCTCACGCCAGAGAAGCAAAGGGCAACTATTTCAATACTTCAGAAAAATGGCAACCTTCACCAGGCTGACTGCAAGGAAAGTCCTGCAGGCTCTGGGATTCATGGCATCTTGCATTCTGCTGATCCCATGTGCAAAGCTGCATATAGGTTCATACTAGGCTATCTGCCCGAGGGCATTTACAAGCCTAGCCCATAGTTTTGTGGCTTACGCCACCCCTTTAGTATGGGGAACTATACCCATTATTTTGCTGTGCCTCTGTTGAGCAGTGACACTGAGGTAATCCCTGGGGTATATCTGCGATCTCCCATCCATTGGTCAAGATTTCTCTTGAACAAGGCCAGCGAGGTGCTCTGCCTCACATATACCGGGATTTTATTCCACAGCATAGGGAGTCTTTGGGTGATGAATCTATCCCTCCAGCACATCCTATTAATAGCCGCGTCGAGGTTTAAGTCTCCCGCCCTTGTGGCTCTGACGGATCTAGATTTTTTGAGGTGAAGCATATTCATCAAATCTGGGTTTGACATGGCCTTGTATGTTAGGCAAAGGTCACCTCTGAGCAAGCAGTAAGCGACTGAATAGAGCTGGAGTTCTTTCAGTCGGGCAGCATAGGACAGATGTTTGAGACCCTTTATCCTTTTGGTGAGGAACTTTTTTGGCCTCTCCAGCTGCTGCAAGTGTCGGGTCAGATACATTCCGAATGGGGCATTGTACTCAATCATTGGTCTGATGAGTGATGAGTATAGGTAGACTATGACCTCCCTTGATCTAGATGAGAATCCCTTCATGATAAGGTGGGCAATGTAGAAGGTCTTCCTAACTACTTTAGCTACATGGGTGTCGAATGACAGACTACTATCAACCTGGGTTGATACCTAAAAAACTTATGGTCTCAACACAGCCACAGTTTGGAAACAATTATACCACTCATTCCATGTCTTCAAAAGGAATTTTTGTGGTGGGCTCAAGCATGCCAAAGAAACGTAGGCCTCCCCTTCTGCATGCCTCAAGCAAATCAAATCATCACAACAGATGCCTCGGACTACGCCTGGGGGGCGCACATGATAGATCAGTGCATTCAGGGCAAATGGTCCCAAAAAGAGAAGCACCTACACATCAATCAAAAGGAAATGCTAGCAGTACAAAATGCTATTATGGCATCCAGGCCAGCTATTGATAAGGACAGACAACACCACAGTGATGTGGTACATAAACAAACAGGGAGGAACTCATTCATACCCCCTGTGCAGATTAGCCATGTCCCTTTGGAACACGGCTCTGGAATTACAAATCCAACTTCAAGCACAATTCCTGCCAGGGAAGGAAAACACGCTGGCAGACAACCTAAGCAGAAATATGACAGATCCACACGAATGGAAGTTGCATCCTCAAGTTTTCGCAAAGATAATTCAGGCATGGGGACGGCCAGACATAGATCTCTTTGCTACCCACAGAAATTACCAACTGAAAAAATTTTGCTCAAGGACCTATCATCCACAGGCCTGGAAAGTGGATGCACTTTCAATTGGACAACATTGACAGTCTATGCCTTTCCACCTCTTCCTCTGCTGCCCAAAGTGCTATTGAAAGCCAGAGCAGAGAAGCCAAAGATGATTCTCATTGTTCCAGACTGGCCAAGGCAACACTGGTATCCACTCCTGAAGAGCCCAACGCATTCCCCACTATGGATTCTGCCTCTAGTGCCTCTTCTGTTGACCCAGCACAACTTCAAAACTCTTCACAAGTCAGCTGAAAACCCTCAATCTAGCCGCATGGAGGATTCCTTGATTTCCCAACAGACCCTCCTCTCCAAGGAGGTGCAGGATGTCATCTTGGAGGCCAGAAGACCTTCTACTAGAAAAGCCTACTCCGCCAAATGGAAACAGTTTTGTGCATGGAATCAGAAAAAGGGCCAGAATCCTTGGGTACTAAATTTACCTCAAATATTACAGTACCTAGCTGAGATGTTAAACAGTGGACTTTCCTTCTCCTCCATCAAGATCCATGCTTCAGCCATTTCTGCACAATACAACACTGATCCTCCTTTATTCTCTCATCCTCTCTTAAGACAGTTCCTCAGAGGGGCTAAGAATATAAAACCCCCAAGGAAACCACCAGTACCTGCTTGGGACCTCAACTTCATTTTAGAAAAACTGACCCTGCCTCCATTTGAGCCAGCTGCTTCAGCAGAACTGCAATATTGGTCATGGAAACAGCCTTCCTTCTGGCTATCACCTCAGCACGCAGGGTTTCGGAACTACAAGCCCTCATGGCTGTGCAACCTTTCATCATTTTCCATCAGGACAGAGTTTCCTTACGAACCAACCCTTCCTTTATGCCAAAGGTAGTATCCAGTGTAGCCTTGAATCAGACTATCCACTTACCTACCTTTTATCCTAACCCACAAAACAAAGGGGAAAGACTACTACATTCCTTGGACATTCACAGACAACTTCGTTATTATTTGGACATGACAAAGCCATTCAGAAAATCAGAGCAACTCTTTGTGTCCTATGCTACAGGTGCTCAAGGAAAGGCTAGTTCATAACAGACAATCTCAAAATGGATAGCCCACTGCATACGCTTTTGTTACTCATTTCATGGAAAAACTGTACCTACAAGCATCCGATCTCACTCCACAAGGGCCACAGCTACCTCTGCAGCTTTCCTCAGGGGAGTTCCTACCAAGGATATTTTGGAAGCAGCCACTTGGAGTTCTGTACACACTTTCTCCAAGCACTATAACCTTCCACTATACTCTAAATCTAGAGCGGGCTTTGCCACAGCAGTCTTGCAGGGCATCCTTGCTCCTCCAAGTTCCACTTAGTGCCTGCCACCCCTTTTTAGCTTTGGGATTCTACCCATCTGTTATGACTGCAGCTGTATGCACGATGAACATAGTATAGTTTTGTACCTACCATAAATGTAGATGTTCGAGTGCTAATACAGCTGCAGTTCAGGTTTCCCTCCCTCCCTCCATCCCCTCTTGGGACAGGCCTTATGACAAACACCTCCTCATACAACCTGATTGGGGTATTCTCTTATGGTGTATTTGCTTGCAAACTACTTTTTTTGATTATATTACATTGCATTATTACATAAGTTATGTTTTGCCTTCCTTCTGGGGGCACCTGACATCTGGGGCAAGAAAAACTGAAGAAAATGGCGTCAGCTGGTTCTTTTATACCCCTGCCGCACTGACGTCAGGGAAGAAGCGACGACAACCGACGCCGGACCTAGACTTTGGAATTCGGCCGACCGAGGACCCGCCTGACGGCTGGATAACCCATCTGTTATGACTGCAGCTGTATTAGCACTCGAACATCTACATTTATGGTAGGTACAAAACTGTACTTTCCTGATTCCCACCAGTTTTTATTCAAGAACCCTACTGCTGACCCTGATACCATTTCTCAGGGTCCTAAGGGCGTTAAGGCCGCTTCTGCTAAAAGCCCCATTCCCACTGAGAAGGATTCCAGATCTTTAGAAAGATGGGGCAAAAAAGTGTACACTTCTGCTACTTTATCTATTAGGGCTTTAAACTGTCAGTTTCATATGCTGAAATACCAGCAATTTCTCCTGTCTGTTTTAAAGCAAAAGCTATCTTCCATTTCCGCCTGTGCAGATGATAAGGAACTACATGACTTATTGCATGCCACTGAACAAGTTGGGAAACATGGTTTACACTGTGGATTTCATACCTTGGAGGCTTCTTGTAGGGCTGCTGCCTCTGGCACAGTAATTAGAAGGCATGCATGGTTAAAGGAACAAAATTTGCCAGATCAGGTAAAGGCTAAATTATTGGATGCTCCTGTTCAGCATAATGTTTTATTTGGATCTAAAGCTGAAGAGGTGATTAAAAAGATGTAGGACAAGGCTAAGTCCATGCAAACAGTTAAAGATTTCTTACAAGTACAGTCACCCAGATTTAGCAGGAATTGGCCTACAAAAAATTGGTCCTTTCCCAATTCAGACAGGCCTCAGAGGGGTAGATATAGACGCCCCCAAGGTAGGCCTCAAACGCAAGCCTCTTATAGACCAAGACAGTGGACTGCTTCCACCCCTAGGGGAGGAGAAGACAGGTTGCAAGCTCATAGAAAACAATCTCAATGACTTCCTCTGTTGGGCTGCAGGAACTTCTTGCCTGGAAGCCCCCCTCGGAGGAAAACTCTCTCTTTTTCACCTAAATTGGACTCTTATAACCCAAGACAAGTGGGTTCTGGATGTGGTTTCAAGAGGTTATAAATTCCATTTTCATACCCCACCAAGGCCAAGCGGATGGCCAGATCTTCCAAAACATCAATGGTCAGAGGCATTAAACCAGGTGGAAGCTCTCTTGGCTATGAAAGCCATAGAACTAGTTCCACTTTCAGAGATGGGACAAGGTTTTTACTCCAGGCTCTTTCTAGTCCCCAGGAAGCAAAATTCATGGAGACCCATTCTGGATCCTGTCAGTCTTGAACACTTTTCTAGAGATACCAAAATTCAAGATGCTTACTCTACAGCAGCTGCTGCCAATGCTGACCAAAAATGCATGGATGGTAACTTTGGATTTAAAAGAAGCATATTTACACATTCCCATCAGACAGGAACACAGAAAATGCCTCAGGTTCAAGGCAGGATCAAGGCACTACCAATTCTCTGCGCTGCCCTTTGGATTGTCTACTGCGCCCAGGGTCTTCACCAAGTGCCCTGCTCCAGTAGTAGCTTATTGCAGACTCAAGGGGAATTCAAATTTACCCTTATCTGGACGACTGTCTTATTCAGGCAGACAGCAAGGATGTCTTACTCCAGCATCTACAGTTTGTTCAGAATCTTCTCAAGTTCCTGGGATTCACTGTAAACATAAAAAAGTCAAATTTGACACCCTCACAACAGATAATTTTTCTGGGTGCTTCTCTAAACACAACAACCCAGATGGCATTTCTGGCATACGAAAAACAATTACAGCTGGCTTCAACTTTCAAAACTCTGGCAACTTTAACTCGGCTATCTGCAAGGAGATTCCTGCAGGCTCTGGGTTACATGGCCTCCTGCATCCTTCTCGTACCATATGCAAGACTACATATGAGGAAAATACAGTGGTACCTAAAAAGTGTATGGTCTCAGCATTGCCACAGTCTAGACATACTGATCTCCGTCCTGCCTTGTCTTCAAAAGGAATTCCTTTGGTGGTCCAAGGCATGTACTCTAAACAAAGGCAAACCCTTCTGTCTGCCTCCTGCCACTCAGATACTAACCATGGACGCCTCAGATTATGCATGGGGAGCCCATTTTCGGGGCAACTGTCTGCAGGGCCTTTGGACAAAGGATTAGAAGCACCTGCATATCAATTTAAAGGAAATGTTAGCCGTTCAGAAAGCTCTATTGGCCTTCAGGAATCTTCTACAACCAGGACAACTACTGGTACGGACAGACAACACCACAGTTTATGTGGTACATAAACAAGCAAGGGGGATCTCATTCCTAGCCCCTTTGCAGACTAGCCATGGATCTTTGGAGCACAGCTCTAGTTTACAATCTGGACCTTCAAGCACAGTTTCTACCAGGGAAGCAAAACTTCCTGGCAGACAGTCTGAGCAGAAACCTTTCGGATCCACATGAATGGATGTTGGACACCGAAATATTCAAGATGATTACAGCAGTCTGGGGATGTCCTCACATAGACCTCTTTGCATCCCACCTCAATCATCAACTACAAAGTTTTTGCACCAGGACTTTCCACGATCAAGCATGGAAAGTGGATGCTCTATCTTTCAGTTGGAGAAACCTCTTGGGATATGCCTTTCCGCCTCTTCCTCTTCTTCCACGGGTATTACTAAAGATCAAGCAGGACAAGCCCAAGATGATAATCTTGCTGGCCCCAAATTGGCCTCGACAGTTTTGGTAGCCAACACTGAAAAACCGCCCCCCTGGGTTTTACCACTGATTCCGAACCTTCTGTCCCAACACCAGGGTCAGATTCTACACTCCCATGTCAAGACTCTCAGCCTGGCGGCCTGGTTAATCTAGGATCTTTGATTCATTCTCTCCTACCCAAGCAGGTTATGGATGTCATTTCAGAAGCCAGACGTCCTAGCACTAGAAAATCTTATGCAGGAAAATGGAAAAGATTTTGTTCCTGGATGCAGGCTCAGGATTCTGATCCTCTTATTCCTAACATTCCTCAGATTTTACTTTACCTGTCAGACCTCTTACATAAGGGTCTCTCTTTCTCTTCCATAAAGATACATGCCTCTGCTATTTCTGCTCATTATAATACAGACCCTCCTATCTTTTCCCACCAGCTCATGAGACAATTTCTCAGAGGAGCTAAGAACTTAAGGCCCCCTAGATCTCCTCCCATTCCTGCTTGGGATCTCAACTATGTTTTGGAAAAGCTCACCTTACCTCCTTTTGAGCCTGCTGCCTCATCTGACATCAAGTTTTTATCTTGGAAGACAGCCATCCTGTTAGCTCTGACCTCTGCCAGGAGGGTTTCAGAGTTGCAAGCTCTTATGGCTGTGGAACCTTATATTATTTTTCATCAAGACAGGGTATCTTTAAGGACTAATCCTACTTTCATGCCTAAGGTGGTTTCCAAAGTGGCTTTAAATCAAACTCTTCACTTGCCAACTTTTTTCCCCACTCCTCAAAATAAAGGGGAAAGGATCTTACATTCCTTGGATGTACACAGACAACTACGTTTTTACCTGGACAGAACCAAGGACATCAGGAAATCAGAGCACTTGTTTGTTTCTTATGCTTCAAGTTCCCAAGGTAAAGCCATTTCAAAACGGACCATTTCTTAATGGATTGCTCATGGAATCAGATTTTGCTATTCACACCATGGAAAGCAAATCCCAGGGAGTATAAGGACTCACTCTACCAGAGTTGCTGCCACGTCAACTGCCTTCCTCAGGGGAGTTCCTACCAGAGACATTTTGAAAGCTGCAACTTGGAGTTCAGTGCATACTTTTTCCAAGCACTACAATCTACCTCTTTACTCTAAGTCTAGGGCAGGCTTTGCTTCTGCAGTCTTGCAGGGTCTTATAGCCGCCCCCTCTACTTTATGACCACCTCCCTTTCTTTCTGCTTTGGGATTCTACCCTACAGTCATGACTGCAACAGTGAAACATGATGAACATAGTATAGTTGTGTACACTTACCATAAATGTAGATGTTCGAGTGTCTTCACTGTTGCAGTCTGGGTTTCCCTCCCTCCTATCCCCTCTTATTTTTTCTTTTGTGTGGTTCCTTTTTTTCACTCTTCTTCTGAGGTGTATTTGCAAAGGGTATGGGTCCTTACTCATTTTGGAACTTCTGACATCTGGGGCAAGAAAAACTGGAGAACATGGCATCAGCTGTCAGCTTTGTACTCCTGGCGCTCTGACGCCAGGGAGCATGGCTGAACAGCCGATGCCAGACCCAGACTTTGGGATTCTGGCCGACCGAGGACTGCCTGCCGGCTGGGGAGAACCCTACAGTCATGACTGCAACAGTGAAGACACTCTAACATCTACATTTATGGTAAGTGTACACAACTGTACTTTACCCTCCCTCCAGCCCCCTGACTTCTATTGTCTATACCTTTATTCTTGTTTACTATGCTTAAAGCTTTCTGGTGTATTTGCTTTTTTGTTGGAGGTGTAACCTTGTATATAATCGCTTCCCATTATGGGGGCACCTGACATCTGGGGCAAGAAAAACTGATAAAATGGCATTGACTGCATGCTGTATACCCCTGACTACCTGACGTCATGGAAGATGAGACAGCAATCAATGCAGGACCCAAGACTTTGTTAATCAGACCGACTGAGGGCTACTGCAAGCAGATAACCCAAATGTGATGACTGAAACAGTGAATACACTCTAACATCTACGTTTATGGTAAGTGTACACAACTGTACTTTCGTGGCCATACCTGAATTCTTAGAGGAGTGCATTGTACAGACTTTGACAGAACATGCAAGTAAATGGATAGGCATCCCACTTCAAGAAATCACATATAGGACACTGAGTTTACATCCCATAATGTGCCAACAAAGTTGAGACCAACAGGTAAAATTCCAGGAAAGGTGTATTGTCCAGATTGTGGAAGAAAGGAGAAACACTTGCATTTGTAGACCATAAGTAGAATAGAAATGGGTTTCTTCCAGGCATAAGTAAGTGCAAGTACTTGGAAAAATAATTAAATTTTTTTTTATCCAGCGGTACATAAACCCCCCTACCCACTGGTATTGAAAAATTAAAATTATTGCGATCCTGAACTAGTCTTAGAATACTTGCAAAAAGTGAAGGGGGGGACAGTGCAGGAAATTTGACAGAAGGAACGAGAATGGCAAAACTTTCTAAAATCATGTAGCATGAGTGAAGAATTTGTCAGAAAAGATGTCTGACAAAACCATTTTCTTTATTTCAAAGGAAAAACTGTGAAACGGAAGAAAATCTATAAATAAAATTCAGGCTTCTTGTTCATAGAATGTACAAAAATATGCACACACAATTTCTAATTAAATGGACGTGTGGGAGGTGGAGAGCAGTTATCTATTTCAACTTTAAAACTTGGGTAACTCTATAAGATGGACCATTTTAAAGACCTGTGCAAATGTCAGGAAAAACATGTTTTAAAGTTGAAACATTGATGGCATATAATATAAAACATGTAATTTCACTTATTTTTGAGTTATCAGCTTCTAGCAATGCTTTAATTATACAGTCTATAAAAATATTGGTGGTTGAATGCCACAATATGAAGTACCATTAACAGTTGTACTAACACAAGTTGTACATTAAGACATGAACCAGATTCTGGGATTTTGGTAGATGGACATGAACAGGAAGAGACCCGTCGGCACTGAAAATGATGAAATGTGAGACTACAAAACATCAATAACATTTGTGAAGTATGGCTTTACAAAAATAAAAGGTGGCTGAGAAAGATTGGACTTTTGTTGACTTTGGTAAACTAGCATGGATAACCTTAATTTTAGGTTAGGTAATGCTTGTGTGCACAGCTGTTGATTTGGGACAGTAGTTTCTCTCAGGAGGGTTAAGCTTGATTATTTGATGATGTACATAGTTTTGTGTGTTTTAAGTTAATAGGTTATGAGGGAATTTTGGGTGGGTTTTTTTTTAAGTCTTGTAAAAATGTGACTTGGGTTCAAATGGAGATGACAAGAAGTAACTGTATGAAAGATCAGCTTGCAGAGATTAGTGAGTACATGTAACACAAAAGCTGGAAATAGACATTTTAAAAAACCTGTCATATAAAATAGGTAATAATTTCTTATGGCTACACTATCCATATTTTGGAGCAGTCTCACAGTTATAGACAAAAAAGTAAGAGCATTGAGTTGTATTGCGAAGTACAGAGTGCAAATAGCAACGTACAGGAAACGCATTTGGAAAGAAGTGAGCATGTGAGTTTGATAAAGGATGTCAAGATGGATATTAAGCAGAATATCAGGGATAGTGGAAAGTGCAAGTACGTATACTAATTGCAGGAGGAACTCCATGCATGCTAGAAGAGGAAAAATATATAGTAATGACAAACTTGTGGTAGTAAGGGGCTACTGGCAAGGGAGGAGGATGATTATATTGGCATATATTTATAATCAACCAAAAACCGCTATTATGGATCTTAAGAAAATTTTGGGAGAAATAATTAGCTTTCTGCAGGGAATATTTCTTGTAGGTGAGAACTGGAACTTGATTTGTGATGGAGAAGGATGTGTCTGTTGGACCTAGAAGGGAAAATATAACAAAAGTGTAGATTTTGAAGAAATGTATGAAGATATTTGGTATGGAAGATGTAAATTCAGAAATAGGAACTCTGAGAAAATGTATTTAATATTTTTCTCCTGGTTGTCATTCATGACATCAATCTAGGTATACTCACATCCTCTCCAATAATTTCTGTACATATTTCATACTATAAACCTATAAAGATCTTAAACTTCAATGTAGCCATGTACATATATATATATAATCACCTTTTAAAATTTTACATTTTTTTTCAATGTAACTATGAATATTGATTGTCATCTTTTGTACATGTGGAGTTTTTCCCCCCGGGCCTCCGCTGAAAATAGACGTATATCCAGTCGGACTCCCCTGGTTAACAAATGTAAAATAAAATAAATTTCCCAAGATAAAGTAACTAGGCTAGACTAAACAGGAATTATGTTTCACATGAACATGTGCATTCAGTTGAAAGCTTTGACACATATCCAGTAACCATTTCAGATAATGCACCAATAACCAAGATAAAAATGCAGGGTAGTGAATTAAAATGAGACATTGGCACTTCCCCACCTACTTTTTAGAGAGAGAGAAATTATGCTTAATGAAAATTATTCAGTAATTATTAGGAAAAGTAGACATTTTGTCAGACTGTATAGCTAGTGTGTGGGGTCAAATTAAAATGAAGTTTCAAAACAGGGTAGAAATAAAAGAAAGATACCTAGTTAAATATTAGGAGTTATTTAGAGGGGCTGACAAATGTTAAAGTATTGCAGAATAAGGGGAATCTCAAAGAACAAGGAGAGGATCAACTGAAAAATGCTAAGCAGAAAATAAAGGATTACCTCGATAATATGCATGAGCTTAGAAAGATTGCTGTTAAGCAACTGTTTTACTCCAAAAAAAAAAAAATTTTAGCACAGCAACTTGATAATCGGTAAGTAGAAATGGTTGTTGCCAAACTTAAGGAGCAAGTGTATAACAAGTAATGTAATTTAAGAGCCTGTAGAAGTATTAAGAGAAATTTCAGAAATGTTATGAAAATTTATATAAAGCTGAAAGAGATGTGGAAATCAAGAAAGCACAAATGGAAATATTTATGGAAGACTTAAGTATGTGAATGTTAAAGGTAGATGAGTCACGCAACAGTTAAGAGGGGATGAGATAAAAATGGTCAAATATAATCGATCTGCAGGAATGTCTCCAGGAGTAGATGGTATTCCTGTGGAAGTTTGGAAGCTTGGGGAAATAGTGATACCGATCTGGAAGATTTTGTTCAACAGTAAAAGCAAAGTAAGCACCAACATCCTAGAAAAAAACTGGTGGCTGTAATACCTTAAAATGGCAGAACCCATCAAAGCAAGCTTCATATAGGCCAATTTCAGATTTAAACCATGATTATGAAGTTATTGTCTGTAATGGCTAAAAGAATGGCAAAGATATTGCCAAACTTGATAAATATGGATTAAAGTGATTTTTGTGGAGGGGAGACAAACCTTTGACAAGACTAATAGAACAGTGATGAATCAGAGTGAAGCACTATATAAAGAAATACCACTGGTGTTGGTGTGTTTTGATGCTGAGAAAGCATTCAACAAGTTAATATGGGATTTTGAGTAGGGCAATTGGAAGCATTTGCATTCTGTGATGCAATAACAAGCTTAACTAGTAGGATATATGAGGGTTTGGTGGCAAAAAAAATAAAGGAGTGTTCCTCTGACAAGTTAAGTCTGAACAGAGGAGCTAGACAGGGATGTTATTTTCCTTTGTTTGCTTTATATTTAGAACCATTAGCAAAAAAAGGGCTCTGAAATTAAAAGATGCAATTGGTGTAGTATCAAGATAAGTTGGCTTTATTTGCAGGCACTATTGTATTGTACCTGATAAAAACAAGAAAGGACATCTTAGTGTTGTAGAATATTTTGAATATTTTCAAGTCTTTAAAGGATATAAAATTAATGAAGGTAAAACAAACTGTATAGCTGTAAACTATGTACCTCCACATGAATTGGTTTAACAATACTGATACCTATGAGAACATTATAAAATAAAGTATTTGTTAGTATGGTATAAAAGGATCCTGTTATAGCAGCTAAGGATATGTGCAAACAGACTAAACAAAAAGGTAATACAAGCATTGAGAAACTGGAAGCTCTTGTATGTGGATATGGATGGCAAGAATACAAGCAATGAAAATAGTTTAGTCCCTTTAGTTTTATGTACAGGTTGAACATGTTTTATCAACCTGAAAAGTTGTAGACAATAGAGTTGAAGGAATTTATCTGGAATAGAAGAGGGTTAAGGGTCAAGCTGAATAAATTGATCCTTCCAATATTGCAAGGTGGTTTAGGCGGGGTATTTTAGAGCTGCACAGTTAAGGCTCATATATAACACAAGCAGAAAGCTGTAATTCATACTGGAAAGGGATGATGAAGCAAAGGGAAATTCAAGAAGTAATGGGTGTGTAGGATTTTGGATACACATCCTTAAGGAGAATAACAGTCATACATAATGCTGTGTATTCATAAATTCGCAGGAAGTATTCTAACAACCTGGCCAATATGACAGTGGAGAAAGGAGATTCTGCCAATATAGGGATGACTGGAATTAGAGCTGCAGGCTAGAGAACTGTCTTCCTCATCAGAGATTGATATCCAAGTATAGGCAAAAAGGGTTAAGGGAGTCCCAAGAGAAAGACCTATTCTGGTATAGTTTTTAGTTGAATCTAGAACAGAAGCTGCTGTTAAAAGAGAGATAATTAGGGGATATAAATTGCATAATAACTATGCAAACCAATCAGAAGAGGTAAGAAAATATTGGTAAGAGAGGTTGGATGAGCAATTCACAAAGAAAATATGCAACAAATTCTAGAAGGTTTAGGATTTCTGCGGGAAGTATGTCCGTAGGCATCTTAATACCCCAAGTAGACTCCAAAGAATTTTTACACCGATATGCCTAATGTTGGTAATATGATGGGGAAGAAAGAGGTAACTGGAAACATGTTTTGGGAGTGTAATGAGTTGGCAGATTTAAAAAATTTCCTACAGAGTACTCGTTAGAAATATTGGGTGAGCAAGTGGATGTAACTTCTTCTTTCTGCTTTTTCCAGGTTAGGGGTCGCCACAGTAGATCACCTGTCTGCTCATGATTGGCAGTAGAGTTTTACGGTGTTGAGTTGCCAGCCCAGCACCCAACCTTCCACGGAAGGCGTACACACACACGCACCTATGGCCAATTTAGAGTGTCCAATTCACCTACAGGATGTCTTTGGGATGTGGGAGGAGACCCGAGCACCTGGAGGAAACCCACGCGACCACAGGGAGGACATGCAGACTCCGCACAGAAGGCACCCCATCCGAGGATTGAACCAGAGAACCTCATGCTGTGAGGTGACAGCTCTTAACTGCTACACCACTGTGGCCGACCGAGCATGTGGATGTAACTAAGGAAATTATTTTTTTGAGCTGCGATACAGGGTCTGAATAGCCTAGTCATAGTAATGCCTTGGTAAGTTTAATAATGGTGGCCCCCAAATGAGATATTTCAAAAATTGAAATCAGAGTGTAAACCAACTGAATTTGAAGTATTCAGTATTGCAACAGGGAGATAAGAACTGGAAGTGGGATCTTTAGAAAAGGGTAGGAGCAAATTACATAAAAAATGTTAATTGTGGGAACAATATATGCAGAATAATGTTTTGGAGGAGTGCTGTTTAAGGGAAGGCAGGAATTCAGCAGTTTATGTAATGCAGGATTGATGTCCTATTCATATGTTGCAGTGCTCTTTACATGAGTGAGTTGCCTGCCCAGGTGACCCGACATCAGCCACTATACCAAAGTCTTTTACTACTGTAGGGTGCTAGTAGGTCTCAAAAAGGCAGCTATCAGACTTGGACCATAAAAGTGGCTTACATGTGCACTATCCTGAAACTTCTTTGCCGCCAGTCAGATCACCAGTCCTGGGCATCACTCTGCTGCATGAATCACGTATTTCTACTAAAAAGTGCCCCGTTAAGGAACCTTTTGTTTTTTGCTGCTGTGTTTTCTTTGCTTAGAGTTAATGTCATCCAAGAAAAGGGAAGTGTGATTGCGGAAGACAGATTCCACACAAGGATAGTTAACTCTCAGTACCTTTTTTGTTTTGGGCCCCACCACAACCCCAAAAACTGTTCTATCTGCCAAGTCGCTCATCCCCAAGACCATTTGTAGCCGACTTTTATCCCTCACAATATACTTGGAGAACCATGTTTGAAAATTTTTGCTAAAAGAGCAGTGGAGGGTTCCTCCAGCCCAGTGACCGAGCCTACCAAGTGGAAGGCCAAAAGGCTTAGACCTGAAGCTGTGCCTTTCCCCGAGGAAGTTTCTCCCAGTGCCCATGATAGTCCAGAGACGTGCTCTGCTTCTGATCTGGATCCTCAGGCTGCCTTAGAACCAGATGCCAGCACATCCAGGGAGGCCTCACAAACATCAGGTACCAATGTCCTGGGAGAACAAAGGCTCATTCTGTCAGAAAGCCCTAGGAGAATCACGCAGATCTTAGTGAGGGAAGAAGTTGACTCAGATGTGCTTGAGTGCAGGCCTTTGTCCAAACCCCCAAATTTGCATCAGACGGATGCTTCTGCTAAAATGAAAAGCAGAAAACCAAGCATTCCTTACCTCCTCAAGACCCTCAAAGAGTGGGAAAATTTTGCCCAGGGATTATTCAAGGCCTTCATGGCCCTGAGGCCTACCACAGAGTCCCCTCCCCCACCTCTTTCCTGGCTTATTTCCCCTCAGAAAAGGGTCAAACAACAACTTACTTCAGAGGAAGATTATTCCTCTGATTAGGACAGTGATTCCTTAGCCTACTCCTCACAGATTCCTTCCCTGTTAGACTGTGTTTCTCCTGAGGAAGATTCTAATGGGACAGACTCCCCTGTGGAGGAGATCTCATTCGGGGAAACCCTTCTAAAAATGATTGACCACTTTAAATGGGACAGCTTACAAATATCTGACATGCAAAAGAGATACTACGACCTCCTCCAGGTTGAGACCCGTAGCCTTTCAGCTTCTCTGTCTGCTTTCCTGGACGCCTTTGCTTACATGTCCCGACACTCTGCCTCACAGCCTCTGAACCCTAAGAAGCCAGACAGATATAAAGTCCCTCAACTGCAATTTCTATTTAAGGCTCCTTTGGTGGACCCCTCCATCATCTCTGTAATCTCTGACCAGGATTTGAGGTCCCTTCCTTCCACTTCTCTCCTCTCTTCTGACGACACAATAGTCAACTGGAGAGGTTGGGGAAGAAAATTTGCATTTCATCTACTTTAGCTTTCAGGGCTTTGAATTACCAAACACATATGAGTAAGTATTCCTTGAACTTGTGTCGGATTCAGGAAAATAAAGCTTTGGCCTCTTCCCTAATTGCTGCATCCTCACAGGTGTCCCATAAAATGCAGCTATGATGCTGTTGAGGCTACCTCCAGGGCCGCATCTTCTGCCTCAGTACTGAGAAGGTTTGCTTGGTTGAGGCTTCAACCCCTCCCTGAGGACAGTAAGGCGAAGCTCTTGGATGACCCCTTGACAACTTTGCCTTACTTGATAAGTCTTCAGCTGATCTTTTCAAGTCACTGCAGGAAAACAGCAAGGAGGTAAAAGACCTCAAACATATTCTGGTGTCTCCTCTTCCAAAATTTCAAGGAACTACCCTCTTCAAAACGGGTCTTGCTCTGCAGGCAATCCTGGCCCTCCTAATCCAAATACTCCAAGTGGAGCAAGAAATCTAATCAGTTATCAGCTCCCTCCTTTCTCCACACTGCCAAGCAGCCCATTCTTGACAGAGCAGGTTCCTCCTGACTCCTTAGGACCCCATTGCTGTACCCCTCTCTCCCTACACCTATCCCTTTCCCTTCCAGACTGGGAATCCATAACATAAAGGCACCTGGGCCCTGTAAATCATAAAATGCAGGTGTTTTATGGCTTGGCACACAGTGCCTCCCTTCAGGGTATCCTACAACCACCTGCAGATCAGACACACCCCTTCCCCCAAGTATTGGCAGGCCTGCTACAACAGGGAACCATAAATCAGTACCCACACCCCAAAAGGAACAGGTTTCTACTCTTGTATGTTCCTAGTTCCCAGAAAGGAAGGCCCCTGGAGACTCATCCTAGACCTTTTCTTCCTCAACACCTTCCTAAAGGTACCCTCCTTCAGAATGCTCACCCTTCAGACCCTGTTTCCTCTAATCCTCCCTCAGGCCTTTCTGGCATCCATAGATATCAGACATGTATCTACATATTTCCATTTATCCCAAGTTCAGGAAATTTCTACATTTCTATGTGGGATCCTGGCACTTTCAATTTTCGGCCTTGCCATTTGGTCTTTCTACAGCCCCAAGAGTCTTCACAAAATTTTAGCTCCAGTAGTTGCTTTCTGCAGACTCCAGGGCATTCAAAGCTTCCCTTACCTGGACGACGACCTGCTCCAGGCACCTCCACACAGCCATTGTCATCCTATAACAACTAGGATTCACAATTAACTTCAAAAAATCTACCTCATCCCATCTCAAGATAATGTCTTTCTGGGTGCAGATTCCAAACAGACAAAATTATTGCATTTCTTCCACTCCAAAAGGCTCAGGAACGCTGACGGACCTTTTCAGAGATCCCTTCCCCTACACCACTTGTCAGCAAGGCAATTTCTCAGAATTCTAGGACTGTTGGCCACCACCATCCCTATGCTGGCCCTCGCAAGATTCCACATGAGGAAGTTTCAGTTGTTCCTGAAGTCAGTGTGGACACATGTCCATCTTCTGGAAATTCTAATCCTGCTCCTACCTTGATTAAAGAAGGAGCTGCTATGGTGGGTAAAGCAAATGTCCATCAACCCAGGACTCCCCATTCACGTATTGCCCCCAATTTTGGATACAGGGTGGTGGGCTGTGCTGGGGCACATACTGTTCAAGGCCAATGGTCTCAGTGTCCGGAAAAGGACCACACAAAATTTAAGAGATGAAGGCATTGATCCTAGCAATTCAGTCCTTTCAATCCCTCATCAACCCAGGATGGCTGAGGATGTACACAGACAGCATGACTGTTCTGTGGTATGTAAACAAATGGGGGAGGGGATAAAATCCTAACTCCTGTGCATATTAGCCTTACACATTTGGGAACTAGCCTGCCAACTTCAGTTTTCCCTACAGGCAATGTACATCCTTTCCAATCAGAACTCTGTGGCAGACACACTGAGCAGATCCACAGTACAAGCCCATGAATGGATGCTTCACAGGGATGTGTTCCTGGACATAGTCTACCAGTGGGGTATTTCTCAAATAGACTTGCTTGCCTCCCCTCTGAACAGACAACTTACAAAATTTTGTACCAGAGAACCTCACCCTCTGGCATGGAAAGTGGATGCCCTATCAGTATTCCCTTCCACTCATTCTGAAAGTCCTGCTGAAGATTCAACAGGACAGACCAAATTTTGTTCTGGTGACTCCCTGTTGGCCAAGACAGCATTAGTTACCCTTCTCCTCCACCCAGCCAAGGGCAGTCATTACAATTTACCTCAGAGTGGGCTTACACAAAACAAGGGCTCTCTCATCCTCCCTCACCTGGAAACTCTACAACTGACTCTGTGGGTGATAGACCCGATATCTCTTAGACACCTATTCTCTGTGGATGTGCTTCAAGTCCTGCAGGAGGCCAGAAAACCCTAATACAAGGAAATCTTATGTCTCCAAATGGAAAAATCATTTGGTGTGTCTGTCGAAACCTGGGCTCACTAACAGTGGTCTCTCCCTCTGGTTCTTTCATGCCTGTGTGAGTTGTTGAATTATGGCTTAGCCTATTCTTCAATAAAACACATCTGTCAGCCATTTCTGCATGTCTTTCTCTTTCACCTCCTTTAGCTTTGAGATGTGAGGCCAAACAGTTCCTCAAAAGTCTCCTCCACATTAGACCTCCCAGGAGTCCTGTGCCCCCCTCCGGGATCTTAACTTTGTGCTAGAGAAACTGACCCTCATACTCTTCAAGCCATATTCCTGTTGCTCCTTGAAACACTGCACCTGGAAAAATGTCCTACTGCTATAGCTATAACTTCTGCCAGAAGCCTCTCCAGGCCCTGATGGCTTCTCCCCCTTGTTTTCCTTCACACCAACCCCTCCTTTATGCCAAAGTAGTTAATGAGTTGTCTTTTAACCAGGCTATTCAATTACCAACCTTTTCCCCCTCTCCCTAAAACAATAGTGATAGGATCTTGCACACACTTGATGTGCATAGACAACTTAGATTTTACCTTTACAAAAGTTAAACCTAGTAGGAAATCTGACCAGCTATTTGTTTCTTTCCACCCCAGAGCTGTGGGTTGCCTGTGTCCAAACAGACCATCTCTAACTGGATTTACAGATCCATTACTTTCTGCTATGCTTACCATGGAAAAAACCCTCCCAGCCTGATCAAAGCTCACTCTACCAGAGCAGTTCCCTCCTCTGGAGCCTTTCTCAAAGATACCAATTCTATTCTAGAAGCAGCTACTTGAACCTCTGTTCACACCTTTACCAAGCATTGCAAGCTGGATTCCATTTCCAGGTCTAGGGCTGGGTTTTCCAGGGTCATCCTTCATGGCTTCCTGGAAAAGTCTTCAGCTAACTCCACCTCCCTCTCTGCATGAGCTTTGGTATTCTCCCTCATGTAAAGGATACTGCAAGAGATGAGTAGAAGCACATAGAATACTTCTGTAAGAACTTACCATAATGATAGATGTCCTCTCTTCTGTTGCAGTATTCTGTCCCATCCTCCTTCCCCACTTTCTATGGTTCTTGGATGTCCAGACTTGTCTATTCCTTGGACTGTCTCTGCCTGGGGCTTCATTTCTGAGGATGGTGTGCTCATACTTCACTTTTATGCCCTACGTCTGATAGCTGCCTACATGAGATTTACCTCGCACCCTACAGTAGTAAAAGGCTTTGATATACTGGCAGATGTCAGGTCACATGGGAAGGCAATTCACGCATGTAAAGAATACTGCAACAGAGAAAAGAACGTGTTGTTATCGTAAGTTCTTATACAACTTTACTTTATGCAAAAGAATGCATGTGATGTGTCATGTTTGTAAATGGAAACGTTAATATTTTTTATTTTATATGAATGTATGTTTGCCTCTATCTTAAGTGATAATTCAGTTAAAGGTGTAAAAGTACATTAATCTTCAGTGATACAATAATATTTCATAAGGTCTTCTAGGTTATAAGTAAGAGTCCTGTAAATATCAAAATTAACACAGCTGGATATGTAAAGGAGTGGGAAACGGGAATTAACCTTTTGTATAATTTGTGTATGTGAGGAGTTTGACAAATGGTTTACTGTCTGTATTAAATCATCAGGGGGAAAGAAATTACTTTTTATTCTATAGCCAAGATTTTGAGGGGAAAGAAGGAAAGATATGAAAAAATAGAGTTTATACTAGGGAGGATACAGAAATGGGCAAGCTGATGGTGTGGAGAGCTAAATTTATTTATTGCATGCCCAAGTTTAAATCATATTTATGAAGTTAACACTGCATGAATAAAGAAAGAGGAGAGGTGGGACCATTACAGGATGGAGGGGGATGAAAGAATACCTTTCAACTTTCCAGATTTTTGCATCATATTTTTGGTCATCTCCTCATAATTGTTTTTCTGGTAAATCACTGAGCACTGATGTTCTTAAATAATGATAGTTACTTGAGTTTCGGACTTCATATCCTTCAGAAAATATAACACAAATCCTGTTATTTTAGCAGCTTTCTAAGTTTAAAAGAACAATGTTTAAAATATGTTCATATTTTTGTGCCTTTGTCCCCTCATTTTTGGCTGTGTACAGATTTCTTCCAGTAAGAGGTTGAGGGAATGGGTGGAAGGCAGATGGATCATGGTTTGAAAAGGGGCAGGGCTTTTAAGACTATAGAGTGCTTTTAAAAGCAAGGAGGACCAGATTAGGATTTTTAATTGATAACCAATAAGCTTTTCCTCATTGGATCACAATTTGATTGGTAGTTAAGCTTGTAACTAGTCAATGATTTCATTATGGGTATATATACACTCAAGGTTTTATTTTTTCTTTGTCTATGTTAAGAAGTCGTCCCTCTTTATTGGGGACAGAAGTGCTGTATATTTTACTTTAAATGTGCTAAACTACTCTTTTTGTGTGTGTGGTTTAATACATCAATTTTAAATACATTTGGAGCATCTCTGTGGTTTTTCGGCTGGATTCTCCTAGGATTCCTATTTTCTGAGGTTTGTAGTTGCTGTGTCCCAGGGTCATTTTTTTTTTAATTTTTAAAGTCTGGCAACTCATTACACTCTGAAAATATAAGCTCCCCGGTACCTCTTTTCCTTCCTCCATTACATCTCCAACATTTGACATCTACCTGAGGAAAAATTCTTCAGAATTTGCTTGAGGTATAAAAGTACCTATGCAAACACTTCCACACTAAAACCCTAAATCGTATGTCCTCCCATTGTTTCTTTGAGAAGAGAGATTAGATAAGCAATTCACAATCTTTTCTGACCTCCTCTGAATGATTCCTATAGTTATCCTGCAGTATTTTCTATTCCCTACTAATTATCAATTTTTTCTAACAACCGCTTTTGTTCTAGATTCAGCTAAAAACTCAGCCAGTGCAAGTCTTTCATTTAGGATTCCCCTATCCATTTCTCTTTGTCTATACTCGTATTAATTCCTGATAGAGAAGGCAGTCTATAGCCTGCAGTTCAAATGTCGTCTTGGCCTCTTCCAGTTTACCTTTCCCAGCCTTTTGTTAAGTTGCTATACTCAGTTTTATTTATTTTAATCAACTCTGAGCATATCTGTCTTATTTTTTCCTCTAAATTACTGGAAGCCATTCTCGCACCAAAGCTCAAGCTTGAACTGCTTTTTGCTGAACAGTTGCAGGATTTGTCCCAGTCAGTGTTGTCTATCTTTTCCAGTTGATTTTCTTTAAGGCTCTCCCAGTTTCTTCTTTGCCTAGTATCCAGGCAGTGTACTTATTGAATTTGCTGAAAGTGACCAGAGTTCCTGCTCTTGTTCATGGGAAAAGTGCATCCTGACATATCATACAAGTCAGTAAATCCCACGTCTGACATCCCTTCTGTGCAATCATTTAGAGCTACACTGTTTTGCAGAGAAAGGGTATGTTCACTATGTATACTATTGTTATACCACCATGGTTTAGGGTCAGTTCTGGTGGAGTCATCTTATTTGATATAATGTGTTGCAGTTAGATAATTTAAACTACTTGCAAGTCCATCGTAGTCTGCCAGTTCATGCATATTGTTAGCTTACTTAACGTGCAGCCACTTTTCAAGCCATATTTTAGAGTTTGGTAAGTCAGTCTTTTAAAACTGCAGATCTGTAATAAAAGTATCATAAAATGTTTTATTTACCCTTTTTGGTGATGCAAGTTTTGCTAAAGAGCCACAAAACAGTGGGAAGGAGACAAGCCACAGAAGGGTTTCGGGAGCAGTGCAGAAAATGAGAATAGCCAGATTCTGCAGTGATGGCCTGCCGTCAAGTCCACCACTGACTTAACAGATTCTTTATGCACTTCTGTAGGTCAACAGCAACTAAATTAAAACAGTCCTCATAACTTTCCAGAGTCTTTGTAATGAAGTCACAAATGCAGGTTTTGGACTCATTCCTATAAACTTTGGCATATTGGTGGCCTTTCTAAGCCTAGCCAACTTTTCATGAAAGAGTAGTGATGTCCTTTATCCAAATAAGACATTGAGGGCCAGGCATTTATAAGCTACCTCTGTCCATAAGGTGCATGGGTGCCAGGTCCAGTGTAAACTTTCTGTTCCCCATCCACTGGTCCAGGTCCTGCTTAAACTGACTAATAGGCAAACTCAGTTTCACATAGATGGGAAGCCTGTTCCATAGGAGAGGCAGTCTGTGGAACTCTTATCTATCTCTCTAGCATGTTCTCCTTAACTCAAACACAATTCAGGTCCTTAGACTTTGTATTTCTGGTACTATTTGACTTATGCACATGCAGATCACATCCTATAATCAATAACAGGAAGATGAGGTCTGCTAATGTAAATTCAAAGGAAAGCATAAACATCACAGGTGTTTTTCATGTTTCACTGTTGCAGTCATCACACTTGGGTTATCCTGCCAGGGGTAGCCCTCAGTTGGCCTGAATACCAGAGGCTTAGTATTTCTACATCGGTTGCTGTCACTCCAGGACTGACATCAGGTCGTCAGTGGTATAAAATCAGGCAGCCGATGCCATTATACAAGTCTCTTGCTGAGCCCGAAGGAGAAGCAGTTTGCATGAGTGCCGGTCAGCTGCTACCTGAGTTTTCATTTCCGAGTTGAAGTCTTGTAAAGCTAAGTACCCCGTTGGGGATCCTTTTTTTTTTGCTCTAACCGATGTCAGAAAAAGTTAATTGTTTTGCCTGTGGAAAGCAAATACCACATTGAGATTTACATTCTTACTGCATCACCTGTTTAGGCCCAGACCACGACGTCCCATGCTGTCGGTTTTGTGCTTTGTTCAATGCCAGAACTGTATGTCGTCAGGCCCTTATTGTAGCTAAATATTTTTGCTCTCGATCTCTGAATTGGCTTCGGTAAGCCATCCGACTACCGATCTTCTGAAAAAAATTAAGGATAAAGACAGAGACAGACTGTACAGGTCCAAAACTACCGACAATGCTTCCGTTAAGCTAGTCGCCAGTTCAGCACTCCTCAGTGAGGTGCTTTCACAGCCCCTGATGCCCGCTTCTGTGGATTCACAGTCCCCTACCAAGACGGTTCGGAGTCCAGTATGCCGCAAAACTCTTCTTTGACTAAGGTTCCTGCAGATGTCTCTACCTTGGATGGGTCTGGAGCTGTTGAGCAGGCACCAGTTTCCGAGGAAGTTCTTCACACTACCGATACTCAACACAAACTGACTTTTTTCGCATCTTCAGTTCTTTCTAAAACTACCGAGTTTCTAAGGCCCAGGGTACGAACTACTCCTAAAAAAACGACCCAATCTCAAGCAACCTGATTCCATGGCTCAATCTCAAATGCTTAAAATGGTGGAAGACCTTTTCATTCTTATTAGGGGAAGGCCAGCCTACCCCTTCCAAACGAAAAAGAGACTTGTCCCCAGCAGTTTTATCTGATCAGGAGTCCGATGACTCTGAGGTTTCTGAATATCAAGACATGCAACCCTTGTCTGCTTATGAGGATTCAGATGCAGAAGAATCCATTCCTTCTGCCTCTCCTCCTGAGGATTTTTCATTTGGTGAAACCCTACATACTTTGAGGGCATTTCCAATGGGAGTGTCAGGACTATCCTCAGTCCAAAAAGAGACTCAGGGAATTCTTAGATTTACAACAGCACAGACCTTTAGGCATTCCTCCTGTCCTGGATGTTGTGGATGTCTGTCCTGGATGTTGTGGATGATGTCTTTATAGGTTCATAGGTTGGTACTAGGCTGTCAGCCCAAGGGCCTATACACGCCTAGCCATAACAATTCACTGGCTATTTCTTCCCACTCTGTTTACTTCCCTGGCCTCCTGTCTAGCAGGGCGACTGACGTGATCCCCGGGGTGAATTTCCTTTCTCCCATCCAATCAAGGTTCCTTTTGAAGAGGGCCAAAGAGGCACTCTGCACATGTCAATCTATTTCAGAGTCTGGGGAGTCTCTTGGTCAGGCACTTATCCCTCCAGCATGTTTTGTTTATTGTGTTGACAAGGTTTAGATCCCTGGAGCGTGTGGCTCTGAGGGATTGGGATTTCTTTAAGTGTAGCATGTCCAACAGCTCTGGGTTTGACATGGCCTTGTATGTTAAGCAGAGATATCCTCTGAGTAGACTATATATGCGAAAGAGTATAGCTGGAGATTTTTAAGGCAGTCAGCGTAGGGCATCTGCTTTAGGCCTGTGATTCTTTTAGTGAGGTATTTCTCCTTTACAGTTGTTGCAGATGTCTTGAAAGGTACATACCAAACGGGGCATTGTATTCTATAATGGGTCTAATGAGGGATGTGTACAGTGGGACAATGACCTCCTTTTTTCTGGATGAAAAGCCCTTAGTGATGGTGTGCCACATAGAAGGGATTTCCTGACTGTTGTGGCGATGTGGTTATCGAAGGTGAGACCACTGTCCACCTGTGTCCCTAAGTCTCTTATCACACTTTCAGTGTTTAGTGTACTGCCACCTATATGGTAATTCACGGATACATGTTTTTTCCCAAAGGGGGTAACTGTACATTTCTTGGCATTGAGCTTGAGCCCATGGCTCTGGCACCAAGCATCTGTTTCTGTAAGGCCCTTTTGTAGAGTATCCACATCATTTGGGGATTCAGTAATGGCTCCCAGTTTGCAGTCATCTGCAAAATTTGTTAGCCAGAGTCCCTTAGTGTTGGACTGTACTTCAGAGAAGTAGATGCCAAACAAGAGCGGTCCCAGGACTGAACCCTGAGGTACTCCACTTGTCACTTGTCTGGAGCTGGATTTGGAGTCGGCTACTTTTACAGTGTGGGTTCTATCAGTAAGCCAGTTAGCAACCCATTGGGTGAAGTAGGGATTAATGCCCAGCTTAGTAAGTTTATCTATGATTCCAGAGTGGGGGATGGTGTCAAAGGCCTTAGCAAGGTCTAGATAGGCTGTGTGGACCACCTTACCCTTGTCCATGGCTCTGGAGACTGATTAGAAGTCATCAGTCAGGTTCAGGAGACAAGATTGGCCCTTCACAAACCCAAAATGTGTGGGGTCCAGTGTTTGAAGGTTGCCCATGCCTTTGTTTATAAGTTCCATGATAATACGCTCCATGGCCTTGCAGATAAGGCTTTTCAGACTGATGGGACGGTAGTTTCCGGGATCCAAGGTGGATCCCCCTTGTGGAGTGGGATAACTGTAGCTCTGCACCACTCAGTGGGCACGAAACCTGAGGTGAGGCTATGAACATGACACTTAGGTGAGGTGCCAGTTCATATTGTAGTTCATGTAGTACACAACCCGGGATGTCATCTGGTCCCATGGATGCTGTATTCTTAGCTTTGGAGTGTGCGTTTTTTACCTGTGTGGCCGTTATTACCGGAATTTGGCAATCTTCCGGTACTGAGATGGGCCATTTAGGAGGTGAGAGGGGGGTGAAGTTGGCACTGAATCGATCTGCCAGGATATTGGCAATATCCTTGGGATCAGTATAATTAATGCCATTCTGTTTTAGCTCAGAGCAGATCTGAGCATTGCCATTTAGATTCTTGACATAGTTCTAGAATGCCTTATGGTTGTCTTTGGAATCTTTGGCAATTTTATTTTCGTAACTAGCTCTGGAGGATTTTATGAGGGATCTCAGTTTCTTACTGAGGCTGGTAAGGGAGTTTTTTTGCATCCTGGGATTTTCCTCTCTTCTGCAACAGTTTCTTCCTTTTGTTGTAAAGTTTGTTTATGGCAGGGGACCACCAGATTTGCTTCCTTTTTTTGGATGAGAGCATCTTGGTTCAATTTGGGATGGCACGATTCATGCATGAGTGGATGTGCTCATACAGTGCCTTAGTGTAGGATTCAGCAACCTTCAACTTTCAGTTCCCGTCTGCATGGGTGTCATGAAGATGTTCATCGTGTTTCACTGTTGCAGTCATTACACTTGGGTTATCCTGCTGGCAGGCTACCTGCAGTCGGCCTGAATTCCAAAGTCCCGGTCCGGCGTCTGTTACTGTCACCTCTTTCCTGACGTCAGTGCGCCAGGGGTATAAAAGATGCAGTGGTACCCGAAGCAAAAGCAGTTCACAAGTGCCGGTCATCCGACTCCTGAGATTTTTTTAAATTGAATTTCAGATCCGAAGTCTTCAATAAAGCTGAGTACCTCGTTGGGGAAACTTTTTTCTTGCTCCAGACCGATGTCGGAAAAAGTTAACAATTGTATTTCTTGTGGGAAGCAAATACCTCATAAGGATTTTCATCCTTACTGTATTCCTTGCCTAGGCCCTGACCACAACATTGCTAGCTGTCGGTTTAGTGCCATATTTAACCAATGCACTATTAAGCATCGGTACAATTTTTCTTTTCATTACTTTGGCCGAAGGTTTGATTATATAATGTCGTCAGGACAGCTGACGACCGGAGTTTATAAAAAGCACAAGGAAAAGGACAGGCATCCGAGGTTCAAAACTGATGACGAGGCCTCCGCTAGGCCAGTCGCCGGTTCTCAGTGAGGCGCTTTTGCAGACCCTGACACCTGCTACCTCAGAGCCACAGGCCGCTTCCGACTCCCATGTGGAGACAGCTAGGTCTCTGGATACTCAAGGTATTGGACACTCGGAAACTATTCCCTCAGATGGGTCCAGAGTCCCTGAGCAGGCATCGGCTTTTGAGGGTGTTTTCAGACCTACACAGTTATATATCAAGCCAACCTCAGCTTCCAAGACAAAGACTAAAACAGCTTTAAAGACAAAGAAACTAGTACAGCATTCTCCTGGACAGACTTCCTGCCTAAGAAACAGATGCTTAAAATGGCCGAAGACCTAATTACCTTGATCAGGGGTTCCCATCCCCCTCCTGATAAGAGGCCTAGGCAAGGCACAGAATATGATTCTTCTGATCAGGTTTCCATTTCCTCTGACTCCTCTTCAGAACAGGGATACTCTTTTCCTCCATATGAGGATTCTGATGCTGAAGAATCTATTCCTTCAGCTTCTCCTCCTGAGGATTATTCCTTTGGGGAAACCCTGCATACCATGAGGGAGCATTTCCACTGGGAGAGCCAAGATTACTCAGAATCTAAGAAAAGGCTCAGAGACTTTCTTCTACTACCTCAGCACAGACCTCTTGCTATTCCACCTGTTCTAGATGTTGTAGATGTATTTTCAGAGTCCGGCCTGTCTCCCGACTCTTTACCTCGTGCACCTGTTAAGCCAGACAGATACTACAGGGTTCCAGACTCTCATAAATTTCTATATAAAAACCCTGTTGCTGACCCAGAAACTATATCTCAGGGTCCCAAAGGGGTCAAGGCCTCTACTGCAAAAAAACCCTGTCCCCTCAGATAGGGATTCAAGGGCACTGGACAGATGGGGGAAAAAGTTTACACTTCTGCTACCTTGCCTGTAAGGGCTTTAAATTGTCAATTTCGTATGCTTAAATATCAGCAATACTTAATGTCACTGCTAAAACAGAAAATGTTGACAAATTCTGAATGTTCTGAGAATAAGGAAATGCAGGATTTATTGCATACAGCTGAACAAGTGGGAAAGCATACTTTTCAATGTGGTTTTGATTCACTGGAGGCCTCTTGCAGGGCCGCTGTTACAGGTTCTGTCATTAGAAGGCATGCTTGGTTAAAGGAACAGAATCGGCGTGATCATGTTAAAGCAAAATTATTGGATGCTCCTTTACAGCATGATACTTTGTTTGGTGTTAAGGCAGAAGAAGTGTTGAAGAAAATGGAGTATAAAGCGAAATCTGTGCAGACAGTAAAGGATTTCTTACAGGTACAACCACCCAGATTTAGCAGGAACTGGCCTTCTAAGAATTGGTCCTTTCCAGTGTCAGACAGGCCACAAAGAGGCAGATACAGACGCCCTAGAGGCAGCCCCAGGGCTCATACAGGCCCAAACAATGGGGCGCTTCTACCTCCAAAAGTGGAGAAAACAAATCACAACCATATAGGAAACAGTCCCAATGACTTTCCTCTGCCAATGCCAAGCACTTATCTTTTGGCAGCACCCTTAGGGGGAAAGCTAGCACTTTTTTCACAAAATTGGCACATGATCACCCAGGACAAATGGGTCTTAAATATAGTCTCTCAGGGCTACAGGTTCCACTTTCACACCCTTCCAAAGGCAAAAGATATGCCAGACCTGCCACACAATCAATGGGCAGAGGCACAAAAGCAAGTTTCATCTCTCATGGACATGAGGGCTATTCAGCCAGTACCACAACAAGAGCAGGGACGAGGATTTTACGCAAGACTTTTCTTAGTACCAAGAAAGGACAAAGCCTGGAGACCAATTCTGGACCTATTCTAAACACTTTTCTGGACGTTCCAAAATTCAAAATGTTGAGGCTGCAGCGGCTTCTGCCCATGCTGGGCAAGAAGGCTTGGCTTGTAACTTTGGACCTCAAAGAGGCATACCTGCATGTCCCAATCAGACAATCTTGAAGAAGATACCTCAGATTCATAGCTGGCTCAATGCACTACCAATTCTCTGCACTGCCCTTTGGCTTATCTACTGCGCCCAGGGTCTTCACAAAATGCCCGGCACCAGTAATTGCATTTTGCAGACAAAGAGGAATTCAAATATATCCGTACTTGGACGACTGCTTTATTCAAGCAGAGACCAAAGACATTCTACTAAAGCATCTAGTGTTTGTAAAAAGATTACTAATTTGCCTAGGGTACACAGTAAACGAAAAGAAATCAAAACTAGTACCCTCTCAAGAGATAATATTCCTGGGTGCAAGCTTAAATACAACTGCCAGATGGCTTATCTCACTCCAGACGAACAAAGGCAACTAACTTCTTACTTCGAAAGCATGGCAACAAAGACCCAGTTATCTGCAAGAAAAATTCTGCAGGCTTTGGGCTACATGGCATCCTGCATTCTGCTAATTCCATATGCAAAACTGCATATGAGGACGTTACAATGGTATCTAAAAAGTGTTTGGACTCAGCATTGCCACAGCCTGGAATCATTAATTACCCTCATTCCCTGCCTGCAACAGGAGTTTCGATGGTGGGCACAGGCAAGGGACATCCGTTCACTTTACCCACAGCCAGGCAAACACTAACAACAGATGCATCAGATTATGCCTGGGGGGCCCACATGGCAGGAAAATGAATTCAGGGCACATGGCCCACAAGCAGGGTTGCCAGATTTCTGACTGGCCAGGTAGGGACAAAGTGAAGACTAAAA
Source organism: Protopterus annectens (assembly GCF_019279795.1). NCBI lineage: Eukaryota > Metazoa > Chordata > Ceratodontiformes > Protopteridae > Protopterus > Protopterus annectens. The sequence continues at coordinate 1,174,970,148 of NC_056727.1, forward strand.
AAAAAAAAAAGGTCTTTCACTGTAAGTGAAGACTTGGAAAAAAAAAAAAAAAAAAAAAAAAAAAGTTCTTCCACGTCTTTAATGCAGAACATCAGAGTTCCGCATTAAACAGAAGTAGCTCTGTGTTTATATTTTATTTGATTGGCCCGGGGCCAATCAAATAAAAAATAAACACAGAGCTACTTCTGTTTAATGCGAAACATCGCAGTTCCGCATTAAACAGAAGTAGCTCTGTTTTGCGATGTTTTGATTGGCCCGTATACCGGCATAGGGGCCAATCAAGAACATGGAGTTTTGTGTTTAATGCGGAAGCTCTGCATTAAACACAAGAAGCTCCATGTTTAGCGATTTTTGATTGGCCCTTATACTGGTATACGGGCCAATCAAAAAAAACAAAAAACAAAAACAAAGCGGAGGCTGCCCGGGATTTAAACCAGCAGTGCGGGACTCTGGATCAGGCTGCTGATCTCGGGACAGTCCCGCCCAAATAGGGACGTCTGGCAACCCTGCCCACAAGCCAAAGGCATCTTCACATCAATGGAAAAGAGATGCTAGCTGTACAAAATGCCCTGACAGCCTTCAAGGACCTACTTCATCCAGGACAACTGCTGATAAAGACGGACAATACTACAGTCATAAGGTACATACACAAGCAGGGAGGCACACATTCTTACCCCCTCTGCAGACAAGCCATGATTTTGTGGAACACAGCATTGACTTATCAAGTACACCTGCAAGCACAATTCCTGGAAAAACAAATGCTCTGGCAGATGAACTAAGCAGAAACCTCATGGATCCTCACGAATGGAAACTAGATCCACAAATCTTCAGCATGATAACAAGGAAATGGGGATGCCCAGACATAGATCTATTTGCCTCCCCTCACAACTGCCAACTACAGAGATTCTGCACAAGGACTTATCACAAACAAGCATGGAAAGTGGATGCTCTGTCATTCAGCTGGAAAAACCTTACAGTATATGCCTTTCCTCCACTGCCTCTCCTCCCCAAGGTACTCCTAAAGGTCAGACAAGAGAAGCCACAAATGATACTGATTGCCCCGGATTGGCCACGCCAGCACTGATACCCAATCCTAAAGAGCTTGTCTCGAGGCCCAGCCTGGACATTGCCTCTAATTCCTCATTTACTGACCCAACAAAACAGTCAGATCCTGCACAGCCAACTCAGAACCCTAAATCTGGCTGCATGGCGGATAATGTAACCATTCAGAATACACCTCTCTCTAAAGCAGTTATGGATGTTATTTTGGAGGCCAGGAGGCCCAGTACCAGAAAATCTTATGCAGAAAAATGGAAGAGATTCTGTGCTTGGAACCAGGCACAAGGAATTGACATGCTTGTACTAAATATTCCTCAGATTTTACAATACGTCACTGAGATGCTGGACAAAGGCCTATCCTTCTCATCAATTAAGATCCATGCCTCTGCCATTTCAGCTCATTACAATACGGACCCACCTATTTTTTCACATCCACTGCTTAGGCAGTACCTCGGAGGGGCCAAAAACATAAGACCTCCAAGGAGAGCACCAATACCTGCATGGGACCTCAATTTTGTCTTGGAAAAACTCACACTGCCTCCTTTTGAGCCAGCAAAATACAGCTGAGATAAAATTCTTATCATGGAAAACAGCTCTGCTCCTAGCAATAACTTCAGCAAGAAGAGTCTCAGAGTTACAGGCATCAATGGCTGTAGAACCCTTTATTATCTTCCATCCGGACAGGGTTTCTCTAAGGACAAACCCAACATTTATGCCTAAGGTAGTGTCCAGTGTGGCTCTTAACCAAACCATTCACTTGCCTACCTTTTATCCAAACCCACAGAATAAAGGGGAGAGACTTCTGCATTCTTTGGACATACACAGACAGTTACGCTTCTACTTGGACAAAACTAAAGCTTTCAGAAAGACTGAGCAACTTTTAGTGGTATATGCTGCAGGATCACAAGGAAAGGCTATTTCTAAGCAGACTATTTCAGAATGGATAGGCCACTGCATTCATTTCTGCTATTCACAACATGGCAAATCAGTGCCTAAGGGCATTAGGCCACATTCAACCAGAGCAGCAGCCACTTCTGCACCTTCCTCAGAGGAGTACCAACCAAGGATATTTTGGAGGCTGCAACTTGGACTCGGTGCACACTTTTACAAAGCACTACCACTTACCTATTTACTCTAAATCCAGAGCAGGCTTTGCCACTGCAGTTCTGCAGGGTCTCATAGCCACTCCTAATTCTATTTAGGCCCAGCCTCCCAACCTCAGCTTTGGGATTCAACCCAAGTGTAATGACTGCAACAGTGAAACATGATGAACATAGTACAGTTGTGTACCTACCATAAATGTAGATGTTCGAGTGTATTCACTGTTGCAGTCCAAGTTACCCTCCCTCCATCCCCCTTTTATTTGCTGGGACTTATCTATACTTCCCGATCCTATACAACCTATGTGGTGTATTTGCTTGTAGATGAAGGTAATGATTATGTTACTGCATGCTTTTTTATAAGCAGAATTTATAGGCTACCTTTTTGGGGGCACCTAACATCTGGGACAAGAAAAACTGAAGAAAATGACGTCGGCTGCATCTTTTATACCCCTGGCGCACTGACGTCAGGGAAGAGGTGACAGCAACCGATGCCGGACCAGGACTTTGGAATTCAGGCCGACTGCGGGTAGCCTGCCAGCAGGATAACCCAAGTGTAATGACTGCAACAGTGAATACACTCGAACATCTACATTTATGGTAGGTACACAACTGTACTTTTGTCACTTCTGACTTGAGTAGCATGAAGTTGGCTTTGGAGAAGTTTTTTATGGAGGTTTCCTTACTGAGGTGTGGGGGTGGGATGTGGATGCTAAAGGTGATTAGCTTATGGTTAGACCTGACTAACGAGGGGGTGACCATAGGTGTGGAGCATCGATTTCCCATGTTGGTAATGACCAGGTCTAGGATATTGGAGCCGCTGGTGGGACTATGGATTAGTTGATCCAGGGCATTGGAATTTATGAATTCCAAGAACCATTGGGCAAAGGTGTTGGTACATGAGTAGTTTTCCCAGTTAATGGCAGGGTAGTTAAAATCACCCAGTATTAGGGTGTTTGGTTCTATCTTAATATTTTCCAGTATGTTTAGAAAGGTGAAGTGAGAATCTTGGGGTATGGTGGGGGATCTGTAGCAAGCTACAATTTGGATTGCAGTCTTACCTAGTGTTAGTTGCACCTGGAGAATTTCAGACGCATTGTGTTGGGCAACTAGCCTGGTGGTGTGAATATCCTTGGTGAATATTGACTCTCCTCCACCTTTAGTGTTTCAGTCCTGGTTTGGTGGCTGAACTGTGTGGTAAGAGTTGTAGCCTGGTATTGCAGGGATGCTCTCTGGAGCCTTGAACCAGGTCTCAGTTACTGCACAGATATCTATGTTCTCCATTTTTAGGAGTGCCGAGAGAGAGTGCATTTTGAGGTTTAGACTTCAAGCAATTGAGTAGCATTACCTTCAGATTTTGCATGCTTGTACCTGTTATGGTCATGGTTTTGTCCTTTGAACTTTGCCTAAAAAAGGCACTATAGTGGTGACGAGCCCTAGCCAGTAACCTGAATCCCAGGGGTGACAGGTGCAGACCATATCTGGCAAAGCATCGTGGTCTGTCGATCATGTCGTCCCAGGCAGACAGATATTGGATCCCCTTTGAATGACACCAAAAGCTTAGCCAATTGTTGAAGTCAATCATTTTGTCCTTATATTGTGGTATCATTCTGGGTGAAGGCAGGATGCTACTCAGGGCTAGGGTCATACCTGCCTGGGCCACATGATCTGAGAGCTCTTCCATGTCTCTCTTCATGTAGTCCAGGGAGGTACGTCTCAAGTCATTCACTCCAACATGGACAATGAGTCATATTTGTACTTGTCGTGGAGTGACTTGAGTGCATGCGTTATGTGGCAGATCCTGGCGCCCGACAGGTAGCTGACTGTAATTTTCTCCTTGTTCAACCTGGTGAGTGGGACATCAGTGTGCCGGACTATAGTGTCACCTATGACTAAAGTGTTAGTTACATTGTCTTGCCTTAGGGGCTGTTGCTGGGTGGCACACTGGTGGTGTGAACTATGTGACACTTTGGTTGTGATTGGTGTTTGTTTGTGTTTCAGCTTCAGAGGTCCTTGTTGCTTGTGCAGGTTACAGTTAAGGGCCTCTGCATATGTGGATTTAGTGTTACTATATGTGGGTGTTGGTGTGGGTTTAGAAGGGCTCTTTGTTGCTTGAGGTGTAGTGTGGGTGTTAACCTTTTCCTCTTGACTGTCTAGCATAATCTTGGGTGGAGAGAGCTTTGCTTCCATTTTGGCTATGTAAGTGCATCTCTCACAGGTTGTAGTGTTAGGTGGTAGGAGGAGAGGGCTGTCTGTGTACTTGAGGCAATTGTTGCATTGCCCCAGTATGACCAGATTCACCTGGTTTGATGCTTTTTTTTTGTAAAGTACACGAGTTGTTTTCCCTTACCTTAGCAAGGTACTTTGTAATTATAGGCTGTTTAGTGCCTACTATTAATTTCTCCTTATTAACAAGGAGAGCTGAGTGCTTGTATCAGTTTAAGGCTTCCTAGTGCTTTCCAGCAGGTATTAGAGAAAGTGCTAGTCACAGGGATGCTTAAAGGTAAGATGAAAAAAAATGCACACTGCAGTGTGCACTAGAGAAGTTAGATGCGAAAGTAGGTAACTTAAGTTTTACCTGTTTAAAAAGTTAAGGTTTAGTGGAGAGTTACTATTTTTAAAACAGCAAGATGGATTGAAAGGGGGTGGTCACTTACGTATTCTGGTACTATGGAATACATTTTAACTTCTGGCAACCTTTCACCTGCTCCCAGGAAGCCAAACAGGTATTATTAGTCCCTAATTCTCACAAATTTCTTTTCAAGAATTCTACTGCTGACCCAGAGGTCATCTCCCAAGGACCTAAAGAAATAAAAGCAACC